>NC_133653.1:185750562-186062586 GCF_009905375.1 Apium graveolens | reverse complement strand
ATCGAAAATATATCCCAAGCCCTTATCATGTGGTGCACCTAAGAATGAATAACTCAAGTGATCTGGCATTCGGTTGAGCTCAAGTGTGGGAGCTTCTTGAATAAATGGTTCAAAACGCTCTTGAGAAATTTTCAGCTCTGCTAACCCAAGAGAATCGAATGGCATATCCAACTTCCTCATCCACGGAGGTGCATTCAAATCCTACAATTGCTCTGCTCCTTCTTTATCTTCAATAACTGATTCCCCTATTAAGGATCTCTCTAAGGTATCTGACTTTGGCAATTGCTCAAGTTCCGAATTCATGACAAAGTCTACCCACTCTACTTTAAAGCACTCCTCTTTAGCCGTGGGTAACTTTATTTCCTTGAACACATTAAACGTGACCTTTTAAACTTGAACCTTCATCGTAAGCTCTCCTTTTTGCACATCGATCATAGTTCAGCCTGTAGCCAAGAATGGTCTTCCCAAGATAATGGGAATCTTCTTATCTTCCTCGAAATCCAGAATGACAAAATGTGCAGGAAAGATGAGTTTGTCCACCTTTACTAGCACGTCCTCCACAATGTCTCGTGGGTATGTAATCGAATGATCAGCCAGTTGTAGAGACATGTAGGTGGGCTTCGGATCTGGAAAATTCAGCTTTTTGAAGATAGACAACATCATCAGATTGAAGCTTGCTCCCAAATCGCAAAGGCACTTGTTAAATGACAACTTTCCAATGGTGCAAGGAATGGTGAAGCTACCTGGATCATTAAGCTTTGGAGGTAACTTTTGTTGCAGCACGGTACTGCACTCTTCCGTCAGAGCAACGGTATCAAGATCATTCAGTTTCACCTTCCTCGAAAGAATACCTTTCATGAATTTTGCATAACTAGGCATTTACTCAAGAGCCTCAGTGAAAGGTATATTAATGTGAAGTTTCATGAACACCTCCAAAAACTTACCAAATTGCTTGTCCAGCTTTTGTTTTACAATCTCTTAGGAAAAGGTGTGGAGGATAGAGTTGTTTCTCCCCTGTATTACCCTCAGGCAGAGTGTGTTCAACGGTAGTCTTCCTTGGTTCCCCCTCTTTCTCCTTTTGCATTCCTTCTTCATCTATAACTTCAACGTCTACATCTTTTGCTTTTTCAGCATCAGCAACTTTTCCAGACCTTAAGGTGACAGCTTTGACTTGCTCTTTAGTTTCCTTCCTGCCTGGCACTTCAGTATCGCTGGAAAGTGTGCCAGGTTGATGATTGAGCAAGGCATTCCCTATTTGTCCAATTTGATTTTCCAAGGTTTTGATAGAAACAGCCTGACTTTTGCATAACAACTTTAACTCCTGAAAATCAGCACTAGAAGGTGGAGCAGCACCTCCTTGTTGAGGATATAATTGCCTTTGAGCAAATTGCTGAGGTTGCTGGACTCCAGGTGGATTAAACTGTTTACTTGCATCTTGCTGATATGGTTGCTGAATAGCATTCTGATTATTGCTCCAGCTGAAATTGGGATGATTTCTGTTACTGGGATGATAAGTACCGGGCACAGGCTGCTGCGGTATCTGAAAATTGTTCACATACTGAACAGATTCATTAACAAGAGAACACTAATCCGTAGCATGAGAGCCTGCACAAAACTTACAGACACTAGCTATTTGATTCACTCCATAGTTGGCTAAAGAATCGACCTTCATAGACAACGCCTGGAGCTGCGCTACAATAGCTGAAGCTGCATCAACTTCCAGAAAACCTGCTACCTTCTCAGGCATCATCCTTTGAGTTGGGTTTTGATACTCATTTGCAGCCATAGTTTCAATGAGATTATAGGCCTCAGTATAGCTTTTGGCCCACAAGGCGCCTCCAGAAGCTGCATCGAGCATGGGCCGAGATTTGGCCCCCAAACCATTATAGAAACCAGTGATCACCATCTAGTCAGGCATACCATGATGTGGACACTTTCTCAACATCTCCTTGTAGCGCTCCCAAGCCTCGCACATAGATTCTCCTTGTTATTGTGCAAACTGAGTAAGAGCACTCCTCATAGCTGTAGTTTTGGGCATTGGATAGAACTTCACCAGAAACTTTTATGCAAGATCTTCCAAAGTAGTGATGGACCCAGCTGGCAAAGAATGTAACCAGTCCTTAGCTTTGTCCCTCAGAGAGAATGAGAAAAGCCTTAGCTTGATAGCCTCATCAGTAACACCATTATATTTGAAAGTACTAAAGATCTCAATAAAATTCCTGATATGCATGTTGGGATCTTCAGTCGCAGCACCTCCGAAAGAAACGGAATTCTACACCATCTGAATAGTGCCCAGATTGATTTCAAAAGTATTGGCCCGAATAGACGGATGAATGATGCTTGACTAAATGTCATCAATTTTAGGCCGAGAAAAGTCCATAAGAGCTGGATCAGCTTGAACTACACGACCACCCATTGTTTCAGGTTCTTTCTTTTCACTCTCTTTATCCGAATCTTCAAAAACTATCTTCTCCGAAAAGTCAAGAGCTGTATCTGTCTCCTCAGCTTTATCCAGATTTCTCTTGCGAGTGCGAGAACGTGTTTGCATAAACGCTCGCTAGAGTACCTGAAATACAACCGGAAGCAGTAAGTAATAAGTCTTAATCAATGAATCCTAATGACCACTGATGGAAAGTACATAAACTAAACAAATTAACACCAAGTCCCCGGCAGCGGCGCCAAAAACTTGTTAGGCACAAAGCATGCGCTAAATAATTCACGCAAGTATACACGTTCGCAAGTAATAGAGAATGATTTCTAGTTCGTTCCCACATAGACTCTAATTAATTATATCTAATTAACACTTACTCACCAATGTATGATTATTCTTCAATGTCAAGACAATAACAATTAAGGTTGATTAACTAATAATTACTACGAGAATTAAACACTTGAATTAATAATATTAAACACACATGAGATCCTGACTTCATTACTACTTCATTGAATAGTTATTGTTATTACCTTTAGCATGTAATGGTGATGATATTAATCGAACAACACCAAACTGATAAACACCAACTTTCGTTGTACGAATACCATTCTACCAAGCATCCACAATTAAGATAGAAGTTGAATATGCATCAATTATGTTGAGACCCTATATGTCAATAGAATTTAAAAACATAATAATTTAAGCGCAAGTTATTCATGATGATTACACAGGGCAAGTAAAACGGTTAGAGTTACCCACTAATCATGCATACAATACATGAACCTATGCTAGCATAGCAAGTTCTAAATATCAAGATTCACTGTTGCTTCACAAGAGATTAACAGGCTATCTTATATGTTCGCGACGCACATAAGATGAATAAGCACAACCTATGCTAGATATCATACAATCACCACATACCAAGGTATTAAACAATTAACTAAAGAAATCCATAGTAAATCTGCTAGGATCTCATGATCACGATTAGCCCATAATAGAACTCATCTTCACCATGGTTTCATATGAAAGCATGATAATAACACAACGATATAAAACTAATAAAAATACTTAATAAATAATGAAGTATGTCACAAGAGTATTAAGGTTCAAAGCATAAAGAAAACTAGCATCCACTATTACAACGAATTAAAAGAATCACATCATAAATGTATACTTCCTCTTCTTCGTTGTTGCGTGGTAAAACGATCTTCTCAATCTTCTTGCCTTCGCTCTTGATTATCTCCTCTATGAAGAAAACGTCTTCACATAAGGTTTATATAATAGCCCAAGAGAACCAGCGCTAACAGAATCCCAATTGGACTCGAATTAATAAAATCCAGAATCTGAAATTCCGCACACAGGCGGCCGCCTGCATCCTCCACGCGGGTGCCTGCTAGCAGGCGGTCGCCTGCTACTAGAACGCGGGTGCCTGCAACCCTTCTGGAAAATTCCTCGAATTGCTTCTGTTTTTGCTGATTTCTTCGCTCATCACCCCTAGACTGATTTCAAGCACTTCCTTAAGCTTTATTCGATGAAAACCACCTATCAAATCAAGTTGTAGCCTGAAATGCAAAAACACTAGAAAACACGTCAAATACACAAAATACTCGAGTTCAAGACACCAATTCAAGCCGTTATGAGACGCTCTAAGCGGTATCAAATGCCACTTATCACCAAGCATCTACATTCCCATCCTGCTCAGCTTCATTCACAATCTTCTGTTGTTGCTTTTCAGAATCTTCTTTGTATGACAACAAGATTGCCTGATAGTCTTGATTGTACATGTTAGTTGTGAGAAGCTGTTGGGTAATATTGGCAAGGCCAAAAATTTGATCCACCAAAAGGTCATTCCTTTTTATTGGTTGAGCCTGAGCATCCTGCAACCATTGGGAGATAAGGTGTGAGGGTTTTTATGAGGGTTTTGATGTTGAAGGGATATCTGATTTGTTTGATGTAGAGGGTAGAGAAAAGGTAGGTAACCCTGTGAGTGGAATCACAGTTGAACTCATAGTAGGTACTGTGGTTGTGACAGAGTGTTGTTCACCACTCGTGGGAACCTCCAATTGAATTGTGGGGATTTTACCAGGTTACTGTCATGTACCATGGCCTCAAACCCTTGCTCTTCTTACAAAGAGCTAACACTTGAATGTGCTAAACTTGCCTTCCCTATGATTGGATCATGGGCAATTGGACTCCTAGCTTCAATTGACAGAGCAATTTTAGCCAGGATTTTGAGGGGAGTTGTCCCTACATGAGGAACCTCCAATTGAATTGAAGAGGATTTAGATAGCTCCCCCTAAAGAGTACTACTCTCAAACCTTTCAATATATGAAGATTGATTTGCACATGAAGGTGCATTTGAGACTATCACAAGGTCTTCTGGTAAAAACTGATGAAACCCATGTATCTGTGTTGGTGTCATCAAGGTCTACCCCAAAGTGTAGCCTCTCCCCAACAAAATACGGTTCCTAGGTGGTGAACACAGTTTCTTGAACTCTATCACTTTATTTTGGCAATACTTGAGAATTGGATTTAAGTGTTTCATTGTATGTAGAAGAAATTTTAGATATAAGATTTGTAATTTCAGAAGTGAGTGTTGGAAGCTCCCCTTGAATAGATGAGGGAGCTTCAATTGATGTGCTCTTAGAGTGTGTGTCATCCTTATTTCTTCTTTCATACACTTGAATGTGTTCAAGTGATGGTGCAGAATCTTTACAGGATACCTCTAGAGTCTGCTTTAATCCCTCTTTTTCAACTACATCCTTTTGGGAGGACGCAGAGGTAGCCAAATGAGTATTCAACTCATATTTCTTTGCCTTATTTGGTTTCTTGACTAGGTTAGACTTAATAGATGTTTGATCCTCACCACTCCTATTGATGACAGTTAGGGGTGCCTGCTTTCTCTTCTTTTTACTCACTTCATCCTTTTGAGAGGATGAAGTGGTTGGTTTCCCAGCTTCTAATGGTAAAGAAGGAAGGGTTTCAGTTTGGGAAGGCCCCTGTTGTTGTTCCTGTATTTGTTCTTCCACAGGCACATGAGCCATAATTGTACTAGATTGAACATTTGATCTCATATCAGGCATAGGGTAAGGGTAAGTCCTGAATCTCTCCAACATAAATGGAGTGATTCTAAGACTTACAGATACCTTATTTTTTATAATAAGTGAGGCAAATAGAAATTTGGACACCTGTTTACAATTGCCTATGTGTGTCCAATTTATAGCATTAAGAAAATGAATGTCTTGCACTTTATAATTTAAAGCAGAAATTATAAACCTAGGAAAAAATATTTCCTTACCTCTTGATGCCAAAGGCATTGTGAGCCTGGTGCTTAGTTTCTCTATATTAAAAGTTCTACATTGAGGTGTCTGTTATTGTTACGTGCTGATTCTCAATGATCAGGAGAAACTCAGGATCTGGCTGTTCTGGATGTCATCAGGATTTGATGTGCCATCAGGATTTGATGCCCATCAGTATCTGCGGAAGCATCAGTATTTGAAGAACAGTCTGCTGTGAAGATTAAGTCTATTCCTTATTTTGAGGGATGGATATCTGTTCATTCTAGGTGATAGGACTTTGTATATTCAGTTAGAGATATGTATCATTTTCAGTTATTAATTGATAATACATATCCTAGACTGATTTGTAGCAGCTGTGTATTATATAAACATAGTTTAGGTCATCATATAGTGATTAACTCGAGCATTGTACGACCTAGCAGCTCTCAAGAACATCAGTATTTCTTGAGAGAGTTTGTAATAGTTTTTATCAGAAATATAAAGAACTGTTATATTTTTATACTTGTTCGAAATAATTATACAATTGTATCCAACCCCCCTTAAACAATTGTATCTTTACTGGGCAACAATTGGTATCAGAGCTCACTGATAAAGTTACAATCAGAAGCGATCTAAACATGTTTCTGAACAAGTATGAAAGTATTAAAATGCCCATTCTGAAAAAGACTAAATATCCTACATGGAAGGTGAAGATGCTCATGCACCTGGAGGGTACAAATCCAGATTATCTTGACGTAATTGGACCCTGCATGCCAACAAAACTAGTGCCTGCAACTCCTACTGTTGCTGAACACTATCAGTTGAAGGAGAAGAGTGAGTGGACACCAGAAGAGAAAGTAGTTGTGCTGAAAGATGTAAAGGTAAGAAACATTTTGCATAACAGTCTTGATTCTGTGATGCCAAACAGGGTTATAGCCTACAAGACTGCCAAGGAGATCTGGGATGCTCTTGAAACTCAATGTCAAGGAACCATGGCCATCAAGATGAATAGAAGGGCTGTTCTGATTCAAAAATATGAACACTTTGAGGCCAAGCCTGATGAAAGTCTCACCAACATCTATGATAGATTTCTCACCCTGTTTAACAATCTGTCTTTGGTGGGAAAGGTGTATGATTGAGAGGATTCAAATACTAAGTTTCTGAGAGCCTTGAATGAAGAATGGGAAACTCAGACTTCAATCATACGACATCAGTATGATTTGGAAATAATCACTCTGGATGAAGTATATGGCATGCTAAGAACTCATGACTTGGAAGTCCAGCAAAGAAAGGAAAGAAAAAGAAGCAAGGGAAAATCAGTTGCTTTGAAAGTGAATGCTAAAGCTTCTAAAGAAAGGTCTATTGATGTTGCAAAGAAGAAGAACAATCTGCCAGAATCAAATACTGATGATTCATCATCAAATCCTGATGATGATACTGATTCTGAAACTGATGAGAACATGACAGATTTTGATGTCATGCAAATGGCTGCATTGCTAGTTAAGGGCTTCAAGAGAATGCAATTCAAGAAGTCCCAAAAGAATAGAAGTTTCAGGAAAAAGTTCACTGGAGGGGAAAGAAAGTCAACTGGAAGAAGAGATGGAAATGACTCCAAAGCTGGAAAAGTAGACAGGTCGAAAATCAAGTGCTACAATTGTGATGAACCTGGTCACTTTGCTACAGAGTGTAAGAAGACAAAGCATGACAAATGGAAGAACAAAGCCCTGATTACATCAAGCAAGAATTGGATGGACTCCTCTGATTCTGAAAATGAGATACATGCTATGAACTGATGGCTAGCTTTGATGATCCTGCTTCCTTTGATTCTAAGGTATCAACTTTTTTCTTCTCTTTTGATTCTGAAGATATATCTGAACTGAAATCCATTATTAAGTCTCTCCATGGTAATTTTAAAAATAAGATTCTAGAGAACAATAGACTGTTAACTGAAAATGGAATGTTAAAGTCTAGGAATAATCAGTTGGAGTCTGACTTAGTAAATTAGATTGAAATTCAGAAAGAATGTGAGAAATCTAAATATACAACAAAGGTACTAGAAGCTAAATACAGTATGTTAGAAAATGAATTAGAAAATGAGAGGAAAAATCTTAATGCCCGGACTATTTCAGGAAAAAAGTTTCATGAGATGATATCTAAGAAAAACTGGAAATAATGTCTTGGTTATGTAGATGCAATTAAGGATGCTGACACTGAGAATAAGACCACCCTTAAAACTCCAGTTAAGTTTATCTTTTCAGAAGCTAATGAACCCAAATCCATCTATGAAAAGGGTTCAACATCAGCATCACAAGAAAAATTAGTAAGTGATAAAACTCAAAGAAAGGAAAATAAGGAAACCATTAAGACTGTTAAGAAAGAAAAGAACATAGGACTTTTTTTTAAAAGACAATTGAAAAAGAAATTATCTGAGGTTACTGAAAAACCTCAAGTAAAAAGTCCTAAAAGGAACAAGAATGGTAAGCAACGTATTTCTAAGGATTCCAATTATAAGTTTGTTCCCAAAGCTCCTAGAAAAACTTTTTTTAATTATGGTAATACTAATCATCTTTCTATTGATTGCAGGAGGAGTAAGAAAATGAAAACTGCTATTTATGAGTCTGATGTTAGGGGTAGATCAGTATTTTATAAACCACAAAAGCCTTGTTTTCATTGTGGTAGTAGTTGGCATTCGATTTACACTTATAGTTATTATCATAAGCTGTATCACAACTATTATGAACCTTTGCCTAAATTTAATAAAGTTGCTTGTGTAATAACCCCAATTTTTGGAAATTTTTGAAACCCTTATGAATAGTGTTTTTGCTGAATGAGAAAACTTTTCATGCCACACTATGTAGGGGTTCTGTTATGGATATTCTGAGATTTTATTAGTACTCTATATGGTATATAAGTGTATGTAAAGATCATCAGAATCCAATTCCGAACACTTTGATTTTTCCCGAAAATCTACCAGATACAGAAAGAATTGAGTATAAGGTAACAGAATAAAAAGGATTTAAATTCAAGGATTATAAGAGAGGATCATGAAAGAAATATAATGTATTGAGAAAGGTTAAAGAAACCTAAGTAATAAGATCCTGGGTATGATCCCTCAAACGATAAACGAAAACGAAAGTTAAGCGAACCGTATAACAGATCAGCGGTCATTAGGCAAGCAATTAGGAGTTAATCAAAGAGGTTAGGGATGATGATGTCATCAAACCAACAAGGTGTGGACAAGTGGAAGCATTATGACATGTGCAAGATGACATAAGCATGACAAGGGGTTTTGTTTTGTTGGTTGATTTTGGGCCATGTAAAATTTACCATGGTAAAAAGCTAAAACATTTTCCAAGGCCAAAAAGGAGAAGCAACCAAGCAAATATCATAAAACACAAAAATTAGAAGTTGACTTTCCAATTTCAAGAAGAAAGCTCTCGGCTAAAACAAACCCAGCAACTTCAAACTGCCATATCTCCTTCAATACTCACTCAAAAGTTGTGTTCTATAGCTCGTTGGAAAGGTATTGAGATGTCCTACAACTCTTGTTCACAAGTCTCTTCCAAATAAGCAGGGTAAGACCCTCATTTTTATAGTTCTTTAAATCGGACTTTTAGAAACTTCAAAGCCTAACTTTGTGTTCTTGATTTTTTTGGAAAGATCAAGCTTGTAGGAGGCTCCCTAAGGCTTCCTAGCAACTTAACACCTCCCAAGGAAGGTATAAATCTTCACAACCTTTAGTAATAAGTTTGAATGTTGAAGTTTGGAGATGGTTTGGATGGATGAGTAGTAATTTGAATGATAAGCACGATTCGAACTTAATTGTTAAGTAGTTTAGTTGAATTTGGAGATGTTATAATATATGATTGGATTGAGATCCTTGAGCTTATTATGACTGAAATCAGTAGCATTGATGTGTATCTTGAGTTGTTGTTGATTGGTAGTTGGATTGATATGATTTGGAATGGTAAAAATTTGGGAAATCGCGTAAACATAGCCGTCGTAATGTCCGATTTACTTTAGACTGCTTTTGTTCATAACATTAGGACCCGAGAACTCCCTTCTAGGTTTTGACCATTGCCATGTTTAGATAGTTCATGTTACGAGCTTCGTTTTGATATGTAGTTCGTTTGATTCCGATGTACGGTTTAGGAGAAACGACCATTTTAAGTAACGGCGTTTCGCGACCGAACCATTACCCCTCGCCTTACTTTGAAACCTTGGTTAAGGACCTTAAAGGGTTAATTAGTGTATGAAACAATTATGTTAAGTGTGTTAGGCAGTTGGTAAGACACTCGCGAAGGAATCGCCTTAAAACTCATAATGGTTAAATTATTAAAAATGGTGGAGCCGAGGGTACTCGAGTGACTTAAGAGAATCAGTAAGCGCAAAGCAAGCGTTAGAGTCTAAGTTGGTTAAAGTATAGATTTACAAGTGACTTTGGTTTAATTCCAACTTACTTGTTGTTTATAGGTTACCAGACTCGTCCCGAGCTATTTGTAACCCCCAGTCGCTTAGGCAAGTTTTCTACCCGTTATACTGTTATTGTGATGTATATATGTATATGCATTATCTTGTGATAGATGCATGTTGGTTAATTAGCAAATGTTGCGATATATTGAAGCATGATGATATGGTATATATATGCATGCCTGTTTCGTATTCTTGCCATATATATATCTGTTGGTTCAGTTGATAATACCTATGCTAGAGAATAGCGGTAACTTGCATATACCCTTAGTATAGGGACCCAAAGGAAAAAACATTTTCTGAAACCGGGAGTCGAGGATCCCGAGTAGATTATATATATATATATTTATATATATATATATGGTTATAGTTTTCAAAACTATTAATCGAATAAGGTTTATTCGATAACTTAATTTTATTAATGAATATTATCTTGAATATTCATTCGAGGACTTATGACTCCTTTATATTATTTATTGAATATTACTTGGATATTCATTTGAGGATGTATGACTCCTTTATTTTATTTAATGAATATTATTTACAATATTCATTCGAGGTATTATGACTCAGCTTATTATTTAATGAATATTATTTCGAATATTCATTCGAGGGCTTATGACTCAGCTTATTTTATTTATTGAATATTATTTGAATATTCATTTGAGGATCTATGACTCCGATTATTTGCTGAGATATATTCTTTATTTTATTAAAGGATAAGGTGTCGATAATCAAACTCACTTTTGATTATTCAAATAAAGATAGTACTTTCGTATAGGTATATCTTTGGTTATTTTATATTCATTTCAAGTATAAGTTTTAAAACTTCTACTTCAATTATTTTTATAAAGATTATTCTTTATGGAAATATTATTTAAATAATAATATTCAGATATTTTCTAATATATTGGGACTGATTTATTTTGTTAAATCAGCATCACTCCAAACATTCTTAAAAATGTTTTGCGAGTCTTCAAAATGATTTTTAAAAGTTAGAGCGGATCCCAAAACTCATTTTTATATTTAAGATCCTCCTTTCGAAGGAGATTTAAATACTCGCTCAAAACCTGAGGGATTCGGCTCTGTGGTGTGTTTTATATTCGCAACAAGGTTGCTGTTTTGTTAAATGAATTGATTACTTACCCAACACTCGGGAAGTAAAATTCTTGGAACAAGTTAATCCATTAACAGGCATCGCCTGGGAAATATCGGTGAGTTCTCCTTTCCAACTAGATACGACTTCTTGGTGGAGCCGTATCAACAAGTTTCTACTTGGGGAAAGGGGGAACGAGCTTTACGTTTCAGAGTCATGGATTTCATCTGAACTAGGAGTGGCGTAAGTGGTCGAGTGGCGCCGACCCAGCCTTATTATATTGGCCCAAATGGCCTGGAAGTTCCGCTAAGGCGGTCCATTCCTTAGGAGTTCAGTGTTCGATTCACAAGTAAATCCGACAGGTTCTCCTCTACATGTAGAAAATGGTGGGGTTGCACTACTACGACTGATCATCGTAAGTGGTCTTCCTGGCGCGGCAAATTTCTCGTAATGAGTTCATCATCCAATTGGATATTTCTGCAACACTACCCAGAGCACTTCGATAGAAAGGCTACGGTTGGGCGATTGTTGAGTGTTGGCAGGGTCAAGTTTTCAAAATGATGTTTGCATCAAATGAAGTATCTCGTAACTTCATTTTATTTTGATGATATTTTAAAGATTTAATATATTCAAATCTGGTCTTGTAGTCTCATCTATGTGATGAACTTTTGAAACTAATTATAACTTGAACGGTGGTAGTTCAAGTAGTATTTGGAAAAGGTATAAGTATATTGGAGTATCTTGTAACTTCATCTTTTAAACTTATATCTAGTAAATGATTATCTTATGCATGACAAAGATTTTCGGAAAACCGTTGAGACAAGGTTAGATATATGAGATCACCTTGCAACGATAGTTTATACAGTTATAAACGGGAACTCTGTGTATATTATACATGTCAGAGGATTTCAAAGATTTTAAAAAGTATATATGTATATATACTGAATATTTTGCGACTTCATCGCATTAAGATATCAAACTTGGTTCATTTCTTTTGACCAAGACTTTCATGAGTACTATGAGAAGGCTCATATACTGTAAATCATTATACATATTATTTTGGTGGGCTTGCTGCTCACCCTTGCTTTCTTCTTTCATCACACAACAACAGATAGAAAAGATGAACAGGACCAAGCTCCCAATTCGCGAGCGGATAGGAAACGTTCCGCAGTTTCCTATAGGCATTGATGTCGCTGTAGCTAAGGAAGGAACTACCAATAGGCTAGGCTTCAACTTTTGATGTACCAGATTTATGTATATTTATGAATTGTAATAATGGCAAAGAAATGTAAATTTATTCAGAAACCCTTTTAAGGTGTATTGGCATATAATTGTGGAATAAAACGACTTGTGATTATTTTTTTGGATATTCATCTCTGAGACTATAACTTGTGGTGTGTGTGTTTATTGTGGGGTCACAGTACAGAGTAGTTGATTATTTATTAAGATTGGGTGTTATTAAGGGAAATGGAACTCGTGACAACCCGGATCCCCGACCCCGGATTTGGGGGTGTTACAGAAATGGTATCAGAGCTAAGCGTTATAAACCTCAGAGATGATGTGATGTTAAGATAATAACTAAGATAATAAGAACTCTTGCCAAGTTCATAGTCGGGCTACCTAACGTAGTACTGACAGTTAAAACCCTTATGGGATCCCTTATAAATATCGTGATAGAAGCGTAGTTCGTTATCGTATATGGTAGCGGGACTCCGAACCCTGAGGTTGAGGAGTAACAGCGCGACGATGTTTTATTACTAATTGGAGATCGGATTGTGGATCCGATAGAGCGTCCTAACGCAGGACCGGATGATGTTGATATTGAGGATGTAGCGGTTGAGGATGTTGTCCTAGAAGGGATTGTTGCTGAGGAGGATCCCGTGAAGGATCCTGACAAGAATGAATAAAGGACCACTGAGTAATTGATGACCATGGTTAGGGCAACTCCCAGAGGTAGGATTGGCCGGTCACTACCAGAGGTTCATTCCAGTTTGTAAAGATAGTAGCCCCTTTAACGCGGCTTACTCGTAAGACTGAGAAGTTCGAATGGACAGAGAAATGCGAGAACAACTTTTAAGAACCGAAGCAAAGGTTGGTGACGTTCCCTATGTTGGCGTTGCCAGATGGAAAATGAGATTTTGTGAAGTGTAGTGACGCTTCGCATAAGGAATTAGGGTGCTTCTTATACAGCACAACAAGGTAATCGCGTACGCGTCAAGACAATTAAGGGAATATAAAATTCGATATCCCCACCCATGAGCTTGGGCTCATGGCAATAGTTTTGCCCTAAAAATTTGAGGCACTACTTGTATGGAGAGAAGTGCGAGATTCACAAACCATAGGAGCTCTAGTACATTTTTACGTAGAAAGAGCTCAACATACGCC
The DNA here is from genome assembly GCF_009905375.1 of Apium graveolens. NCBI lineage: Eukaryota > Viridiplantae > Streptophyta > Magnoliopsida > Apiales > Apiaceae > Apium > Apium graveolens. The sequence goes on along the minus strand of NC_133653.1, from coordinate 186,048,923 downwards.
CGAGGAGGCGGTTAGAGCTAATCAAGAATTATGATTGGGAGATTCTGTATCATTCGGGGAAAGCCCATGTGGTGGCTGATGCCCTTAGTGTAAAGGAGAGACTCAAGATGATAATGTCTTTGGGAGAGTTGATAAGAGATTTTGAGAAAATGGAAATAGATATGAAGGTAACCGGAGCCGGTACCGAAAAGCTGTTTGAGATTGCAATACAGACCGAATTTTTGGAAAAAAACATATTGTGCCAGAAAAAGTGATGAATGAAGGCAGAGAGTCAATGACTGGAGAAGAGATCCACACCGAGAAAGATGATAAGGGGATAGTGAGGTGTTCCTACAGAAATTGGGTTCCAAAAGTTCAAGAGCTTAAGGATGAGAACTTAGATGAGAGCCATAGTTTGAGGAATAAGATTTAGGGCAAACCCTGAATGTGATAGTCAGGGAGGTTTCCATCAAGAAAGAAAGAACCCATAACATAATAGAGTAGAAAACAAGGTTTTTAATGTATAAGATAACCCCGATTATGGGAGAAGGTTGAAACATTTCATACTAAGGAAACAGAAAGTCGAGTAAGGAAAAGAGACCCGAGATGGTACTCCTATACGACAATTTATGGACCTGTCTAGACAGAACTTAGACTATTACCCCCAACCACCACCCTGAGGAAACAATGCGGTGAGAAATTCTTTCAGGACCTTTAAGTCGCTAAGCTCTCAGAGTTCCAAGGAACAAGCTGACCCAGTCGAGGCAAGAGCCTGGCTAAAGGAAATACAGGAATCATTTGAGACTCTAAATGATTGACGAATCACAAAAGACTATTTTTGTCACTTACCCTCCTAAGAGAGAGGCCACCCGCTGGTGAAAGACCAAGGAAGGCACGGAGCAAGAGATTATAATAAACTGATTTAAGTTCAGTCAATTGTTTTTAGGAAAGTACTTCCCAAGGTTAGGGAGATAGTGTAAAAGCTTTAGAGACAGAACAAAGGCAGAAGAGTATGATGAATTATGAATCTAAGTGGTAAAAGTTGTCAAGATTCGTTCTGAGGACACGAATCCAGAATGACGGGATGTTTGAAATCGATGCTTATGTTGGGTTGGTTCATGAAATAATGATAAGAGAAAGGAAAATAAAAAGAAACTGAAGTGGAAAGGAATATAAAGGCAAGAGAGTTTGAGGAATGATAAGGGAGTTGGGTAAGAGGAAACCCTAAAGACTCGTAGTAATAGAAATAGAAAAGTATGTAATCGTCAGGATGAGGGTGATTCCCCATGAGTTAAATTGATGGTTGAAGGTATAAGAGATACATATATTTCATCCAAGTATTCGAGGAAACCTTGAGATAATTCGAAGGATAAATAATGAGACGCGGATAGACTGAGCAGACAAGGAAGTAAGAAATTAGGAAAAAATTGGATGAAGGAAGTGACCTTCAAGAATGTGAAGTGTAAGACCGGTGGCTTGATACCCAGAAAGGGAGACACCATGTATGAAAGATATCCCAACATTGAGGTGACTGTTGAGATAAACAACAAAAGTAAATAAGGAATTATTAAGAAGAGGTTCACGTTGAACACGACCAATATCTTCCAGAACATCCTTGTTATCGTTACCAAATTAGGCAAGAAAAGCGGATAACCGTTGTTATCTTTTGAAGGCCATATGGGTTGACCTCAGTTTGAATACAGATGTTATTGTGAAATTAGACATGTACTATCGAGGTGGGAATGATTGAATAAGACACCCTTATCAGGGATATATGACTTGATTTATCCATGGAAGGATGCATGTACTTTTTTTAAAGGTAGGAATTAAGGATAGAACATCGGTAACTTAAAATGAATCCTAGGGGAATGCATAAAGGTTGGCATTTCACCCTTAATAGGGACAGTATGAGTTTTGACAGTATGATTTGGAAAGGGTTAAGGTAACAACAACCTTTAAGAATCAGTGGAGAAATTTTTCAGAAGTATATAGACAATGGTTCTAGTATTAGTAAATGGTATTTTGATATGCCCTGTATATAGGGAATACGGGAGGAACGATTGAAGGATAACCTTAGAGGTTTTACAAGGAGAAAGGTAATATTCAAAATTCTCAAGAATAAAAATGTTGATAAAAGAAATATGACGTAATTATAATGATGCCAAGTGGGGCACGTGTTAAACCACGAGAAAGTATGGATCGAACCAGTAAAGGTCGAATTTGTTCCAGGCAATTAGGACCTAAGATTAAAGATGTTCTAAGTATGATTGAGAATCAGTCGTGACAGTGATTAACCTCTAATGACTGAGGCAATAACTTATGGAAAAATGGTGATTTTTTTTTCTCATAAGATTTTAAGGAAAACATCTTCACATAAGCTGTGATTGAAATGAGGTAGAAAATTTATTTGGAGGTGGTTAAAATGACATTGACTGTAAGGAAATTTTACTATCAGGAAGGGCCAAAGAGGTGGCCGACACTTTAAAGGTAAGAGGATAATTATAGGCGCTTGTGCCAAAGGAATACAGTGATGATGGTTAAAGCTATGCAGATTGTATTATGGTTTGGAAGATTGACATTCCTTCTGATGACTGTGCAATACCCAACCGTAATAGTAGTTGGTAAAGGTTTAATTCGTGTAATCGCCATGAGCGGGCTATCTATCTCAGAAGATACTATCTTGAGATAAGTCAGGATCATGTTTTAAAAAAAAGGACTAAACGAACCTTTGAGTTAAGTCTTCAATTGAAGGCATACGATTAAGAATGGTATTAACCTGCTATCGTTGCTTTGACTGAAACTCTTCTACAATTTTATCTACTTCATGTCATAAAAGTACGTCAAGTTCAGGAGTGTTCTTCATGAATCATGAACGGTGATCATGTTACCTCCTTAGAAGAATTAGATACGAGATGTACGGACTCCGTATGGTTAGCTATTAAGACTTCATAGAAAATGAATGACTACAGTAGGTCAGTGGTGGACCATAGTAAGGCAGCAATGATTCTGCGAGTAATGAGCTGATTACAACCGTGAGAGTTGTATTGGAATGGGTGTTGAGATTGAGTACCACTAATCGGGTCGTGGTAGTGTATAAGTTATCATTGATAGACTAATTAAGTAGAGTATCTACCTATTGAATATTTATTCTTTCTTATCAATAGAGAGTCGTATTATTATACGAGGAAGGTTGCGGTGCAAGCATAGAATTCTAGTAACGATGATGTCTAGAATGAGATCCCGGGTTCGATTTTCGATATCGAGGGAGTTTCAAAGGTGATTGTGTATAAGCTCGAGGAAGAGCATGGGTCCATAGAAGGATGGACGGAATAGCAAATATTTAGGCATGTGAAATACGATGCTATAATGCTTGATGTTGATATATATACACATATGTTTTGTTCTCCTATGATAAACCTCTATAATTCAGAGGTAGGTTCCAAGCCTGATATTTTGTGGCAGTATATGTTTTTCATATACATAATTCTCTTCAATTCGTTCTTTTCTCTTCTTTTCATTTCATATAAGCTGAGAAGAACAACCCTTCCAGAAGGGGAGGTATTGCCGAATGACTATCTATCTGTGTGATAGAAGCCGAGTAGGATACCAACTATTGTTTAATTGCTTGTCAAGTACTAAAGGCTGGCCACACTCTGTACTAACTATGCAATATAACAAGTGTTCATGATCATAGTGATCTCTCAATAAATTCTTTTACTTCTATATGAAGGACCAAGCTTTCGAAGATGGAAGCAGCTAAAGGAAGTAGTATCAGTACGGTGGTATTCCGATTCTAACGCGTTCGTGATACTAAGGTTGACGTGGTTATTAAAAGGTTATAGAACGCTAACGAGCAGAAGTATAACCAGTATAATATTAGGAACGGAAGGTAGTAGCGATTACGAACTGGAAAAGAATGGGTATTGAGAAGCAAAAGCTCTAATGCTAAAAGTTATAATGAGAGTCTGTGCAATAAACTTGAAAGAAATTGGAATGGTCACTTAACATGGATTGAGTTTCTTACGACAATAAATCATATGTCATTATCGAGATGTCGCCTTATGAGATCCTTGAGGGAAGATAATGTCGATCTCCCTTATGTTAGGATGAAGTTGTAGAGCGCAAGATGCTCGGACCCGCAGTAGTCCAAAGGACCAAGGATATAATAGATCTAATCAGAGGACGACTGGTAGTAGCCCAAGATGGGAACACGAAGTATGTTGATTTGACACGAAAGGACAAGGAATAGGAAGTAGGGGACCTAGTGTTGTTATAGGTATCCCCTTGGAAAGGATGGATGAGGTTCGGAAAGAAAGGAAAGCTAAGCCTACGAATTGTTGGACCCTTTGAGGTATTAAGACAAATTGGGAAGTGAGCATATGAGCTAGCCCTACCCCCGAACATGTTGCAAGTTCATAATGTGTTCCACGTATCAATGTTAAGAAAGTGTAATTCGGATGCCAGATAAATAAGGGCATATGAGCGCATAGACATGCAACCCGACGTAACATATATGGAGCAACCAGGAAGGGTTATAGATTGAAAAAGGAACAATTGCTTAGGAAAAGGGTTATCAAACTAGTCAGAGTTTGATGGTAGAACCACAATGTGGGAAAATTTACTCGAGAGTTAGAAAGTGCAATGCTAAGAGAGTATCCCTATTCATTTTCTATTTGATTCCGGGACAAAATCCTTTTAAGGAGGGGAGACTGTAATAACCCCAATTTTTGGAAATTTTTGAAACCCTTATGAATAGTGTTTTTGCTGAATTAGAAAACTTTTCATGCCACACTATGTAGGGGTTCTGTTATAGATATTCTGAGATTTTATTAGTACTCTATATGGTATATAAGTGTATGTAAAGATCGTCAGAATCCAATTCCGAACACTTTGATTTTTCCCGAAAATCTACCAGATATAGAAAGAATTGAGTATAAGGTAACAGAAGGATTTAAATTCAAGGATTATAAGAGAAGATCATGAAAGGAATATAATGTATTGAGAAAGGTTAAAGAAACCTAAGTAATAAGATCCCGGGTATGATCCCTCAAACGATAAATGAAAACGAAAGTTAAGTGAACCGTATAACAGATCAGCGGTCATTAGGCAAGCAATTAGGAGTTAATCAAGGAGGTTAGGGATGATGATGTCATCAAACCAACAAGGTGTGGACAAGAGGAAGCATTATGACATGTGCAAGATGACATAAGCATGACAAGGGGTTTTATTTTGTTGGTTGATTTTGGGCCATGTAAAATTTACCATGGTAAAAAGCTAAAACATTTTCCAAGGGCAAAAAGGAGAAGCAGCCAAGCAAATATCATAAAACACAAAAATTAGAAGTTGACTTTCCCATTTCAAGAAGAAAGCTCTCGGCTAAAACAAACCCAGCAACTTCAAACTGCCATATCTCCTTCAATACTCACTCAAAAGTTGTGTTCTATAGCTCGTTGGAAAGGTATTGAGATGTCCTACAACTCTTGTTCACAAGTCTCTTCCAAATAAGCATGGTAAGATGCTCATTTGTACAGTTCTTTAAATCGGACTTTTAGAAACTTCAAAGCCTAACTTTGTGTTCTTGATTTTTTTGGAAAGATCAAGCTTGTAGGAGGCTCCCTAAGGCTTCCTAGCAACTTAACACCTCCCAAGGAAGGTATAAATCTTCACACACTTTAGTAATAAGTTTGAATGTTGAAGTTTGGAGATGGTTTGGATGGATGAGTAGTAATTTGAATGATAAGCATGATTCGAGCTTAATTGTTAAGTAGTTTAGTTGAATTTGGAGATGTTATAATATATGATTGGATTGAGATCCTTGAGCTTATTATGACTGAAATCAGTAGCATTGATGTGTATCTTGAGTTGTTGTTGATTGGTAGTTGGATTGATATGATTTGGAATGGTAAAAATTTGGGAAATCGCGTAAACATAGCCGTCGTAATGTCTGATTTACTTTAGACTGCTTTTGTTCATAACATTAGGATCCGAGAACTCCCTGATAGGTTTTTACCATTGCCATGTTTAGATAGTTCATGTTACGAGCTTCGTTTTGATATATAGTTCGTTTGATTCCGATGTACGGTTTAGGAGAAACGACCGTTTTAAGTAACGGCGTTTCGCGACCGAACCATTACCCCTCACCTTACTTTGAAACCTTGGTTAAGGACCTTAAATGGTTAATTAGTGTATGAAACAATTATGTTAAGTGTGTTAGGCAGTTGGTAAGACACTCGCGAAGGAATCGCCTTAAAACTCGTAATGGTTAAATTATTAAAAATGGTGGAGCCGAGGGTACTCGAGTGACTTAAGAGAATCAATAAGCGCAAAGCAAGCGTTAGAGTCTAAGTTGGTTAAAGTATAGATTTACAAGTGACTTTGGTTTAATTCCAACTTGTTGTTTATAGGTTACCAGACTCGTCCCGAGCCATTTGTAACCCCCAGTCGCTCAGGCAAGTTTTCTACCCGTTATACTGTTGTTGTGATGTATATATGTATATGCATTATCTTGTGATAGATGCATGTTGGTTAATTAGCAAATATTGCGATATATTGAAGCATGCTGATATGGTATATATATGCATGCCTGTTTCGTATTCTTGCCATATATATCTGTTGGTTCAGTTGATAATACCTATGCTAGAGAATAGCGGTAACTTGCATATACCCTTAGTATAGGGACCCAAAGGTGAAAACATTTTCTAAAACCGGGAGTCGAGGATCCCGAGTAGATTTTATATATATATATTTATATATATATGGTTATAGTTTTCAAAACTATTAATCGAATAAGGTTTATTCGATAACTTTATTTTATTAATGAATATTATCTTGAATATTCATTCGAGGACTTATGACTCCTTTATATTATTTATTGAATATTACTTGGATATTCATTTGAGGATGCATGACTCCTTTATTTTATTTAATGAATATTATTTATAATATTCATTCGAGGTATTATGATTCAGCTTATTATTTAATGAATATTATTTCGAATATGCATTCGAGGGCTTATGACTCAACTTATTTTATTTATTGAATATTATTTGAATATTCATTTGAGGATCTATGACTCCGATTATTTGCTGAGATATATTCTTTATTTTATTAAAGGATAAGGTGTCGATAATCAAACTCACTTCTGATTATTCAAATAAAGATAGTACTTTCGTATAGGTATATCTTTGGTTATTTTATATTCATTTCAAGTATAAGTTTTAAAACTTCTACCTCAATTATTTTTATAAAGATTATTCTTTATGGAAATATTATTTAAATAATAATATTCAGATATTTTCTAATATATTGGGACTGATTTATTTTGTTAAATCAGCATCACTCCAAACATTCTTAAAAATGTTTTGCGAGTCTTCAAAATGATTTTTAAAAGTTAGAGCGGATCCCAAAACTCATTTTTATATTTAAGATCCTTCTTTCGAAGGGGATTTAAATACTCGCTCAAAACCTGAGGGATCCGGCTCTGTGGTGTATTTTATATTCGCAACAAGGTTGCTGTTTTGTTAAATGAATTGATTACTTACCCAACACTCGGGAAGTAAAATTCTTGGAACAAGTTAATCCATTAACAGGCATCGCCTGGGAAATATCGGTGAGTTCTCCTATCCAACTAGATACAACTTCTTGGTGGAGCCGTATCAACAAGTTTCTACTTGGGGAAAGGGGGAACGAGCTTTACGTTTCAGAGTCATGGATTTCATCTGAACTAGGAGTGGCGTAAGTGGTCGAGTGGCGCCGGCCCAGCCTTATTATATTGGCCCAAATGGCCTGGAAGTTCCGCTAAGGCGGTCCATTCCTTAGGAGTTCAGTGTTCGGTTGACAAGTAAATCCGACAGGTTCTCCTCTACATGTAGAAAATGGTGGGGTTGCACTACTACGACTGATCATCGTAAGTGGTCTTCCTGGCGCGGCAAACTCCCGTAATGAGTTTATCATCCAATTGGATATTTTCGCAACACTACCCAGAGCACTTCGATAGAAAGGCTACGGTTGGGCGATTGTTGAGTGTTGGCAGGGTCAAGTTTTCAAAATGATGTTTGCATCAAATGAAGTATCTCGTAACTTCATTTTATTTTCATGATATTTTAAAGATTTAATCTATTCAAATCTGGTCTTGTAGTCTCATCTATGTGATGAACTTTTGAAACTAATTATAACTTGAACGGTGGTAGTTCAAGTAGTATTTGGAAAAGATATAAGTATATTGGAGTATCTTGTAACTTCATCTTTTAAACTTATATCTAGTAAATGATTATCTTATGCATGACAAAGATTTTCGAAAAACCGTTGAGACAAAGTTAGATATATGAGATCACCTTGCAATGATAGTTTATACAGTTATAAACGGGAACTCTGTGTATATTATACATGTCAGAGGATTTCAAAGATTTTGAAAGGTATATATGTATATATACTGAATATTTTGCGACTTCATCGCATTAAGATATCAAACTTGGTTCATTTCTTTTGACCAAGACTTTCATGAGTACTATGAGAAGGCTCATATACTGTAAATCATTATACATATTATTTTGGTGGGCTTGCTGCTCACCCTTGCTTTCTTCTTTCATCACACAACAACAGATAGAAAAGATGAACAGGGCCAAGCTCCCAATTCGCGAGCGGATAGGAAACGTTCCGCAGTTTCCTATAGGCATTGATGTCACTGTAGCTGAGGAAGGAACTACCAATAGGCTAGGCTTCAACTTTTGATGTACCAGATTTATGTATATTTATGAATTATAATAATGGCAAAGAAATGTAAATTTATTCAAAAATCCTTTTAAGGTGTTGGCATATAATTGTGGAATAAAACGACTTGTGATTATTTTTTTGGATATTCATCTCTGAGACTATAACTTGTGGTGTGTGTGTTTATTGTGGGGTCACAGTACAGAGTAGTTAATTATTTATTAAGATTGGGTGTTATTAAGGGAAATGGAACTCGTGACAACCCGGATCCCCGACCCCGGATTTGGGGGTGTTACAACTTGTGCGCTCAATTCCTCTAGTTCTACTAAATCTGCTTCTGACAAGACAAATCCTGACAAAGGAAAAACTGTCAGAAGTATTCCTAACTCACAAAGGCTTAAGTTGTCCAAAAAGAAGGCCCAACAAGTGTGGGTCCTTAAAAATCCTTCTAATTAATTATTCCTCTGACTACAGGGTAACAAGAAAAATACTCTTGTCTTGGATAGTGGATGTTCAGGACACATGACTGGAAATAAATCCCTGCTGTCAGAATTTGAGAAGATTGTTGGCCCAGATGTATCTTATGGAGATGGAAATGTAGGACACACTCTGGGATATGGCAACTTGATAATTGGAAAAGTAGCAATAGAGAATGTAGCTCTGGTGGAAGGACTGAAGCACAATCTTCTCAGCACTAGTCAAATCACTGACAGAGGTTATCATGTGGTATTCTATTACTCACACTGCGAAGTTGTTCATAACAAGTTAAAGAAAATTGTCTTGATAGGATACAAATATGGCAACATAAATGAAGCAAGGCTGCATAAAAGTCTTGAGAAAGAAACTACTTGCCTTATCTCAAAGGCATCAGTAGATGAGAGCTGGAACTGGCATAAGAAGCTCTCACATCTCAACTTCAATTCAATCAATGAACTTGCCAAGAAGGAGCTAGTAAGAGGATTACCAAATATGCTATACTCATCTGATGGTCTTTGTGATGCTTGCCAAAAGTCCAAACAGAGAAGAGTATCCTTCAAAAGTAAAACAAAATTCTCTATTTCTGAGCCATATCACATGTTACACTTGGATCTCTTTGGACCAGTGAACATAATGTCCATCAACAAGAAAAGATACACACTTGTAATTGTTGATAATTTCACTAGATATACTTTGGTTTATTTTCTACACAAGAAGGATGAAACTCCAGAAGTTCTTCTGGATCACATAAGGCAAATTGAAAATGGATCTACCCACAAAGTGAAAATTCTGAGAAGTGATAATGGCACTGAGTTCAAGAACTCAAAGATGGAGGAAGTCTGCAAGTACAAAGGCATACAACAACAATTCTCGGCCCCTGGTACACCTTAACAAAATGGTGTTGTTGAGAGGAAGAACATAATCTTGATTGAAGCTACCAGGACTCTGCTGGAAGAAGCAAAACTACCCACTTACTTTTGGGCTGAAGCAGTAAACACAGTATATTACACTCAGAATATCACAATGATAAACATACATGGTGTTACTCCTTATCGGATGCTGAAAGAAAAGAAGCCCAGTCTCAAACATCTTCATGTATTTAGATGTAAGTGATTTGTTTTGAGAACTCATACTGATCAGCTAGGAAAGTTTGAATCAAAAGCTGATGAAGGAATCTTTGTTGGATATTCACCATAAAGAGCATACAGAGTTTTCAATCTGAGAACAAATAATGTAGTTTTCTCCATAAATGTATCTTTTGATGATAAGAAGATTCCTGGTTTTGAAGAAGACATTCATGAAAGTCTAATCTTTTCAAATGAAAATGCATTGTTGGAATCCGGATCAAGCTTATACAAGTAACCAAAGGATTAACAAATAAGCGACCAAGGATCAAGCTTATATAAGTAACCAAAGGATTAACCAAATAAATTAATCACTAATCAAAGAGATTAGAGGAGGATGACATCATCAAACCATAAGGGAAGGACATGTGGCAAAGGAATGATGCAAGCAATGACATGAGCAAGTGATGTCATCACTTTATCAAGATATTTGTTCAAAAATCTCCTCCACCAAGCATTTCTTTCTCATTTCCCAAGGAAAACCAAGCAAGAAAAAGCTCTCCCCCATTTTCTTCTTCTTTCATTCGGCCTTTTCATAAAAATGGTGAAATAAATTTTCAAAACTCAAGCTCTAGGCCATGGAAAATTACAAGGTTTGTTTCTTTGGATCCTATATTATATAACTTTGTTATGCTATAAGGTAGCTTAAGCATATATCAAGGCTTCCATGCGTATTCCAAGGACCTTTCATGGATTAAAAGCTTCAAGGAAGGTATAACTCTTCATGATCTTAGTCTTATGTTTTGTTTGTTTGGATTTCCTAATGTTTAGATGATGGGTTAGTGTAATGGGTGTGTAATCATGTTTAGAGCTTTGTTTAGTAAGTGGTTTTGTTGATTTTGGAGTTAGGAGTGATACTTCTTAGATTTGAAGTTCTTGGTCACTATTTGATTTGGTTTAGATGAATAAGTTGAGATCTTGAGTTATGGTTGAATGATCTTGTATTGGGGTCGAATGATGGTGGAATGGTGTTGATTGGTGGTGGTTTGATATTGAATTGATTTGGTAAAATTTGGGAATCGCTAAGTTATAGCCATCATAATGCCCAATTTTCCTTAGACTGTTTTGTGCATGACTTTTTCACCCAAACACTCACTTCCATGAACTTACCATTACCATGCTTAGAAATTTTATGATTCAAGCTTCATTTTGATATGTTGTTCGCTTAGATCCGATTTACGGTTTAGGAGAAACGACCATTTTAAGTAATGGCGTTTCGCGAGCGAACCCCGAAATCTCGAGTAACTTTGAGACCATAATTGAGACACGTAAATGAGTAATCGAAACACGAAACAATTATGTAAGGTGGATTAGGTAGTTGGTAAAGTACTCGCGAAAGAGTCGCCTTAAAGTTCATAACGGTTAATTTATTAAAATTGGTGGAGCCGAGGGTACGCAAACGATTAACGCAAATCGTTAAGCGTATAAGCGACCGTTAGGGTATGAGTGAGTTTTGACTAGTTTCTTAAGCGACCGTGGTCTAATTCCGGATTATGTTGTTGTTCATAGGTTACCGGACCCACTATAAGCTTAAGTCTATCCCGGAACACTCAGGCAAGTTTTCTACCCGTTATACTGTTGTTGTGATGTAAATATATTGATGCATTATCTTGAGATAAGTGCATGACTGTTATTAGCAAATCTTGCGATATATTGGAGCATGTTGATATGGTATATATATATTCATGTTGTGAAATCTTGATATTCTATTATCAATTCAAATGCTTATAAACTGCATAATACCTATGCTAGAGATAAACAGTAGTCGCGTATACCCTTAGTATAGGGGACCCAAAGGTGAACATTTTTCTAAACCGGGAGTCGATGTTTCCGAGTATAATATATATATATATATATTTATTTATTTATATATATATATATCTATATATATATTTCTATAACTATTAATCGAATAAGGTATATTCGATAGTTTTGAATAATAATCAAACTTATTTTCGATTATTCAAATAAAGATCGTACTTTCATATAAATATATCTTTGTTATTATTATTCGTTTCAAGTATGAGTTTTTAAAACTTCTACTTCATTTATTTTTATAAAGATTATCCTTTATGGGAATATTATTTAAATAATAATATTCAGATATTTTTCCAACATATTGGGACTGATTTATTTTATTAAATCAGCATTACTCCAAACATTCTTAAAAATGTTTTCGAGTCTTCAAAATGATTTTAAAAGTTAGAGAAGATCCCAAAACTCGTTTTCAAATTTAAGATCTTCCTTTCGAAGGGGACTTGAATAATGGCTCAAAAATCTGAGGGATCCGGCTCTGTGGTGCATTTTATATTCGCAATGAGGTTGTTGTTTTGAGAAAACAATTTGTTGAAAGTCATAATTCAGCTTCCGTTGAAAGAAGCAATGTAGCATCCGTTGAAAGACAAAGTGCATCATCTGTTGAAGTCCATCTAATTGAGTCGGCATAAGCGACAGGCTGGGGTACGGTCTATGAAGGTGTAAGAGGCTGGGTGACAGTTCGTCCACGCGTGAGTGGCCGGGTAACGGTCTAGCGCGAGGTCCTAATGCGGCTAGGGTGATGACCAGCGAAGAATTCATCCATCTACAGTAGAAAAGGTTACTTATTGGTATCTTTGCCTGATCAGCAAGATATCGGGTTTATGCCAAAATTTTCTTCTTTCCAAATTCATTGAATATTAAAACTCTGTTTATAATTTTCATAACAGAGGTTTTCAAGGAGTGTATGAGATATATATATATAGGTGAATATATATCGGGACTTAATGAAGTATTTCATAACTTCATTCTTTATAATGATATTTCAAAGATTGAATCTATTCAAGTCTTATCTTGTAGTCTCATCTATGTGATGAACTTTTGAAACTGATTATACCTTGAACGGTGGTAGTTCAAGTAGTATTCAGAAAAGATATAAGTATATTGGAGTATCTTGTAACTTCATCATTCCAACTTATATCTGGTTAATGATTATCTTATGCATGACAAAGATTTTCAGAAAAACTTTGAGACAAGGTTAGATATATGAGATCACCTTACAATGATATTTTTATACAGTTATAAACTGGAACTCTGTGTATATTATGCATGGAAGAGGACTTCCAAGATTTTGAAAAGTATATATACATATATACTGAATATTTTGTGACTTGGTCGCGTTAAGATATCAAACTTGGTTCATTTTTACTTGACCAAGACTTTCATGAGTACTATGAGAATACTCATATATTGTAAATTATTATACATATTATTTCGGTGGGCTTGTTGTTCACCCATGCTTTCTTCTTTCATCACACAACAACAGATAGACAAGATGAACATGACCAAGCTCCCAGTTCACGAGCGGATAGGAAACGTTCCGCAGTTTCCAGTAGATACCGGTTATACCATAACACTCAACCTTAACCTCAACCTCTCGACATTCTATCATCCTATACCTTACTTCTAATCCTATCCCTCTACCCATTCCCGTCAACCTAGGCTTGTGTCAGTGACTTATAACCTGTAGCTCTGATACCAAACCTGTGGCGCCCGCCAAACCCGGGTCAGAAGTTTGGGGTCAACACACACACCTTAATTATAACCTGCTTTTAACAATAATAAAGATAATAATATATGCAGTGACCCTACTTACCAACCACCACGGACCGCAACAGGTTAAAGTATGCACACAAGCCAAACACACTAATATATTACAAACCGTTCAAATCCCAACTATTTCAAACTCAAACTAAGTATTAAACATTATTACAAACTTTTACAAACTTAATTTATCCCAAAAGAAGCCTACTAGCTCAGCTTTCTCAACCTGAACCCCTAGCTCTCGCGCTGGACTGGGGATCGTTGCTACCAACTGGTTCCTTTTTAACTGGAAAGAATATAAACAACATCGCACAAATGAGCTAACTAGCTCAGCAAGTCACAATGACAAAACTGAGAATAATGATCATCAGGTGAATATGATTATGATATCAAGTGAACAATGGATTATGATTTAGAATTGGATATTATACTTTTAATTTAAAAACCAAGGTTAGGCTGCTGATCAGTCACGCACTAACCCCGAGCAAGGCACACAACATTGCTCTAACTACTGGATCCAAGGCACACATTGGCCTAACTTGACCATTATATGGTCTGACCACGAATCTGGTCCACAATTTTATAAAAACAATCCAATTCTAACATAATAACAAAATATGCAATAATAAACAATAACCGAAATCATTAACAACAATAAATGTTTAAGAATGAAAGGGTTTCAATCCTTGTAAGGATCAATAAGGCAATTTAAAAGTTTGGATGCTGGGTAATGAAAGAATTGGATAACAAAGGAATCAACATTTCACGGTTTCAAATATTTGGGCTTTCAAAGCATAGGATACAATGATTGAATGTACAAGTAATTCAGTTCAGTGTTTGGGATTTTGTTTGCATGTATTTGTGGAGTAATATCGTATACTTGAGACTTGTGTTTAGGTATACAACAATCAATGGTCTAGAAGAATAAGGTTTATGGCTCAAGAACAATAACTGGAATCAGAGTTTAGGTTTCAGTGCTTCAAAGCACTTGCAATATCAACAAGACTATCAAGTACTACAATATTATGAGAAAGTTCAGAACACTTGCATGATATTAGCTTACTACACTGCACTGGTTTCCAATCACAAGCGTCTTACTCCTCAACTATCTGTTTCCCTTTCCTACGTCTTGCCTCTTCTGCTCATATATCATAAGCATCTATCAATAATTTACTCATGGAATTCTATTCAACACATACTTCTATCTACCCTTCGTTTTACCCAAATCCGATTAACGGATTAAAAGATATGCAATAATCAAGTAAACACCGAATATATAGACCGATAGTTAATTAACAAGTCACATATAGCACATAATACATCACGTAATCAATGATATATTATTTATAAAGAAGTCTCGGGTCATAAATAGGCTTTCTGGTATTTAAAATGATTTTTAAAACATTTTTCGGAATTAAAACGGGTCGTTGGATCAATTTCGGGTTAATAAACAGGGTTCGGTTGGCCAATTCTGGCTCCGAAATAATTTTAGAATAATTATCGAGCCTTGGAAATAATTTAGAATAATATTTTAAAGCATAAAACTATTTTTCAGAATTTTTAAATCATTTTTGAATAATTAAATCTAATTAAATAATTAATTAAAATCAATTAATAATTAATTAAATTAATTACTCAATTAATTTTCGAATTAATTGACCAATTAATCAATTAGAAATTAACTGAAATTAATTAACTAATTAATTTAGATTTATTTGTGAATTAAAAATAATTTTCAGAATTAAAATAATAATTTTTAGAATTTTCAGAAATTAAAAACGAATTTTTATAATAAAAATAAATAGGAAATATGATTTTTAAACATTTTATAAACAGGAATCCTAAATTTGCAAAGTCTGGAAACTTCAGGGACCTAACTGTATCGTCCCCAAAAGTCCAGAGACCAAACTGCAATTTTTTACACCCCGTCGTCGGAAAACACAGAGGTGGCCGGAGAACACGTTCCCAGCGTCCTCACCCCACCAACACCTCCAGATCACATCTACACAACACCAGGAATACAACCATGCAATCAATTCATCCTAACAATCCCTGAGTTGGCCGGAATTTGGCCGTGAAGTTTTCCAGTTTCCGGCGAACATCGGAAAACTTCAAAATACAACTCCCTTCTCTACAGACCTCGTTGATTCATGAAACTTATACGACTGGATTGCAAATTTCATAAGGAACACAACCCACTATAACATAACATCAATCTATCACAGAATAAGAAACCCCCAAATTTCAATTAAGAACATTCATACGGGTTATAAACCCTAATTTTGAAATTCGAAAATTAAACCCACTTTTGAGCATGTTATTGAACTCCAAATCAGACATATGACATATGAAAATCATCAGGGAAACAAGCTCTATAACATGCAATCATCAAATCATACAAACAATCATCCGAACAAAAATTCATATTTTTAATAAAATAAATTCGAAAATAAATAAATTTTTAGAAAAATAACCTTGATTTCTGCAGTGAAACAAAGCTCAGAATCTGATAGAACACTTCAAATCCTTCGTTTTGGTTACTCAAGCTTTGAAAACAGAGAACGGTAACGCCTTCGTTTTGCTGTTTGATTATTAGAACAGTTTATGTAATTAGGGTTTTTCTCTGAAAATTATATAATTATCTGTCTGTAAATGATTTTGATACAAAATAAAATACGGTAAAAGGCTATTTATAATTACGGAAAATTAGTATCCCGTTGGATCATTCCGGATATAAATCGGTACGTTTATTTGTAAAAACTGATCCAAACGGTATCGGTTTTCGGGATAATTATCCAAATCAGTACAATTTGTACTGCGGTCTTGCTCTCAGCGCCTGGTTACACGTATTACGAAGTGATAATTGTGATAGTTTAATAAAAAGCTCCCGTTTATCGAAAATACGGGTTTTATTGATTTACCGAAATGAATATTGTATCGAAAATGTTGCGCCGATACCCGCGCAGGACAAACCGTACACCGGATCGAAAAAGTCAAGACATGGAATATGCTCGGAATATTACAATTAGGTTAGGAAGGAGTTCTCGAAAGTGTTTCGGGTTCCAAAAATGTAACAACGGTTGACGTCGGTTGGTTCCCGTTTTTATAAAATAGATTTTAGTTACCCGGAAAAAGATTTTAGAAATTTCATATGATTCTTATAAATCCATAAACCAACATAAAAATAATTAGGAAGATATGACAATTATCTATATTTTATTTTGGACATATAAAAATTAAAATACTCAATTAACATTATTTTTGAATATTCAACTACAGATAACACTTAACAATTAGCTCACAGAATAGATACTGAACACACATAATAATTATATAATAGCAAAAATAATTACATGATATATCCCGGATATTACATCCTTCCCCCCTTAAAAGGATTCTGTCCTCAGAATCTCTATGAAAATAAATGAGGGTACTTTTCTCTCATATTACTTTCTAACTCCCAGGTTGACTCTTCAACCTTTGGGTTTCTCCACAATACTCTTACTAACTTTACCACTTTATTTCTCAATATTTTCTCTCTTTCCTCTAGAACTTCTATCGGACTCTCTACATATGATAAATCTGCTTGAAGTTCTATTGACTCATATTCTATTACATGCCTGGAGTCTGGATTATATTTCTTAAGCATTGATATGTGAAAAACATTGTGAATATGCTCCATGTGCGGAGGTAATGCCAACTCGTAAGCTACTTTGCCAATACGCTTTAGGATTTCAAAAGGTCCGACATATCTTGGGTTTAGCTTCCCTTTCTTCCCAAACCTTGTTAGTCCTTTCCACGGTGATACTTTCAATAATACCAAGCTTCCTTCTTCAAATTCCATGTCTTTTCTTGACTGGTCTGCATATTTCCTTTGACGATCTTGTGCGGCTATTAATCTTTTCTGGATAATTTCAACAACTTCCTTTGTTTGCTGTACCAATTCGGGTCCGAGTATTTTGCGTTCTCCTACTTCGTCCCAATATACTGGAGATCTACATTTGCGTCCATAAAGGGCTTCATAAGGTGGCATCCCAATGCTGGCGTGATAACTGTTATTATAGGCAAACTCTATCAGGGGTAAATATTCGTTCCAACTTCCTTTGAAATCAATAGCACAAACACGTAGCATGTCCTCGATTGTCTGAATCGTTCTTTCACTTTGGCCATCCGTTTGGGGGTGATAGGCCGTACTCATATTCAATCTTGTTCCCAAACATTCTTGAAAACTCTTCCAAAATCTTGAATTAAATCTTGGATCTCTATCAGATACGATAGACACTGGAACTCCATGATGAACTACGATCTCTTTCAAGTACATATGAACTAACTTGTCGAGCGAAAATCTTTCATTTATAGGCAGAAAATGAGCTGACTTGGTAAGCCTATCTACTATAACCCAAATGGCATCATGATTAGCCCTTGTCCTTGGTAATCCAACTATGAAATCCATGGTAATATGTTCCCACTTCCATTCTGGAATCTCCAATGGCTGTAGCAATCCGCTTGGTCTCTGATGCTCTGCTTTAACTCTCTGACAGGTATAGCATTTGTTAACCCATTCCGCAATTTCCCTCTTCATATCTGGCCACCAATAATTCTTCTTTAAATCTCTGTACATTTTGGTACTCCCTGGATGGATGGAATATCTTAAACTATGTGCCTCTTGTAAAATTTCATTTTTCAGCTCCGTTACTGGTGCAATCCAAATTCGTGAAGAAAACCTAAGAATACCTTGATCATCTTGTTACGTGCATAATTCCTCACCTACCAAACTATTTATATCTTGATCCATTACCTTTTTCTGGCATTTCTTTATTTTCTCCAATAACTCCGGTTGGAAAATTATACCGTACTCTTTTGCTTCCTCAGGCTTGCAAATTCTAATCTCCAATTCCAATTTTTGAAATTCTTTATATATTTCTTCAGGTACGGATAACACATTTAACCTTTCCTTCCGACTTAACGCATCTGCTACAACGTTCGCCTTACCGGGATGATAATTAATCGAGCAATCATAATCCTTGATCAATTCTAACCATCTCCTTTGTCTCATATTAAGTTCCTTCTGGGTAAATATATATTTCAAACTTTTGTGATCCGTGAAAATCTCACACTTTTTTCCATACAAATAATGTCTCCAAATTTTCAAAGCGAAAACTATAGCTGCTAACTCCAAATCATGAGTAGGGTACTTCTGTTCGTGTGGCTTCAATTGCCTTGACGCGTACGCAATCACCTTGTCGTGCTGCATAAGAACACATCCTAATCCTTTGTAAGAAGCATCGCTATAAATTACGAAATTCCCTTGATCGTCTGGAAGTGACAAAACAGGTGCTGTGATTAATCTCCGCTTCAACTCCTGAAAACTTTCTTCGCACTTGTCATTCCATATAAACTTTTCATTCTTTCGTGTAAGCTTTGTCAAAGGTGTTGCAATTCTTGAGAAATTCTGAACGAATCGTCGATAATATCCTGCCAATCCCAAGAAACTTCTTACCTCAGTGGGTGTTCTCGGTCTTTCCCAATTCGTAATTGCCTCGATCTTTGCCGGATCCACTTTGATCCCTTCATTACTGACTATGTGTCCTAAGAACTGAACTTCCTGTAGCCAAAACTCACACTTCGACAATTTAGCATATAACTTCTTTTTCCTTAAAATCTCCAAAGTTGTCCTTAAATGTTTCGCATGATCCTCCTCCGTCTTTGAATAGATCAAAATATCGTCTATAAATACTATAACAAACTTGTCCAAATATTCCTTAAAAATTCTGTTCATCAGGTCCATAAACGTTGCTGGGGCGTTGGTCAATCCAAAAGACATTACTAGAAATTCATAATGCCCATACCTTGTTCTGAAAGCTGTCTTTGGTATATCTTCTGGTTTGATCTTCAGTTGATGATATCCCGATCTTAAATCGATTTTGGAGAAATACTTGGCTCCCTTTAATTGGTCAAACAAATCATCAATTCTGGGTAACGGATACTTATTCTTGATTGTCAACTTGTTGAGCTCCCTATAGTCGATGCACAGTCTCATACTTCCATCTTTTTTTCTTAATAAATAATACCGGGGCTCCCCACGGGGATACGCTGGGTCTGATTACTCCTTTCTCTAACAATTCCTGCAATTGCTTTGCTAGCTCTTTCATCTCAACAGGCGCCATTCTGTACGGGGCCTTGGATACTGGTTCGGTTCCAGGTGCTAAGTCAATTGCAAATTCAACTTCTCTATCTGGAGGAAGTCCTGGTAACTCGTCGGGAAATACGTCTGGGAATTCCTTCACAACTGGAATATCTTCAAGTTTTGCTGGCTCCTGACTTCTGTCAATCACGTATGCTACGCAATGCTCACATCCTTGCCGTAGTAACTTCTTGGCTTGAATCATCGTTAAGAACTTCTTTACTTGTTTTTGTCCCTTGAACGTTACTATCCTTTCGTCTGGCGTTTTTACCATTACTTTCTTATTTTGACAATCTATTTGAGCATCATGCTTTGATAACCAACCCATCCCTATTATAACGTCAAATTCTCCTAACTTAAACGGTATCAAATCTACACAAAACTTACTACCAGAAATCTCAATCTCACAATTCCCACAAACTTGGTTAACAGTTACACGTTCTTGATTTACTAATTCCACAGTCATTATTTCATTTAAATACCCAACTGGACAATTTAACTTACTAACAAAATCTTGCGAAACAAACGATCGAGTTGCTCCCGAATCTATTAACACTTTGGCACATAAAGAATTCACATTAAGCGTACCTGCCACGACATCCGCATCCTGGATCGCATCCTTCACCGACATGTCAAAAACTCTAGCCCTCGGAGTCTCATTCACTGTTGGGGTAGATCCCATAATCCTTAATGCATTACTGACTGGGGCTGGTGTCTTGCAATCCCTGGCTATATGTCCTGGCTTCCCACATTTAAAGCATGTAAATCCAATGACTGGAACCTTCACTGCTGGATTCTGGATAGGCTGATCCTTATTTGCTGGCTCTCTTAGCTTTCCTTCTATCAGTATCAACATATGACGGCACATACCTTGACAATTCCTCAAACTTCCCCTCATATTATGTTACCGACATGTTCCCTTGCTTTAATTCTAAAAACTTCAGCTCCATTTGATCCTGAACAAACTGAGGAAAATACTTTTCTAAAAACAATTCCCTAAACCTTTCCCAAGTAATAACATCTGTGCTTTCTAATGTCTTCACCATTTTCCACCAATAGGTGGCCTCATTCTTCAGATAGTAACATGCAAATTCAACCTTCTGCCCCTCTTTCACTTTTACCAAGGTAAATGCCTTCTCTATTTCCTTTAACCACACATTTGCTTCAATTGGCTCTAAGAAACCTTTGAATTCTGGTGGGTTCACTGCCTGAAAAGTTTTGAAAGTTACCTGGGGATTGGTCTGTCTCTGCTGTTGTTGTGCCAGGTGAACTGTTTGTTGGGCCAAGATTTGAAGAATCTGGGCTATTGTTGGGTCCATGGGTCCTGGGTTCACATTCTGGTTTGTATAATCTTGGTTGTTATTGTTGTTGTTGTTGGTTTCTTCATTCTGGGTGTTGGTGCGGGTATTTCTTCTGGGAGGCATTTTCTGTAAAGAATCAATCAATTTATTTAGCTTTTGAATCAAATCTTTGTATAAAAGAAAATTTTTGTAAAATAGGAATATTTCTTTTTGATAACAGTTGTAACTAAGTAAATCGTATGCTTCTTTACAGAATATAAACAGTTATGGAAAACAGGGTACATTGTATCACAGGGTATACTGGTGCAATAAATAAGGTGAAGTAAAACAGGTGCGATAAAGTAAATGACAGTGTTGGAAAAGAAAAGGTACTGATATATATAGATCAAAAGTTTTAGGTAGTACAAGCGTAAAGACGCTTCGAGAGTAAAAGCAAAAAGGGTACAACAACCTACTCACTAGTCAGCATCGCTAGTCTATAAATACAACCCAAGAGTCTACTGATACACACTACACACTACTGTACATACTACATAATCAAAACAACACTGCTCAACATCTCCATCTCAGAATCTCTAACTCAGCTCCAAGGAAACTCTGGTCCTGCCAGCCTCTCAAAGTCCTCCATCACCTCAGTAGCCCAGCCCAGCAGTGCATCAGGGCCTCTTCCAGGTAGTGTAGCTCCATGTAGCCTAGCCTCAAGAACCCTCCGTGTCACATGAATCTCCTCTCGAAGCTCCCTCACACCACGATCAACATCTGTAGTCCTGATGATATGCTGTAACTCTCTAATCTGAGCCAACAAGGAATCACGCTCCAATAGAAGAGCCTCATACCGGTAATAAGGAACTGGGGGCAATGTAGACTGGAATGGGGCACTCGCTACTGAATGCCCAGTGGAATCTGAATCAGCTAGTGGGGGTCCTCTAATAGGTGGCCTCATGCCTGGAGGTGGAATAGCCTGCAGTGGTATGGGCTGCAACACCGGTGGAGGTAGAATAGCCAATGCTGGTGGAATAACAAGACGTGGATCCGATGCTGGTGCTCCAACGGAAGGCTCTGAGTGATCAGCTGATACGGGAATAAAAGAGTCGGCCATCTCTGCTATCTGAAATCATATCGTAATATAAGAACCTCATATCACGACGCAAACTATACTAATACCGGTTATACCATAACACTCAACCTCTCGACATTCTATCATCCTATACCTTACTTCTAATCCTATCCCTCTACCCATTCCCGTCAACCTAGGCTTGTGTCAGTGACTTATAACCTGTAGCTCTGATACCAAACCTGTGGCGCCCTCCAAACCCGGGTCAGAAGTTTGGGGTCAACACACACACCTTAATTATAACCTGCTTTTAACAATAATAAAGATAATAATATATGCAGTGACCCTACTTACCAACCACCACGGACCGCAACAGGTTAAAGTATGCACACAAGCCAAACACACTAATATATTACAAACCGTTCAAATCCTAACTATTTCAAACTCAAACTAAGTATTAAACATTATTACAAACTTTTACAAACTTAATTTATCCCAAAAGAAGCCTACTAGCTCAGCTTTCTCAACCTGAACCCCTAGCTCTCGCGCTGGACTGGGGATCGTTGCTACCAACTGGTTCCTTTTTAACTGGAAAGAATATAAACAACATCGCACAAATGAGCTAACTAGCTCAGCAAGTCACAATGACAAAACTGAGAATAATGATCATCAGGTGAATATGATTATGATATCAAGTGAACAATGGATTATGATTTAAAATTGGATATTATACTTTTAATTTAAAAACCAAGGTTAGGCTGCTGATCAGTCACGCACTAACCCCGAGCAAGGCACACAGCATTGCTCTAACTACTGGATCCAAGGCACACATTGGCCTAACTTGACCATTATATGGTCTGACCATGAATCTGGTCCACAATTTTATAAAAACAATCCAATTCTAACATAATAACAAAATATGCAATAATAAACAATAACCGAAATCATTAACAACAATAAATGTTTAACAATGAAAGGGTTTCAATCCTTGTAAGGATCAAAAAGGCAATTTAAAAGTTTGGATGCTGGGTAATGAAAGAATTGGATAACAAAGGAATCAACATTTCAGGGTTTCAAAGATTTGGGCTTTCAAAGCATAGGATACAATGATTGAATGTACAAGTAATTCAATTCAGTGTTTGGGATTTTGTTTGCATGTATTTGTGGAGTAATATCGTATACTTGAGACTTGTGTTTAGGTATACAACAATCAATGGTCTAGAAAGAATAAGGTTTATGGCTCAAGAACAATAACTGGAATCAGAGTTTAGGTCTCAGTGCTTCAAAGCACTTGCAATATCAACAAGACTATCAAGTACTACAATATCTCGAGAAAGTTCAGAACACTTGCCTGATATTAGCTTACTACACTGCACTGGTTTACAATCACAAGCGTCTTACTCCTCTACTATCTGTTTCCCTTTCCTACGTCTTGCCTCTTCTGCTCATATATCATAAGCATCTATCAATAATTTACTCATGGAATTCTATTTAACACATACTTCTATCTACCCTTCGTTTTACCCAAATCCGATTAACGGATTAAAAGATATGCAATAATCAAGTAAACACCGAATATATAGACCGATAGTCAATTAACAAGTCACATATAGCACATAATACATCACGTAATCAATGATATATTATTTATAAAGAAGTCTCGGGTCATAAATAGGCTTTCTGGTATTTAAAATGATTTTTAAAACATTTTTCGGAATTAAAACGGGTCGTTGGATCAATTTCGGGTTAATAAACAGGGTTCAGTTGGCCAATTCTGGCTCCGAAATAATTTTAGAATAATTATCGAGCCTTGGAAATAATTTAGAATAATATTTTAAAGCTCGAAACTATTTTTCAGAATTTTTAAATCATTTTTGAATAATTAAATCTAATTAAATAATTAATTAAAATCAATTAATAATTAATTAAATTATTTAATCAATTAATTTTCGAATTAATTGACCAATTAATCAATTAGAAATTAACTGAAATTAATTAACTAATTAATTTAGATTTATTTGTGAATTAAAAATAATTTTCAGAATTAAAATAATAATTTTTAGAATTTTCAGAAATTAAAAACGAATTTTTATAATAAAAATAAATAGGAAATATGATTTTTAAACATTTTATAAACAGGAATCCTAAATTTGCAAAGTCTGGAAACTTCAGGGACCTAATTGTATCGTCCCCAAAAGTCCGGGGACCAAACTGCAATTTTTTACACCCCGTCGCCGGAAAACACAGAGGTGGCCGGAGAACACGTTCCCGGCGTCCTCACCCCACCAACACCTCCAGATCACATCTACACAACACCAGGAATACAACCATGCAATCAATTCATCCTAACAATCCCTGAGTTGGCCGAAATTTGGCCGTGAAGTTTTCCAGTTTCCGGCGAACATCGGAAAACTTCAAAACACAACTCCCTTCTCTACAGACCTCGTTGATTCATGAAACTTATACGACTGGATTGCAAATTTCATAAGGAACACAACCCACTATAACACAACATCAATCTATCACAAAATAAGAAACCCCCAAATTTCAATTAAGAACATTCATACGGGTTATAAACCCTAATTTTGAAATTCGAAAATTAAACCCACTTTTGAGCATGTTATTGAACTCCAAATCAGACATATGACATATGAAAATCATCAGAGAAACAAGCTCTACAACATGCAATCATCAAATCATACAAACAATCATCTGAATAAAAATTCATATTTTTAATAAAATAAATTCGAAAATAAATAAATTTTTAGAAAAATAACCTTGATTTCTGTAGTGAAACAAAGCTCAGAATCTGATAGAACACTTCAAATCCTTCATTTTGGTTACTCAAGCTTTGAAAACAGAGATCGGTAACGCCTTCGTTTTGCTGTTTGATTATTAGAACAGTTTATGTAATTAGGGTTTTTCTCTGAAAATTATATAATTATCTGTCTTTAAATGATTTAGAAATTTCATAAGATTCTTATAAATCCATAAACCAACATAAAAATAATTAGGAAGATATGACAATTATCTATATTTTATTTTGGACATATAAAAATTAAAATACTCAATTAACATTATTTTTGAATATTCAAGTACAGATAACACTTAACAATTAGCTCACAGAATAGATACTGAACACACATAATAATTATATAATAGCAAAAATAATTACACGATATATCCCGGATATTACATTTCAACTTTTGATGTACTAGACTTATCTATATATATGAATTGTAATAATGGCAAAGAATATATAAATCTATTCAGAACCCCTTTTGAGGTGTAATGACTTCTAATTGTGGAATAAAATGACTTGTGTTATTTTTGGATATTCATCTCTGAGACTATACCTTGTGGTGTGTGTGTATATTGTGGGGTCACAGTACGCAGTAGTTGTTTGATTATTCAAATTAAGTATTATTAAGGGAAATGGAACTCGTGACAACCCGGATCCCCGACCCCGGATTTGGGGGTGTTACAGAAATGGTAACAGAACTAAGCGTTATAAACCTCAGAGATGATGCGACGTTAAGATAAGAAGTTCACTAAGATAATAAGAACTCTTGCCAAGTTCATAGTCAGACTACCTAACGTAGTACTGACAGTTAAAACCCTTATGGGTACCCTTATAAATATCGTGATAGAAGCGTAGTTCGTTATCGTATATGGTAGTGGGACTCCGAACCCTGAAGTTCAAGAGCAATAATATGATCATGTTTTATTACATATTGGGGATCAGACTGTGGATCCAATAGAGCACCCTAATGAAGGACCAAATGATGTTCATATAAAGGATGTAGCGGTTGAGGATGTTATCCTAGAAGGGATTGTTGCTGAAGAGGATTCTGTGGAGGATCCTGACAAGAACGAAGAAAGGACCGATGAGGAATGGATGACCTTGGTCAGGACGACAACCAGAGGTAGGATTGGCCGATAAATACCGTAGGTTCATTTAAGTTTGTAAAGATAGTAACCCCTTTAACGCGAGTTACTCGTAAGACTGAGAAGTTCGAATGGACAGAGAAATGCGAGAACAGCTTTTAAGAACTGAAGCAAAGGTTGGTGACGACCCCTATGTTGGCGTTGCCAGATGGAAAAGGAGATTTTGTGATTTATAGTGACGCTTCGCATAGGGAATTAGGGTGCTTCTTATACAGCACAGCAAGGTAATCGCGTACGCGTCAAGACAATTAAGGGAATATAAAATTTGATATCCCCACCCATGAGCTTGGGCTCGTGGCAATAGTTTTGCCCTAAAGATTGAAGGCACTACTTTTATGGAGAGAAGTGCGATATTTACACAAGCCATAAGTGCTCTAGTGTATTTTCATGCAGAAAGAGCTCAACATGCGCCAGAGGAGGTGGTTAGAGCTAATCAAGGATTACGATTATGAGATTCTTTATCATCCAAGAAAAGCCAATATGGTGGCTGACGCCCTTAATAGAAAGGAGAGGCTCAAGATGATAATGTCTTTGGAAGAATTGGTAAGACATTACGAGAAAATGGAAATAGAAGTGAAGGTAATCGGAGCCAACCGGAGCCGGTACCGAAAAGCTGTTTGAGATTGTAATGCAGCCCGAATTATTGAAAAAGATCATATTGTGCCAAGAAAAATTGATGAATGAAGGCAGAGAGCCAATGACTGGAGAAGAGATTAATACCGAGAAAGATGATAAGGGAATAATGAGGTGTTCCTACAGAATTTGGGTTCCAAATGTTCAAGAGCTTAAAGATGAGATCTTAGATGAAAGCCCTAGTTTGTGGAATAAGATTTAGAGCAAACCCTGAACGTGATAGTCAGGGAGGTCGCCATCAAGATAGAAGGAACCTATAACATATTGAAGTGGAAAATGAGGATTTAAAACATGTAGGATGTCCCCGATTATGGGGAGGAGGAGGGAACGTTCAGACTAAGGAAACAGAAGCCGAGTAAGGAAAGGAGACCCGAGACGATACTCCTATACGACAATTCATGGACCCTTCTAAACAGAACTTAGACTATTATCCCTAACCACCACCCTGAGGAAACAATTCGGTGAGAAATTTTTTCAGGACCTTTAAATCGCTAAGCTCTCAGAGTTCCAAGGAACAAGCTGACCCAGTCGTGGCAAGAGTTTGGCTAAAGGAAATAGAGGAATCATTTGAGATTCTAAATGATTGACGAATCACAAAAGAATGTTTTTGTCGCTTACCCTCCTAAGAGAGAGGCCACCCGCTGGTGAAAGGCCAAGAAAGACACGGGGCTAGAGGTTATAATAAACCGATTAAAGTTCTGTCAATTGTTTTCGGGAAAGTACTTCCCAAGGTTATAGAGATAGTGTAAAAGCTTTAGAGCCAGAACAAAGGCAGACGAGTATGATGAATTATGAATCTAAGTTGTAAAAGTTGTCAAGATTCATTCTGAGGACAAGAATCCCAGAACGACGTGATGTTTGAAGTCAATGATTAGTGGGTTCATGAATTGATTATAAGAGAAAGGAAAATAAAAAGAAACTGAAGTGGAAAGGAATATAAAGGCAATAGATTTTGAGGAATGATAAGGGAGTTGGGTATGAGGAAACCCTAAAGACTCATAGTAATAGAAATAGAAAAGTATATGATCATCAGGATGAAGGTGATTCACCTTGAGTTAAAGTTGACGGTTGAAGGCATAAGAGATACATATATTTTATCCCCTTTAAGTTGGGAGGATTCGAGGAAACCTTGAGATAGTTCGAAGGATAAATAATGAGATGCGGATAGACTAAGGAGACAAGAGAGTAAGAAATTAGGAAATTGGATGAAGGAAGTGACCTTCAAGAATGTAAAGTGTAAGTAACGCATATGAATTGATACCCAAAAAGGGGGACGCCAGGTATAAAAAATATCCCAATATTAAGATGACTGTTGAGATAAATAAAGAGGTAAATGAGTAGTTAGAACTAAAAAATTCACGTTGAACACGACCAATATCTTCTAGAACATCCCTGTTATCATTACTAAATCAGGCAAGAAAAGCGGATAACCGTTGTTATCTTTTGGAGGCCATATTGATTGACCTCATTTTGAATAAGGATGCTATTGTGAAATTTGGTATAGACTATCGAGATGGGAATGATTAAATAAGATAATCTATCAAGGATATATGACTTGATTTATCCATGAAAGGATGCATGTACCTTTTTAAAGGTGAAATTAAGGATAGAACCTCGGTAACTTAAGATGAATCCTAAGGGAATGCATAAAGGTTGGAATTTCACCCTTAATAGGGATAGTATGAGTTTTGAAAGTATGAATTGGAAAGGATTAAGGTAACAACAACCTTTAAGGATTAGTGGAGAAAATTTTTAGAAGTATATAGACAATGATTCTTGTGGCGCCCTCCAAACCCGGGTCAGAAGTATGGGGTCCACACACACACACCTTATTTATATCCTGCTTAACAATAATAAAGATAATAATAATAATATGCAGTGACCCTACTTACCAACTACCACGGACCGCAACAGGTTAAAGTATGCACACAAGCCAAACACACACTTATATTACAAACCGTTCAAATCCCAACTATCCAAACTCAGAACTGAGTATTAAACATTATTATAAACTTTTACATACTTAAATTACTCCAAAAGGTGCCTATTAGCTTAACTCGATCTACCTGAACCCCTAGCTCTTGCGCTGGACTGGGGATCCTCGTTACCAACTGGTTCCTTTTTAACTGGAAAAGAACATAAACAATATCGCACAAATGAGCTACCTAGCTCAGCAAGTCACAATGACAAAACTGAGAATAATGATCATCAAATGAAAAGGGTTATGATATAAAGTGAACAACGAATTATGATTTAGAATTGGATATTACATTTTCATTTTAAAAACCAAGGTTAGGCTGCTGATCAGTCATGCACTAACCCCGAGCAAAGCACACAGCACTGCTCTAACTACTGGATCCAAGGCACACATTGGCCTAACTTGACCAATTATATGGTCTGACCATGAATCTGGTCCACAATTTTATAAAACAATCCAATTCTAACATAACAACAGAATAAACAATTTAAAACAATAAACAGAATCATAAGCAACATTGGATATTTAATAAGGAAATGGTTTCAATCTTTATAAGGGATCAGTATGGCAATTTCAAAGCTTGACTGTTAAGTGATGAAATAATTGGATAACAAAGGAATCAATGTTTCAGGGTTACAAGGATTTGGTATTTCAAAGCATAAGGTACAATAGGTTGAATATGTAAGTAATCCGGTTCAGTGCTTGGTATTCAGATTGTATGTATTTGTGGAGTAGTATCGTATATTTGTGGTTCGTATCTGGGTGTACAATTATCAATGGTTTAGAAAGAATAAGGTTTACTGCTCAAGATCAATAACTAGAATCAGGGTTTAGGGTTCAGTGCTTCAAAGCACTTGCAATATAAAACAGGATTATCAATCAACTACAATATATCTCGAGAAAGTTCAGAACACTTGCCTGGTACTAGCTTGCTATACTGTACTATCTTCAAATCACAACCGTCTTACTCCTCGACTATCTGTTTCCCTTTCCTACGCCTTGCCTCTTCTGCTCATATATTATAAGCATCTAACAATATTTAACTCATACGATTCTATTCGAAACACACTTCTATCTACCCTTCGTTTCACCCAAATCCGATTAACGAATTGAAAGTTACGCTATAACCAAGTAAACACCGAACATATAGACCGACAGTTAACCAACAAGTCACATATAGCACATAACACATCAAACGATCAATGATATATCATTTATAAAGAAGTCTCAAGTCATAAACAGGCTTTCGGGTATTTAAAATGATTTTTAAAACATTTTTCGGAATTAAAACGGGTCGTTGGATCAATTTCAGAATAATAAACAGGGTTTGGTTGGCCAAATCTGGCTGCAAAACAATTTTATAATAATTATCGAGCCTTGAAAACAATTTAAAATTTTGCAGTTTTGAAGTACAGGGATTAAACTGCAATTTTGCAGTTTAGTCGCTGGAAAATTTCGGGGATGGCCGGAGAACACGATTCCGGCATCCTCACCCCACCATCTACTCCAGATCTGATCTACACAAAACCAGGAACACAACCATGCAATCAAATCACATCAATAACCCCTGACCTGATCGGAAAATGGCCAAGAACATCACCGATTTCCGGTGAACCGACGAAAACTTCAAAACACAACTCCCTTCGATTCACTAATCCTCTGTTAACTAGCTATATACCAATCGATTGCAAATTTCATAAGGAACACAACCCACTATAATACAACAGCTAATAACCCCTAAATCAAAAAGGCTCAAATTCAATTGAAAATATTCATACGGGTTATAAACCCTAATTTTGAAATTCGAAGATTAAACTCAATTTTGAACATGTTATTGAACTCCAAATTAGTCATATGGCATATGAAAATCATCAGGAAAACAAGCTCTACGACATGCAATCATCAAATCATTCAAACAAAAATTCATATTTAAAATAAATAAATTTTCAGAAAATAAACCTTTGATTATGCAGTTCTGGAACTTGTATAATCTGATAGTACTCTTCAAAACCTCTGTTTTGGTTACTAGAGCTTCCCGAGCAGATTTCAATAACACCTCCAAATAGTAGTTTGATTCTCAGAAAGGTTTATGAATATAGGTATTTTCTCTGGAAAATTTTATAATTACTGTCTGCAAATGATATTTGATACGGAATAAAATACAGTAAAGGCTATTTATAATTACGGAAAATTAGTATCCCGTTGGATCATTCCAGATACAAAATGGTACGTTTATTTAAAAAACTGATCCAAATGGTATCGATTTTCGGGATAATTATCCAAACCAGTACAATTTGTACTGCGGTCTTGGTCTCAGCGCCTAGTTACACGTATTACGAGGTGATAATTGTGATAGTTTAAATAAAAGATCCCGTTTATCAAAAATACGAGTTTTATTGATTTACCGAAACGAATAATGTATCGAAAATGTTGCGCCGGGACCCGCGTAGGACAAATCGTACGCCGGATCGAAAAAGTCGAAACATGGAAAATGCTCGAAATATTACAATTAGGTTAGAAAGGAGTTTTCGGAAGAGTTTCGGGTTATAAAAATGTAACAACGGATGACGTCTGTTGGTTCCCGATTGTATAAAATAGCTTTTAAATACTCGGAAAAATATTTTATAAAATCCATATATTTCCTATAAAATCATAAATCGACATAAAAATAATTAGGAAAATATGACAATTATCTATATTTTATTTTGGACATATAAAATTAAAATACTCAATTAGTATTATTTTTAAATATCCAAATACATTTAACACTTAACAAATAATTCACAGAATAGATACTGAACACATATAATAATTGTCTATTAGCAAAAATAATTACACGATATATCCCGAATATTACATCTTTCCCCCCTTAAAAGGATTCTGTCCTCAGAATCTCCTAAGAAAATAAATGAGGGTACTTTTCTTTCATATCACTTTCTAACTCTCAGGTTGACTCTTCAACCTTTGGGTTTCTCCACAATACTCTTACTAACTTTACCACTTTATTTCTTAATACTTTCTCTCTTTCCTCTAGAATTTCTATCGGACTCTCTATATATGACAAATCTGCCTGAAGCTCTATTGGCTCATATTCTATTACATGCCTGGAGTCTGGATTATACTTCTTAAGCATCGATACATGAAAAACATTGTGAATGTGCTCCATGTGCGGAGGTAATGCCAACTCGTAAGCTACTTTGCCAATGCGCTTTAGAATCTCAAAAGGTCCGACATATCTTGGGCTCAGCTTTCCTTTCTTTCCAAACCTCGTTAATCCCTTCCATGGTGATACTTTCAGTAATACTAAGCTTCCTTCTTCGAATTCCATGTCTTTCCTTGATTGATCTGCATATTTCCTTTGAAGGTCTTGTGCTGCTATCAATCTCTTCTGGATAACTTCAACAACTTCCTTTGTCTGCTGCACTAATTCAGGTCCAACTATTTTGTGTTCTCCTACTTCGTCCCAATACACTGGAGATCTGCATTTGCGTCCATAAAGAGCTTCATAGGGTGGCATCCCAATACTGGCGTGATAATTGTTGTTTTAAGCAAATTCTACCAGAGGTAAATGCTCGTCCCAACTCCCTTTGAAATCAATAGCACAAACATGTATGTTAGGTCCCAATATGTTTGTAGAAGGGGGGTTGAATACAAACTATACCGTTTAATCGAATATAATGCGGAATAAAAAAGTGAAATAAAATTCAAGTTAAATAAAACTATTATTAAACTTGAAAGGTGTTACAACAACGGTATCGTTTACAAGGGATTAATCTCAAATAAATTATTCCAAATCTAGAATAAATTCGACATGAACTTTTTCTATTTTTGAAATAAAAAAGATCAAATGCTAAAGGCAATCTGAGATTATGTTCTAGGGATTTTGATCCGCTAGATAGTTACACAAGAACAAGATAAGGATTTCTAGTGGTTTAGATTTAACAATAAATACTAGAAATTAATATCCTGTAATATTGCAGTTGAAGATAATAAGTTCTCTGCTTTCTTTTTGTTTCTGTGTTCTTGAGTTGGTTGAAATATTCAATGTTGTGTGTTGAAAGTTCTGCTTCTGTTTATAAGTAATCAAACAATCCAATTGAAATGTACTGGCAAGACAATCCTTTGACCTAGCAAGACAATTCTTTGATCTAGCAAGACAATCGGTGAGACTATTGAATGAACTGGCAAGACTATCGGCAAGACAATCCTTTGACCTGGAAAGACTATCGGCAAGACAATCCTTTGAGCTGGAAAGACTTTCGGCAAGACAATCTAAAAGAACTGGAAAGACTTTCGGTATGAAAATCAAATTGTCATACGAGTTCAAATGTTTGTCTTGCTGAATTAATATTGAATATTAATTCAAAATCAATTCTGAAAATACATAATATTAATTCAGAATTAATCAACCAATTAATTCAATTAATCAATAAATTAATCTTTGCAGATATAATTTATTTTCTTAATTAAATTATATGACTTAATTAATTAATAGAGAATTAATAATATTCTTGAACAGCAACCACTCTTCTGACAATCTTCTGAA
Organism: Apium graveolens; assembly: GCF_009905375.1. Classification (NCBI taxonomy): domain Eukaryota; kingdom Viridiplantae; phylum Streptophyta; class Magnoliopsida; order Apiales; family Apiaceae; genus Apium; species Apium graveolens. The sequence continues at coordinate 186,015,411 of NC_133653.1, read as the reverse complement.
AATCACTAAAAATTATGAATCAATTCCACCACTTCAATGTTGACCCTCGATGTACTGTCTGGTTCATGAATGACTAACTTCTGTGATGTTTCTTCATGTCTTGATTTTAATAACTTGATTTTCTTCAGATTAAATCCCTGTAATTATTGATACCCTAACAAGATCTCTGTCACTTGATTAAATCCACAATCTTGATTTATATCACTGAGGCTTGATCAATTTCTTGAGCTTCTTCCAGTGAATTAATTCCTCAAGTCTGTAGATGAACAATGTTCCTTAATCCTTTGACATATGTGACTTTGAGAGATCTCTTTGATGATAGAACCACTATTTACTTGTTACATTATTATTTGAGTTGAGTTAAATCCGTGAATAAACAAATAGGCTATGACATATGCCTTTCAATCTCCCCCTATTTGTTTGTTAGACAATAACAACAAATATCTAGAGGATAACTCAACTAACAAATAAGAAAAAGATATAAACAGTAATGCAAAATAAATAGCAGAAAAGTTCTGGATTATATTTAACATTTTCCAGATTCTAAAAGAAATTTACAAGTGAATACAAGATAGATGTTCCTCTAGACTGAACATATGAATACATTTGTCTATCTTGATTCATAAAGCTTTAAGCATATTACATTAAGTTTTGAGCTATTCGAATTCACTTGTCTTCCCTTCCGAATTCACCTTCTTCCAATTCTTGCAGCAACTCCTTGTCAAAGACACGATCCCTTTCTGAAGTGAAACTGTCTGGTCTAACTGGTTGAACTCTAACTGACTTTAGCTTATTCTTCAACTGATTGTACCTTTTAATGTTCTTTTCACAGTAAGCTTGAATCAGATCAGCAGCTTTAGATTTTAACTCAGATGAGTATCCAGCAGTTCTTAAGTGATGTTCCATCCAGACAAGATGCTTAGCAGAGTAGTCTTTAAGAGATTGTGAATCGAGATGGCAGATTTGAAGACAGTCAGACTTAAAGAATCTTACTTGAAAGGGTAAGTTGACCACTTGAGGACTAGCCCTATTAGCTAACTCTTTTAGTCTTTCACGAAGGACTTCATTCAATTCTGAGCTTTTTTGACTTTGTTGAGAAGAACCCAAATCTCTGATAAAGAACGATTCTCAAACAGCTGAAGTGATACCTTGAAAGATCCTTCACTCTAACAATATACAAATATGTTCATTTCATTTACTGATCTGTCAAAAGCAGCTGAGATCCTTGAGATTTCAGTCTTGATAGCATTCATTTACACGTTATTGTTTGGATTAGAAATTTCCAGCCTGTCGAGAAGATGTAGAAACTCCCTATCATTGTTTGTACTCAGTTGAGGTATATCAATAACTCTTCTTGCTTCATCCCATTTTTCACCAATCTTCAGAGTGACATCTCTTCTTCTTGCTTCAGCTTTAATGTCATGAAGACGTTGCTTTTCAAGAGTTTCTGTTTTTTGGATTTCTTTCCTCATATCAATGATCTGAGATATCTTTTTAAGTTCAGCTTCTTTTCTCTTCAACTCTGACTGCTGTTGCTGGAACTCTTTCTCAAAAATAGGATCCACTTGAGCTTCCTCTTCCCATTCTTCAAAATTACTTTCCTCCTCAGCTTCAAAGAAACCATCTTTATCTTCCTAGACTGGTTCAGTGGGAACGTCAAGAATATCAAAGTCATCTTGTTCTCCACTATAGTAGACATCATCAGCCTTCCTTGTCTCTCCAGCAGAAGAATCTTTTTCTTTACCCTTTTCACTTCTCCTTTGCTTCTCCCCCTTAGTTGAGGAATCTTCTACAGATTTTCCTTTAGACCCTCCATGACCTCCATTACCTCCAGAGCCTGAGCCTCCACCAGACGGCCCTTCAAAGAAAGTCTTTTGCTCTTCATTAGGGCGGTGAGAATTTTTTATCATGAAATACAAGTGCTTCATCCCTTCATTGAGATGTTCCTTTTCTATCTTTACAAATCTGGAAGAGTCCAGTGAATGATTCATTTCAACCAGGTCTTCAAGAGAATTCATTCTAGTATGGAGAGAGAGCAGAAGTTTGGAATATCTTCGGCTGATAAAGTTGGAGATTCCTGAATGGAATTAGGCTTTGGTATCACAGTGGTCTTCAAATCTGAGATATCATTCCTGATGAATGCCAGCTGATTGTTGACAGAGGTGGAAGAAGAAGACCGTTTAACCACTTGTGCTTTGAATGTTTGAGCCTCAGCCTGACTTTTAGCAAGTTGTTCTTTCAGAGTAGCAATCTGAGCTAACAGGTTTTCAGTGTTTGTGCCTGTGTGTGCGCTCACCTGAATATCTCTCATGTTTGGTTCACTCAACTCACGTGCTTGTGTTTCTCTCAATATAATTGCTCGTGAGGAGCCATCCTGTTGCTGGTCTTCTGTACCTGCAATTGAAATCACCCGAGCCTCTTCAAGAGAGGTCAGTGGTGGTGCAATGGGAATTCGCGAGTCCCGATCCTCAGTCAAATTTATCTTTTCATGTGAAATAGATGTCTGAATTGCTTCAGGCATAGATTGACCGAGTTACCCTCCACTTTCTCCAGATAAATCTGCAAGTGGAGAATCCCGTGAGGGAGCCAGAGGTGTTGGATCTAGGAGGGGAGAAAATGACTCTATTAGAGGTGGCTGTGAGTCAGATTTTCCCTCTGAAGCATGTGACTGCTCATCTGCCATAACTATGGCAGGCACTGTAACCGACTCAATGTGTACTCCTCTCTCTGTGTCCTGAGCATCATCTATTGGTATGTATGCTTCCATTGTGAGTAATGGAAGTGTGCTTGACTCAGTACAAGATGCCATGGCCCTATGGCGAATTTCAATAGATTCATCCTGTTGAGAGAATGTCTCTAGTAACTGTTCATTGGCCATTTCAAAGTCCATGTCCTGTTGGGAGGACAAGGATGGGCTTTCAGATACCTCAGTAAATGTTCTTATTTTCTTGGGAGGAGGCAGAGCTGAGGGTTTATTCACATCCAAAAACACACTACTTCCTACTAACCTTCTCGGTAACATTTTCGACAGTGGGGGAGAGATTGAGACAGGGTGTGACTCTGTGTTTGGCTCTATAACCTGGGATTGAAGCTGCGGTTCTACAACTTCATGGTCAGCCCTATCAACCACTGGGGGTCTTTCGACAGAAGTAGGAATAGTTTGAGAGTGAGGAATTATTACCTGCAGTGGAAGAGCATCAGATGTTTGTGCCTGGGTGGCTTGAACCACTGGAGGTTGAGCTTGCTGTTCATGACCGGGAAGATTGAAAATTGGTAAAGGAATGAAAGTGGCCATGAAAGCAGATACAAGTACTGGAACTTGCATGAATTTTAAGGTAGTGTCTTGGCGTGTGTAGATCTTTTTGCTTACCGGAGGGGGTTCAGCTACTGATGAGTTAGCAAAAAGAGCCTTATGCTCAGGTGTGAGAAGATGTTCTGCTATAAGCATAAGAAAACGAGCGTAGTAGCACGAAACCCTACGATTCGTAGAATGATCACGCAAAGCTATAGTGAGACATCTCAGAAGAATGGGTAAAAGTAGTTTGCCAAAATTGATCCTTTTATTGAAAACAACCGCAAGACCAATATACTGCAGAGTGGCAGTGATGTTGTGAAAGTTGGATTTAGTGCAGTTGGCAAATACTTTGGAAAGTGTATCGAAGAAAATATCCCATTCAGAAACCAAATTGGATTTTGACAGCTTGGTTAAATTAATCACCCCCTGATAGTTAATGCCATGGAAAAAATATGAAATCTCGTTGTCAGAGGGTAAATTACAGAAATTGTCCATTGGAAAATTTAACGCTCAATTGATGACTGTTTCATCAACTACATACTGTGTGTTTTCCACGGTGAATGAAAAAGATTTAGAATCAGCGGCCACAGTAGAGGTTGTGCAAATCAGTCTAAGCAGATCGACATTTAATAGCACATTTGATTTAATAGCAGAGCTAACAATCGAATGGTCATTTAAAAATCTAATCCACGGCTTAAATTTTTCCACATCACACTTTTCTGGATTAAAATAACCAACATGATTATGCGAGACAATTTGGAAATTGAGAGCCATTCAAAAGGTTCAATAAAACACGCACTTTCAGAATTTTAAGAATGAAATTAAGAAAGTTCGAATTAAAAATTAATTAATAATTTGAATTAATTCAATTAAATCCAAAAAATTTAAAAAATTGTGTCTTGTTGATTTTTAGTCCCATAAACACACTATAATAACAGAGGAAGCAAACACTAAACACAATACCCGAAAAAAACTGAATTGGGTTTTAGAACATAAAAACAAAGTGAAAAAGAAACACCCAATTGCAATTGACAGATCTGATAAAAAAATAATAAGGAGAAACAAATGGGCAGCAATTCTGTATATATACACACCTATGTATATGTAACAGGAGTGAAGTGTGTTCAGTAAAAACTCGAGCAAGGAAGAAATAACAATGGCAGTTGATTTCTTTGAACAGAAGAGAGAGACAGCGGTTTGAAGAAAGAAAAAAACAGGAGAGATATAAAAAAAACTTAACAAAACAACAAAAGACTAAGTAGTATAACTGGTATGACAATCCGGGATTGTCATACCGATTGTCATACCGATAGTTATACTGGGAAAAACTAGGAATATAAAACAAATAAACCAAAAAGACAATCGGATTGTCATACCGATTGTCATTCTAGTACAAAAAATAAATAGAGAAAAATATAATATAAGTTTTATAACTGGTATGACAATTGATTGTCATACCGATTGTCATGCCACTATAAAACTATACTGAATAATTAAAATAAACACAGTTACACTGAAATGACTTTCAGCAAGACAATTGCAAAAGTCTTGCTGATTGTCATTGCAGTTATTAACCAAATATAAACAGAATTTACAAGTACAGAAAATATTTACAAAGTTAAAATATTCAGAAATAATTATATTTTAGTCCAAAAATAGATTTCTGTTGAATTTTAGCAAATAAAATTCATAGAAAAATATTTTTTAGAGAAAATAAAATATTCCGAGATATTAAAATTAACAAGTTGAATAGATAAATAAGATAAGATAATAAAAATTACATAGGAATAAGCAAGAAAAATGGTAAACATGATAAAATAAATTTGCAAATGAATTTTTCATGGATGAAAAATTCATTTGTAAATTCATTCAAGAACGGATCTCATATATTAACTAGTTTAATCACTAAAACTATTCAACATACCCAATTTACCAACTAATCTGGTAAATGTGGATTCATCAAGTGGTTTAGTGAAAATATCTGTTATTTGTTCTTCTGTTGGAACAAAAAATAGTTCAACAGTACCATTCATGACGTGCTCTCTAATAAAATGATACCTGATGTCAATGTGCTTGGTCCTTGTGTGCTGCACAGGGTTGTTGGTGATGGCTATTGCACTTGTATTGTCACATAGAATAGGGATGTTGTTCAATACAGAGCCATAGTCCCGTGGCTGGTTCCTAATCCACAAGATCTGAGCACAGCAGCTTGCAGCAGCAATATATTCAGCCTCGGCCGTTGAGTTGGAAACTGTTTGCTGTTTCTTGCTAGACCATGAGACTAGCCTGCTACCTAGGAATTGACAACTCCCTGAGGTGCTTTTCCTATCAACAACACTTCCTGCATAATCTGAATCTGTATATCCAACAAGGTTAAAACCAGATTCTTTAGGGTAGCAAATACCTAGATTTGGTTTTCCCTTAAGATATCTCAAGATTCGTTTAACAGCAACGAGATGAATATCTCTAGGATCCGCTTGGAACCTTGCACATAAGCATGTAGCATACATAATATCTGGTCTACTTGCAGTAAGATAGGGTAACGAGCCAATCATACCTCTGTAGCTTGTGACATCTTATGGAGTTTTCACATGGTCCAAGCTTGACAGCTGTAGATGACGGAGTCCTTGCTGATGCAGAATCCTCTAGATTGTACTTTTTGAGGAGTTCCTTGAGATACTTGGATTGACAAATAAATATTCCATCTAACCTTTGATTTACTTGTAATCCAAGAAAGAACTTCAGCTCTCCCATCATGCTCATTTCAAATTTGTTGTGCATTAACTTAGAAAATCACTTACAGAGACTATCATCAGTAGACCCAAATATTACATCATCCACATAGACTTGGACTAATAAAGTATCATTCTTATGTTTTTTAGAAAAGAGAGTTTTGTCTATGACACCTCTAGTAAAGCCATTTTCAATTAGAAATTTAGAAAGAGTGTCATACCATTTTCTCGGAGACTGTTTGAGACCATAAATAGCTTTGAAAAGAAAGTAGACATAGTCCAAATGATAGGGATCTTCAAAACCAGGAGGTTGCTCTACATACACTTCTTCATCCAGCTCTTCATTCAGAAATGCACTCTTGACATCCATTTGATAAACTTTAAAGTTCGAGAATGCTGCGAATGCCAAAAATATCCTGATGGCCTCTAGTCTAGCCACTGGAGCATAGGTTTCATCATAATAAATGCCTTCAGCTTGAGAATACCCTTTAGCTACCAGTCTTGCTTTGTTTCTTGTAACCACACCATATTCATCTAGTTTATTCCTGAATACCCACCGAGTACCAACAACTTTCTTGTGTGTAGGTCTAGGTACCAGTTTCCAGACTTGTTGATGTTCAAACTGATTAAGTTCATCTTGCATAGCAATCACCCAATCTTGATCAGTCAGTGCTTCTTCAATCTTCTTAGGTTACATCTCAGAAAGAAATCCTGAGAACAGACATTCATTTTGAGTAGCACGTCTAGTTCTGACTCCAACATCTGGATCACCAATAATCAACTCAAAAGGATGAGCTTTATTCCAGACAGTCTGCCTTGGAAGATTTGATCTTGATGATTCGCCTTGAAATACATTGGGATGTTGTGTCCTACTAGTTGATCCTTCAGCATCTCCCCCTGAGTTGTTGTCAAGTTGACTTGATGATTCTTCGTCAGTAGCAGTGGTATCTCCATTGTTGCCAATGTTTCCATCACCATTACCTTGAGTATCATCATGATTAACAGGTTCTTCACCAGCAGCAACCTCAGGTTCTTGATCATTTTCTGATTCTGAATCTGACATATCATCAAACTTCAGTTTCTCAGAAGGATCTTCAGTTTGGATACTAGGGAGTTTAGTGTCATCAAATGTAACATTGACACTTTCAGTTACTTTGTGTTGATTAATGATATACACCCTGTATGATCTTCTTCCATAACCAACAAAAATACCCTCATATGCCTTTGCCTCGAATTTACCACGACGATCATCTCCATCCCTGAGCACGAAGCATCTGGCACCAAATACATGAAAGTATTTGATAGAAGGTTTCTGTTCATTCATAATCTCATAAGGAGTCTTCATGAGGTCCTTGTTGATTAGAGTTCGATTCTGAGTATAACATGCAGTATTGACAGCTTCAGCCCAAAAATATATTGGAAGACCTGATTCACTTAACATAGTTCTTGCAGCTTCAATCAATGTACGCTTCTTCCTTTCTACCACTCCATTTTGCTGAGGGGTTCTAGGAGCTGAATATTGTCTGGTAATCCCTTTGTCTGTACAAAATCCATTGAGAAGTGAATTCTTGAATTCTGTTCCATTATCTGACCTTATTGCTCTAACAGGGACATTAGAATCTAACTCGATCAACTTGATATGATCAATCACAACTTGTGGTGTTTCATCCTTAGAGTGAAGGAATAAAACCCACGTATACTTGGAATAGTCATCAAATATCACAAGACAGGAAAACTTCTTTGACATCGAAAGAACATTAACTGGTCCAAACAAATCCATGTGCAATAATTGAAGAATACCAGTTATGGAGGATGTGTCAGTGCCTTTGTGACTTGCTTTCTTTGACTTTCCTTTCTAGCATGCCTCACACAGTCCTTCTGGGGAGAATTCCAGTTGAGGCAGACCTCTGACCAATTCTCTCTTAACAAGAGAATTCATTGCTTTGAAATTGAGATGGGAAAGTCTCTTGTGTAACGACTGAGGAATTACGCTTGCATTATATTATAATAATAATAAATTATGTGTATTATTATGTGATTAACTGTGTTGAGGCATTAAACCCTAATTGTTATGTGCTACGTGTTGTCTGTTTTGATCGGAACATGTTTTGGATATTATTGAGTGTTTTATCCCGAGTTATATATTTTATATCAAAACCCGTACAGCTCAAACAGTATTTTAAAAGCCCATATTTCAAACAAAATCATTGGCTCTGTTTTATTAAAAATGCCCTGTACCGTATTGCTATTCTGAACCCCTAGACGTTTTACCAATTGACCTTTTTCGCGAAAAACGACTTTTCCGGACCCCTTCGGGTACCAAAAGCCCCACAAAAATCACATTTTTATTTTTATATGATCATGAAATTATCATATATCATTTTTCTTTGTATTTTTGTATTTTTCACAATTTTTGGGAATTTTTAACATTTATTTTGTATTTATTGGATATTTAAAAATTAATTATTAATACCCAAAAATTATAAAAATTGGGGTCAAATATTTTTATTAGGAGTGTAATTAGCCCCTTAATTTTATTTAGGGGTATTATTTTACATAGTATAAATATCTGATTTTTCAGTAATTATCTATTAATTAATTATAAAAAAATCAGAAAATAATTCAGAAAATTCAGAAAGGGGGATTAGGGTTCTTGGAGTTCTTGGAATCAAAGCCAATTTTGATCGTGATTTTGTTAACCAAATCAGTCATGTAAGTATCCGTTTTGAAGCTGATTGATTGTAGTTTTCGATTATGCAATCGTTTTTAATGTTTGATGGATCGAATTTAAATTTGTATTTTCGGGTTTTAATTGCGAATTCGGGTTTGAATTTCTAGTTGTTGTTTGTTGATTCTGTTGATTGGGTTGATTAGATCGTCGAGTTTACAGTTGAACGGCACCGGTTTCGTCGGTTTTGGAGTCGATTTCGTCCTCGTCGGAGAACCGCCGCCACGGTGGTGTTCTTCGTTTTTCCGATGACGGTGTCGACGAATGGAGAAGAAGGAAGGTGGGAGGAGGTTGATATGGTGGCCAGGAACGATCACGCAGAGAAACGGGATGGAAAGCAACGTTCGATTGTCGTTTTTACTCGCCGGAAAAACCCACCGGAACGACGCCGGTGGGCTGTTCTTCGCGACCCGGGTTCGACCCGGTTTGCAACCCGGAAACGACCCGGGTTTGATCCTAAAAGTCCAACCCCTGTTCCTGTTTTTGTGTTTCTGAATAAATTAATTATTTATTTATATTTTAGTAATTAAAAATCAGTTTTAATAATTCTAGAAATTAATTAAAATTTAGTTTTATATTCTGAAAAATAGTATTTATAATTTCTGATTTATTTTATTAAATTATAAATTCGAATTTATTTATTTAATTAATTATTTAATTATTTATCTAATTATTTATTAATTATCTAATTAATTAATAATTGGGTAATTAATTAATAATTAGGTAATTAATTAGTAAATAAGGATTAGAAATAATTAAGTAATGTGATTAATAATCTAATAATTAGTTAATAGTACGAGTAATGATTCGATAATTGAATTATTATTCGAGTGTTAGTTATTTGAATAATATTGTAATAATCATTCGTATCGTATAATTAGATATCCGTAATTAATTAATTAACGAATCGTACGAGTTTCAATAATAATCTAATAGATCGATAATTATGCGGGAGTTGCGAGTGGCTCGTGAGGATACGAGTGATTAATCGTTAAGTGATCTATAATTCGAATAATTCGTAGCTATTCGATAAATAGCGTATCAGTTAATTAAGTTGATTGATTAATTGTAAATAATCGATCTAATCGAATAAATATCGATAAGTTATAAATATTATAATAAATTGTGATTAATCCTAATAATTAGGGATTAATTATTTTAAATTAGTAAATAATCATCTATTAATTATTTATTAGTTATTTATTTATTAAGTGATTAATTATTTCAATAATTAATCACATAATTTTCAATAAATCGTAACTTCTTCATTTTAACTCCAAAAATTATAAAAAAATTATTTTTGACTTTGTTTTTTTTCTTAAATAATTATGTAAAAATTATTTTAGGATTTAAAAGGTTGTAATAATTATTTATAATGAATAATAAATTGAATTATCAGTGTTTAATTCATAACAATTTAACCGTTAGTCCGATTTGAGTGAAACGAAAACCCCTAGACTCAGAAAAATGAGACGAATCCAATAAAAATAATTGTAGGTTATAATTTCTTCTGAAAAAGAGTGATTGGTGATAATTGATAGTTCGAAGGTCCTAGTAGGGATATAATTGAGCCGAATAAATCCCGAAAAATTATAATAAAATCAGATACAACTAGTAATGCAGATATAAGCCTAGAATTGATTCTAAAAATAATTATAAATCTAGAAATTGATTGTGTGCTTTACGTGTTACGTGTTATATGTGATTATGTGTATAAATGTGTTATGTAAATATATGTATATATATATGCGAGTCAGATAGAAACGCATGGGTAGACTGATAAGGTTGCGTGATATCAATTCAAGATACACGTATGTAGTAAATTACCTAAACACCTATCTTTCTATGATTTGTTCAGTGTTAGCAAGGCAGAGCAAGCTAGGGTCAGAAGGCAGTAAGTTAAACCAGGTTAAGTACGCGCAAGGCAAGTTTTTCCCCTATTCTAAATTCAGAATAGTGATTTATAATTCCTTTCTATCGTATCAATTCTCTTTGATAATTATTGTTCATATACACTGTTACCCATTTATATCACTTGTTCCATTTCATTTAAATTCTTGATTTACCCAATTTATGGAATTCTTGTTCATATTTCAATTCCTTTACTCTTGTTACATATAGTCTGGTATATCCTGGTGTTAGGATATATCAATAGCATTCCGATTATTCCGGATGCTAAGCCTTGGACTGGATGGTTACTTTACGAGCTGGGTTTTACCCAGGTCATTAATTAATAGGCCATAGTTGCCTGAGTACTCCTAATGTTGGTTGGGTCTATGCAGTTGGGTATAGATTCGCACTATATTCTGACTGATCAGCGGATTATAGTGCATATGTTGGTTCTTGTTTCCAGTCTTGTTCATTTGGCACTCGCCATCATTGGCAAATTATTATCATATACAGATACAGATGGTTGTTACAACCAACAGCTTATTGTTTCTCTTATTTCTCTTTCTCTATACCATATATATATACTTTTGCAGGCTTGTTGAGCAATTTTGGCTCATTTCTTTTATTGTCACTCCTATTGTTTTACAGTTAAGGTAGAGAATGAAACCCATCAGGACCCGCGTAGTCAAGAAGCGAGTCAAGCAGCGGGACCCTCTTATACCAAGAGTGTTCCTTCCTATTCCCGAAGAGAGTTTTGAAGTGCCAGATCAGGTGTAGCAGGATAAGTAGTAATGTTGGGTTGAATAAAAGTTTTGTGTAGTTTGAATAAAAGATTATGTAGGGAAACTGTAGATAGAATAAAGTTTTGTAATAAAGAGAGTTCTTGAGACAGGTTTTATTTAGTTGGGTTTGTAATAAAGTGTAGTGCATGATTCTTGTTTTTCAAACTCAAACCTTAAAAGATCCTGAGTAGTGATAGTTCGGGGTAATTATTATATTTATATTCCGCTTGTGCAGGTATAGTTGGTAATTGTTGTTAATAATGCCCCAAATCTATACCCCGGATTTGGAGGGTGTTATATCTTGTGCCATAGCCAGCTCTCATTTGACGATGCCTTTGCATAGAAACAATTGACTTCAGGACTGCTTCCAGAGTTCATGTCAGCTACGAACAGATTTCCTTTCCGGATTCCCATCAAGGAGGGTTTTTCACTTTTCTTGTATAGGATTTGACACTTTAGCTTGTCGAATAAAACATAGTAGCCCTTGTCACAGAACTGACTGATACTAAGCAGATTATGTTCAAGTCCTTGCACAATATACACATTTTCAATGATAACATTTCCAGCTTGCAAACAGCCATATCCCTCAGTTAAACCTTTGATGTTATCTCCAAAGGTAACCACTGGGCCAGCTTTCTCAACCACATTTGATAGCAGGGCTCTGTCTCCGGTCATATGTCTTGACGATCCGCTGTCAAGAATCCACACTACCGGTTCCACCTGTTTAATGCCCTGCAATACAAATGGATTAGACCTTCTTCGAAACCCAAGCTTGGTTGGGTCCGACATACTTGTAAAATTGGCCTTTATCAGGCAAAACAACATTCTTAACTTTAATATTCTCAACTTTCTCAATGACTGTACATTTGACCTTGTAACCAGCCTTAACAAATTTCTGTTTAAGCTTAGGCACAAATGTCTCCTTTCTAGCTTTAGGAGGACTAGCAGTCTTAGACCTATTATGCTTCCTATTATTCACATGCTGACGAGGAGTAGTCTTATCACTAGAAACGTGCTTACCATTAAAATAAGCAAACATCAAATTAAAAGCACAAGACATGCAATTAAGAACACCGCATACTTTATGAGAGGAATTAGCAACAGGCAAATTATGCATGGTAGGCATGGTATTTTTGTTATCCAACTCAGGTGTGTCTGAGTTAGTCTTAGTTGCTTTCACAACTTTGACTGGAACTTTTGACACACTTGACTTGGAAACAACCTTCTCATTAGCAAGATCTTCAGCACGTATTTCTTCTTGAATAATAAAGGAGGTCTCATCAAATGGTTCAGCAATTGATTCTTTATAGAGGGGTTTATCAACACCCTTAGGCACATGTGGTACTTCCCTACCTTTAGCACAAACATGAGGAGGGGAGTTTATGCCTAATTCTCCAATAGCAACATTGTAATCATAACCTACTCCAGATGTTTGATTAATAGCTCGCTTATTGTAGAACTCTTTAGCCTTAGAGCAAGAATTAAAGTAAGCTTTAACCTTAGTCTCAAGACCGGTGATCTTGTCTTTGAGAATAGTTTTGAGTTATCTATAATAGTCAACTCTATTCTCTAGAAAAGATACTTGTTCTTTTAATTTGTCTTGATTAATGTGCACAAATATTAATTCATTGACCTCTTTCTCAAGGTCTTTGATTTGTTGAGTTAACATTTCATTATCACGACGAGCACAATCTAAGGAGCCTCCTAGATGATAAACTAATTCAGCATCAGTAAATTTTACCTCTTTTCTTGACGATGAAGTTTTTCCATCAATAGCCATAAGAGCAAGATTCCCAACTTCTTCATCTTCACTATCAGTATCATCCCAACTCCTTCCCTTTGCCAGGTAAGCCCTTTCAGATTTACTCTTCTGATTAGAATCATAAGAGTTCTTCCTTATATGCTTTGGCTTCCTGCATTCTGTGGTAAAGTGTCCCAACTCATTGCAGTTAAAGCATCGAATAGTGCTCTGATCAACCATCCATGTTTTGTATCCACCACTGCTGGTGTTAGAGGATGAAGATCCACCTTTCTGGAATCTGTTGTAGTTGGACTTGTACTTGAACTTGGGATTCCTCTTGAATCTGACATTGGAGAATCTCTTGATAATCAGTGCCATTGACTCATCTTCCAATTGCTCCAGTTCTTCCAAGGAGTAAAACTCATCTCCTGACTGATTTGTAGTAGGAGGATCAAATTCTGCTACTATCACATTTTCCTCAGCCTTGGAAGACTATACCATTCTCTCTGACTGTTGAGATTGTTATTGTTGTTGTGGTTGTTGTTGTTCTTCAGCTACTAGAGCAGTAGACGTGTTGACCACTCTACCTTTCCCGTAGACTTCCTTCTGCCGAATCTGCTCCAACTCATAGGTTTTTAGCACACCATAGAGCCTTTCCAAAGAAATCTCATCCAGATCTCTCGCTTCTCTTATGGCAGTGATTCTATGTTCAAGATGAGTTGGCAGTGTTAAAAGGAACTTTTTGTTGACCTCCCTGATTGAATAATATTTTCCATTTATGTTCAGGTTGTTGATCAATGCATTGTACCTCTCAAACACTTCAGTAATTCCTTCTCCTGGATTGGATTTAAAATGTTCATACTCCGAGGTTAGGATCTCTAACTTGTTCTCCCGAACTTCCTCTGTGCCTTCATTAATCACCTCAATAGTTTCCCAGATGTGTTTGGAATTTTTACAGTTCATCACATGTCTGTTCATCAAGGGATCAAGGGAATCAACTAAAATTAATTGAAGGCTGGCATCCAAGTAGGATTCTTCTTTTTCAGTAGGAGAAAAATCCTCAGGATCTTTTACATAGGTTCTAGCTTTGGTAATTACAACATCATCTTCTATAACCTCTGGTTCAATAACCATCGGAATTTTTGGACCCTTCTTTAACACGTCCAGATATTTGGGATTTGCAACTTGTAAAAACAAGAGCATCTTCTTCTTCCACATAATATAATTTTCTTTATCCAACAGTGGAATTTTAACGGTTCCAACTTTTTGTGTAGTCATTATGAATTTTTGAGTAAATAAAAATTCAAGGAGTGGAAGAATCACAAAAGTCTAGGATCTTGATTTGTTCGCTAATCATAAGGCTCTGATACCAATTGTTAGGTCCCAATATGTTTGTAGAAGGGGGGTTGAATACAAACTATATTGTTTAATCGAATATAATGCGGAATAAAAAAGTGAAACAAAATTCAAGTTAAATAATACTATTATTAAACTTTAAAGGTGTTACAACAATGGTATCGTTTACAAGGGATTAATCTCAAATAAATTATTCCAAATCTAGAATAAATTCGACATGAACTTTTTCTATTTTTGAAATAAAAAAGATCAAATGCTAAAGGCAATTTGAGATTAAGTTCTAGGGATTTTGATCCGCTAGATAGTTACACAAGAACAAGAGAAGGATTTCTAGTGGTTTAGATTTAACAATAAATACTAGAAATTAATGTCATGTAATATTGCAGTTGAAGATAATAAGTTCTCTGCTTTCTTTTTGTTTCTGTGTTCTTGAGTTGGTTGAAATATTCAATGTTGTCTGTTGAAAGATCTGCTTATGTTTATAAGTAATCAAACAATCCAATTGAATTTTACTGGCAAGACAATCCTTTGATCTAGCAAGACAATCGGTGAGACTATTGAATGAACTGGCAAGACTATCGGCAAGACAATCCTTTGAGCTGGAAAGACTATCGGCAAGACAATCCTTTGAGTTGGAAAGACTTTCGGCAAGACAATCTAAAAGAACTGGAAAGACTTTCGGTATGACAATCTAATTGTCATACCAGTTCAAATGTTTGTCTTGCTGAATTAATATTGAATATTAATTCAAAATCAATTCTGAAAATACATAATATTAATTCAGAATTAATTAACCAATTAATTCAATTAATCAATAAATTAATCTTTGCAGATATAATTTATTTTCTTAATTAAATTATATGACTTAATTAATTAATAGAGAATTAATACTATTCTTGAACAGCAACCACTCTTCTGACAATCTTCTGAAAATCATTGAAAATTATGAATCAATTCCACCACTTCAATGTTGACACTCGATGTACTGTCTGGTTCGTGAATGACTAACTTCTGTGATGTTTCTTCATGTCTTAATTTTCTTCAGATTAAATCCCTGTAATTAATTGATACCCTGACAAGATCTATGTCACTTGATTAAATCCACAATCTTGATTTATATCACTGAGACTTGATCAATTTCTTGAGCTTCTTCCAGTGAATTAATTCCTCAAGTCTGTAGATGAACAATGTTCCTTAATCCTTTGACATATGTTACTTTGAGAGATCTCTTTGACGATAGAACCATTATTTACTTGTTACATTCTTATTTAAGTTGAGTTAAATCCTCGAATAAACAAATAGGCTATGACATATGCCTTTCAACGTAACATATCTTCAATTGTCTGGATCGTTCTTTCACTATGGTCATCCGTCTGTGGATGGTAAGTTGTACTCATATTCAGTCTTGTTCCCAAACATTCTTGAAAACTCTTCCAAAATCTTGAATTAAATCTTGGATCTCGATCAGACATAATAGATACAGGAACTCCATGACGAACTACAATTTCCTTCAGGTACATATGGACTAACTTGTCGAGCGAAAATCTTTCATTTATAGGCAGAAAATGAGCTGACTTGGTAAGTCTATCCACTATAACCCAAATGGCATTATGATTAGCCCTTGTCCTTGGTAATCCAACTATGAAATCCATAGCAATATGTTCCCACTTACATTCTGGAATCTCCAATGGTTGTAGCAATCCACTTGGTCTTTGATGCTCGGCTTTAACTCTCTGATATGTATAACATCTGCTAACCCATTCTGCAATTTCCCTCTTCATATCTGGCCACCAATAAGTTTCCTTTAAATCTCTGTACATTTTGGTACTCCCTGGATGGATTGAATACCTTGAACTATGAACTTCCTGTAAAATTTCATTCTTCAGCTCCATCACTGGTGGAATCTAAATTCTAGAAGAAAACCTAAGAATACCTTGATCGTCCTTTTGCGTGCACAATTCTTCACCTACCAAATGATTTATGTCCTGATCCATTACTTCTTCTTGACATTTCTTTATCTTTTCTAACAACTCTGGCTGGAAAGTCATATTATACACTTTTGCTTCATCAGGCTTGCAAACTCTAATTTCCAATTCCAATTTCTGGAATTCCTTATATATTTCTTCGGGTACTGATAACACATTTAACTTTTCCTTCCGACTCAACGCGTCTGCTACAACGTTTGCTTTACCGGGATGATAATTAATTGTGCAATCGTAATCCTTGATTAATTCTAACCATCTCCTTTGCCTCATATTAAGCTTCTTCTGTGTGAATAGGTACTTCAAGCTTTTGTGATCCGTGTAAATCTCGCATTTTTCTCCATATAGATAATGTCTTCAAATCTTCAAAGCGAAAACTATGGCTGCTAGCTCCAAATCATGAGTAGGATATTTCTGTTCGTATGGAAACTTTCTTCGCATTTGTCGTTCCACATAAGCTTTTCATTCTTCCGCGTAAGCTTTGTCAATGGTGTTACAATCCTTGAGAAATTTTGAACGAATTGACGATAATATCCCGCTAATCCCAAGAAACTTCTTACCTCTGTGGGTGTTCTCGGTCTTTCCCAATTTGTAATGGCCTCAATCTTTGCTGGGTCCACTTTGATCCCTTCATTACTGACTATGTGTCTTAAGAACTGAACCTCTTGTAGCCAAAACTTATACTTCGAGAATTTAGCATGTAACTTCTTTTTCCTTAAAATCTCCAAAGCTATTTTTAAATGTGTTGCATGATCCTCTTCTGTCTTTGAATAAATTAAAATGTCGTCTATAAACACAATAACAAACTTGTCCAAATATTCCTAAAAAATTCTGTTCATTAGGTCCATGAACGCTGCCGGGGCATTTGTCAATCCAAAAGACATCACTAAAAATTCATAATGTCCATACCTTGTCCTGAAAGCTGTCTTTAGTATATCTTCTGGCTTGATCTTTAGTTGATGATATCCCGATCTTAAATCAATCTTGGAGAAGTACTTGGCTCCTTTTAATTGGTCAAACAAATCATCAATTCTGGGTAACGGATACTTGTTCTTAATTGTAAGCTTGTTGAGCTCCCTGTAGTCGATGCACAGTCTCATGCTTCCATCCTTCTTTTTGACAAATAGTACCGGTGCACCCCACGAGGATACACTGGGTCTGATTACTCCTTTCTCTAACAACTATTGTAATTGCTTTGCTAGCTCATTCATCTCAACGGGCGCCATTCTGTACGGGGCCTTGGATACTGGTTCTGTTCCAGGTACTAAGTCAATTGCAAACTCAATTTCTCTGTCTGGAGGAAGTCCTGGTAACTCATCGGGAAACACGTCTGGAAATTCATTGACGACTGGGATATCTTCAAGTTTTGCTAGCTCTTGGCTTTTGTCAATCACATATGCAACGAAATGCTCGCATCCTTGCCGTAGTAACTTCTTGGCTTGAATCATTGTTAAAAAATTCTTTACCTGCTTCTGGCCTTTAAATGTTACTATCCTCTCATCTGGCGTCTTCACTATTACCTTTTTATTTCGACAATCTATCTGGGCATTGTGCTTAGATAACCAATCCATGCCTAAGATAACGTCAAATTCTCCTAACTTAAAGGGTATCAAATCTACAGAAAACTTACAACCAGAAATCTCAACCTCACAATTCCCACACACTTGATTAACATATATACGTTCTTGATTTTCTAATTCCACGGTCATTATTTCATTTAAATACTCAACTGGACAATTTAGCTTATTAACAAAATCTTGTGAAACAAATGATTGAGCTGCTCCCGAATCTATTAACACTTTGGCACATAATGAATTCACATTAAGCGTACCTACCACGACGTCAGTATCCTGGATAGCGTCTTTCACAGACATATCAAAAACTCTAGCCCTTGGAGTATGGGTGAGCAAACAAAAACCGAAAAACCGAAACCGGACCGAAAAACCGAAAAACCGCACCGAAAAAACCGAAACCAATAAAAATCAAAAAAAACCGTAACCGAACCAAACCGATAGAACGGTTTGGTAACGGTAATGGTTTTAACATTAAAACCGAACCGAAAAACTGAACCGTTTTATATATTTTAATATTTTTTATTTATCATTATATGCTAATAATATAATTATAATAATATAGTATAATTATATATAATACTTTACTTATCATACAAGACCTAGCTGTAGTAATAAACCGAAGGCTCTTTTTTGTGTGATGGTAGTTGTCTGTATGTGTAACGACTCGTATACTTTTATATTTAATTAAAGAATAAATATGGAATTATTAAATAAATAATATATGTTTATAGCTCCTGTCAGCTATGTGTTGTTTTACTTTTATCTATGTGAGTGAATTATGGTGTCCAGGGTGGTTCGTATAATTAATTATGAAACTTGTATTGAATTGTTTCACTTTTAAAAATGGATTTAATACAAGTTTATTTGTGTGAATATGTGGATTGTCTCTAAAATTGTTTTTATGACTTTATAATCTCAATATTTATTTTTGGGACTTTATAAAATTTAGAAATCAATATTTCATCAATTATTTAACCCTGTATGATTTTATGATTGCATTTATTGGTAAAATCTGTATTTAATTCCCGAATTCTTCAAAAATTATGAAATTCATATTTATTTAAGTTAGGAATATTCCGGGAATTTTAAAATTATTTTGGGAATTTTCGGGATTAATTTCACCCGCGCGTTGATTCGTTTAATTGATAAAAGCGGGTATAAATTGTATTTCGAATTTTTTTAAAAAAATTTTGAAACTTATGCTTTTATTTACTTCGGAATATTTTTAATATTTTAAGACTATTTTCATAATTTTATGAATTTATTTTATGTACGGCTTGGCTCAATAAATCGCTAAATATCGAATCAGAAAAAGGGTTGTGGTGCTTTGTATTGATTCGTGTCTATATTATGTATACGTGTCAAGTTTTCCCAGCGTTATCAGAGACGTGTTAACTGCTTATTGGATAAAAAAAATAACAGAGAGATACAACCCTGTATCTCTTCTTCTGGGCTTCCATTTTTAGTTTCTTTCTTTCTTTAATGGTGCGATTTGCACCTGCTCCCTCTCGGCTATATATCTCTCGATTCCTCCTACATCTCTCCTCTCCCCATCCCTGTTCCTTCCCTGTTACTTCGTTCTTATTTCGCCCCTGGTCTTCCGGTAAGCCGCCGCTGAACTCCGGTTGGCTTGGTGCTTTCCATTCTGTATTATTTTGCTTGATTATATGCATACAGATATGTATATATGCTTGAATGTGTATATGTGTTCTGTGTGTGCTAATCTGTGTGCGTGTGTGTCCGTTTTCTTTGTGCCATGTTCGCTGCCGCCTCCCGATTCCGGCGAGGTGGGGCGGCGTAATTCTGGTGCGGTGGTACTGCGCTTACGCGCACGCGCGTGTCCTGTGATTGCTGCCTTGGTTTATCTGTTCTGTGGGAATTTTATTTTATTAATTTAATTTATTAATTCTCTGCAGAAGTTAATTGATTGTAATTCATGAAATGAAATAATTTTTGTACGGGAATGAAATTATAGTAATCGAGGAAATTCGTGAAGGAAGTTCGATAAAATCAAAAACCCGCGAATTTTATCACCGTCGGCGATGAGCTTCGGCGAGCCGACGGTGGACGCTGATGCCGTTGTTCTGACTCCTACAAATTAATAAATAAATATGAGTGTAAATATAAGTTGTAATAATAATAATAATTAGTTGGTTAAATCGTTGTTTGGGATTTGTAAAATGGATTTCGGTTGTATTGGTGGAATAAATTGTTGGATTGTTTGTTGTGATTTGACGTCGAATTGTTCGACTGGTAGGCCGATAAATAGTGGAGGTGCTGCCCGAATTTTTGGAAATTAAATTCAGAAATTCGGGACATACCCTGTAATTATCGGAACGTCGAACGAGTATAAATAAGTATATACATATATTATGTGCGGAACGTGATTTTATGTTGTGGTGAATATTTTGTTAAAACTCAATGACCCTAATTTCGCAAAATGACGAGTATACGTATTTTTTTTAAAAACAAACACCAAACCTATTTCCGAGATTGTGAACCCTAATTGTTGCGCGTGTTATTATAATCTATATAATTACGAGTCGGGATTTGATATCGAATGGGTAGATGTGTTATTGAGGATATGTCAAGCATACCTAAACGTCTAACGTAGGATATTTCGGCTCTGTAGGTTCTAGTCGAAGGACTCAAGAATTGAAGTCGAACCAAAGATAACCTAGTGATCAGTCGACAAGCGCAGCGAGGTTCCTAAGCGAAGGACCTGTGCGTTGAGGTCGGGTCCAGGATAGTCAAATAGTAAAGCGATAAAGCTTGAGCGTCCGAGTCGGCTCAGAGTCAATTAGTATCAGTTGTAAACCTATGCAAGGCAAGTACCCTGACCATTCTTTTATGGTTCAGTATATGTGAATATATAAATGTTGTACTTTCGTAATGGAACAGAAACGTTTTAAGTTACGTATCCCCCATATTTGAAAATGTTGTTTAAAATTATGTTTTGGGGAAAAGTAACTTCTGAAAACACCTATCTCTAAACGTGATTTAAATGAAAAGAGGATTTGAATAGTGTGCTGTGAGAGAATTGATTTTGAAAAATAGATAGGTAAAAGTGATTTTGAAAACTGGATAAAATAATCAGATATGGGATACGTTGGCGCCAGAGTAGGCCTATTGAGGTTGCGTAAGAGGCTAATTCGGTTGCGCGCACTGTATAACCGATTAGTCCAGCAGGTCAGAGACCTAGCTAGTCTCTGAGTTCCGGAACAGGTAAATGAGATGGCAGTTGGAGCCATAAATGAGATGGCAGTTGCAGCCGTCTGGTGTTGATAGCCTGATCAGCTGTCTTCACATATCCGCTACGTATCTGATTTGGATTTGTGATGTCCGTAATGGCATGAGTAGTTAATATAGCGGATTTAGAAATAAAAATGGCATACTAGAATTATACTTTGGTATTTATGCACAGCACACGATGATTGATTTTGTTTTACAGAGCATGCTAGTTTTGATATCCAATTTATGAATGTTTACTTGTTTTCTAAGTAAGTTGTGAATTCTGTTCTTGTAATTGTTTTACTTTAAACTGTTTTACTCGTTATTCATATAGTGGTGTTGCTGAGCAAGTAATTGCTCACCCTTGCAGAATATTTTGTATGTATTGCAGATGCTTAGGAGATTCTTGTATGGTAGTCAGGGCAGAGTTCCAGCTCCTTTCGTGTTAGGCTCCTCTGAGGTAGTTGTGCTCAGACCAGATGAGGTCTGTTGAGTTGCTGCGTTAAATTAGTGGTCAGGATTATGTAAGGTAATTTGGGTTGTGTTAGTTGAGTACCTAAGTCATACTTAAACCTGGAAAAGTTTTTGGTAAAGGGGTCGTAGTTATGTATTATTAATGAGTTGGACTGAATTATGATTGTTATTATTGTTGTTGGTGACGTCAACTCCTGACCCCGGGGTTGAGGCCGTCACAGTTGGTATCAGAGCTACAGGTTTGAGTCCCTGATTTAGGTTAGGAGTAGAGTCAAAAGAGTACAAGAAGGTTTGCATATAGATGTAAGTCAGCAACACAATCAGAGGAGCGAGTCTATGAGTTCAGTCAAGGGTTCCGGAAGCGTAACCCTGATGTTTATTGAGGATGGACTGGAACTGCCCTAACCTAGAATATATTTCCTTCGTATAGATATTATTAGTAATGTGCGATAGATATTTCTAGTTTTCTCGAGAGAACGAGTTTGATTACGAAATTCAGGATATAAGTAGACCCTTGATGCGTCAGCTGAGGAGACACCAGTGTGATTCCCACATATCGCATTTTTTATGACGAGGAATGTTACTAGACTGATTGTGTGACCTTGGTGAGTTCAGATAGCGTAATAATAGTTAGGGGTTGTTATGACGACTAAGTTTTGTAGTGAATGTGGATCAGAACGGGAGGTGATATCATGGAACCCTTCTATTTCTTCCTTGAAATGTATTTTATCTCATGAGTAATTGTTTCCTATTCCATAAATTGCTTATCTTTCCTGGGAGAAAGTTGTGAACCCGAAGTAAGCTACTTAGGGTTCTGTTGATCCCATTACAAATCAGATTCACCCCTTCCTATTTGTGAATTTTCTTTTTAATATTGCTTCTTTTCTCAGAAATGTTATCGGTTGATTGGGACAAACAATGCATATAAATCGACCATTTGTCTATATGAAGAAAGGGTCTGGTGGGATGCTACCGAAGTATGTGTTGTGAGCTATGCGGTACTAAGACTGGCCATCTTATGTACTTGTATGGTTGCTCTCAGTCATACCTAAATCTTCCCCACTGTTCCTTCTTATTCGATTGATTCCTTGACTTTGAAATTTCATTTGAAGTCCCGAGGCAGTGAATTGTCAGTAGCTTTTGTAATTAGACAGTCCTGGTCATTGAAAGTAATTGAGAATTGACTGTCTGGAGGAAATAGAAGATTTACATTGGATTGCTAGTTGTCTCAGAAACGATGATAGTAGAGAGGATTTATGATTCGATATTATAGGTTACGGCTTTAGAAAAGTTAACCCTGTGAAAGATAGGTTAATGGTAGGATATAAGAAGTTGCCTTGGGAAGGAAAGGTAATTCAGTGATTTATGAATCACTTGAGGGTGATAAGAATTCATCACTGGAGAAAAGGTTGGTTGAAATTTAGACTATGGTGCCTGGAAAAGTCTAGCGTTCCTTAAAATTGACCTGATTTATTAGTTTGTTCAATGTAGGTGGGTGATATAGCCAGCCAAGTCTTGTGATATATTAAAGTTGATGTGGTAATTGAGTAGTGACGGAAGTTAGCCAGTTGTTGTTATATTGTAGAGTCGTGCGATGGCGTTTAGTTCTTTGTATTTTAGATTCCTGAACTGTTGTTGATTCTGCTACTGTCATTGTTGCTATGATTTCTAGTACTATTAATCTAGATTTCTGTTGTAAATGGATCCCGATATTAAGGACATGGGTATTTTATTGGGCAGCATTTCCCGGTACAGGTATACCGTTTAAATGGTGATATCTTTTGTCAAATATTTTATTATGTCTTGAATAAACTCATTTATATATTCCTGGAAAATGCCACCCAAGAAAGCTACCCAGTCTAAATAAGATAGTATAGTTTGTGAGGGGTCCAACTATAAATGAAATTCTAGACTTGTTACGCTAGCAGCAGCAACAACAGTTGCAGTTAATCCAACAGGTTCAGCAGCAACAACTACTGTTGCAATAGCAACAGAAAGGAGTGAACCCAAGTGTTTGTTTCAAATCTTATCAGAATATTAATCTCTCTGATTTTAAAAGTGAACCTAATCCAGTAACTGCTGGAGCGTGGTTAAAAGAAATGGAGGAAGTTTTCAACCTCGTGCAAGTAAGTGATAACCGTAAGACTGATTATGTAAGTTATTTCTTGAAAAATGAAGTGAATTGTTTGTGGGAGTCAACCAGAGCGTTAGAATGAGAAGGCCCTGTTTTATGGGCTAGGTTTACTGAGTTGTTGATGGAAGGGTATTTCCCAGATTGTGTGCGGAGTCAAATGAAAAATTGAGTTTCTAGAACTGAAACAATGTGGAAAAAGTGTGTTTGAATTTGAGGTCAAGTTTATAGAATTGGCCGATTAGTTCCTGAGTATGTAAGTACGGAGAGTCAGAAGGCAAGGAGATTCCAACAAGGGTTGAAGCCTGAAATTCGCAGAGGAGTTGTGGCATTGCAATTCAAGACATACTCCTCTATGGTTCAAGTCACCCTAGTAATGGAAGATGACCAGAAGTTGGTTGTTAAGGAAGAGAATGATAAGAAAAAGGAAGTCTGGTGGTGCTAGGAACAAGGCAGATCACGAAGAATCTAGTCAAGTATTGTAGAATCAGTTTGACCGAAGCAGGAGTAAGAGATTCCTGAGACAGATTTTTTCTCAGGGTAGGTCTAGTGCTACTTCAGTTGTTTCCACTCCAGCTCAGCCAGTTAAGTGAGAAGTAGATTGCAAGTCCTGTGAAAGGAGACACAATGGTACGTGCAAGAAAAATGTGTAATGTTTCAGGCATAGACATAAGGGTCATTATGCATCGGAAGGTAATCCAGAAAATCCAGAAGTAATGTATCACAATTATGGAGAGAGTGAGCATGTTGTAAGGAGTTGTAGAACGGTTATTCAAGATACTACATCACAAGTGTTTAGAAGTTGGACGTAATTGCAGTTGATCTGACACCCTCCGAGTTAGAGGGGTTTGATGTGATTTTAGGATTGAGTTGGTTGCCCTGTGTTATGACCAGGAGTGGGTTAGAAGAAGCGAAGTGTGAAGTGTATAGAAGCCAATAGTAAGATAAGTTTCTGGAGGCAGAAGCAATATAAGGAATTCTTACAATCATGCGAGAAAAGGAGTAATAAGCTAAAAATATAAGGTAGATCCACCATGTGTAAAGATACGAAGAAGAAAGTATTAAGCTAGAGGAAGTTGAGTAATGAATAATTGCCCTGGAGTCTTTGGAGACCAGTGGAAAGAAGTAATTAGTTTGATAATGATAAAAGTTATTAGGAAGGAAAGTGAGCATACCAGATATAGTTCTCTGGAGGTGCACCAGTGATATTATTGAAGAGGGATGAAATTATGAGATTGTGTAATGATTATCGGGAGTTTAACAAAATGACGAATAATAATAAATAACCCCTATTAGGAATTCATTACTCATGTGATTTAATTCAAAGAGTGTGTTATTTCTCGAATATTGACATAAAGTCCAACTTGAGGACATGTCAAAGATTGCGATCAAAATGAGTTATGAGCATTGTAATCTCTGGTGATATAATGTGGAGTAATAAGTGCATTAGTTATCTATAAGTAATCGAGGAACATGGTGGATAAGGAGTACTTGAATAATTAAATTGTCTTTATTGATAACATCCTCAGCTATCTAAGGATTAAGAAGGTCTGTGTAGAATGCCTAAGGATTTCCCTACGAAGATTAGAAGGGAAACAATTATACGCTAAGTTTTAAAATATGAATTTTGGTTGAAAATATAAAAGATTTGGAGTATTTCGCTAACCACCATCTAAGTAAAGTCAGTGTAGTAGTTTATGCCTTGTGCAAAGAAAAATAATTAGATGTGGTTAAGATTGCCAAAAAAAAATCGGTAAAGGAATTGGAAACTGTGGAAATTGAAGTTAGTATATAAGATTATTTTCCCAGCCTTAACTGATGGAAATGGGTAAGAAGTGATTGGATGTTGGAAATTAAATTGAAAATCAGTATTACCTATCACCCTTAGACAGGGGGTCAGAGTGAGAAGATGATTCAGATAATATAAGATGTGTGAAGAGTATATATATGATGGATTTAAAAAGTGAATTGCGATAATCACCTACCATGGATTGAGTTTCTATGATAATAATTATCATTTTAGTAAGAGAATTCTACTTTGTGAAGTGTTGTATGGACATAAGTGTAGGTCCTCACCCTAGTAAGAGAAAGTGGAAGTAGAGATATTGTTAAGTCTTGAATTAATTTAGTACATCAAGAGTGTGGTGGTGTACTCGGGAAAGAGTTGAAACAACTCAGGATATACAAAGAGAGAAAGCGGATTTGCATCGAAAGGATATGGATATATAGAACGAGGATCGTGGTATAGGCAAAAGCTTTACCTTGAAAGAGATTAGTTAAGTTTGAATAGAAGGGACAAGTAGAGTCCTAACTGTGTTGAACCATTCGAGGTATTGATAAATATAGGTAAACTTGCCCCTGAGTTGTTGTGGTTGCCGCAGTTGCAGTATATATAATGTGTCTTACGTATCAATATTAAGGTGATATGTATTTGATTCGGAATCAAGCCATTGATTAGGAGCCAATGGGCTCTCATCCAAATTTGTTCTGCATGGAATAATTGATCCAAATCCTAGATCGTTAAGAGCGAGTCCTTAGTAATGAATTTATGTCTATAGTGAGTATGCTTTGAATAAATCCTTGAGTTGAAGAGTCTACCTAAAAGTTAGAGTCAGATATGCTTGACAAATATCCTCACTTGTTCAGTTAGATCAGATCTGAGGACATAATCTTTTTAAGGGGGGAAGGATGTAACGACTCGTATACTTTTATATTTAATTAAAGAATAAATATGGAATTATTAAATGAATAATATATGTGTATAGCTCCTGTCAGCTATGTGTTGTTTTACTTTTATCTATGTGAGTGAATTATGGTGTCCAGGGTGGTTCGTATAATTAATTATGAAACTTGTATTGAATTGTTTCACTTTTAAAAATGGATTTAATACAAGTTTATTTGAATATGTGAATTGTCTCTAAAATTGTTTTTCTGACTTTATAATCTCAATATTTATTTTTGGAACTTTATAAAATTTAGAAATCAATATTTCATCAATTATTTAACCCTGTATGATTTTCTGATTGCATTTATTGGTAAAATCTGTATTAAATTCTCGAATTCTTCAAAAATTATGAAATTCATATTTATTTAAGTTAGGAATATTCCGGGAATTTTAAAATTATTTTGGGAATTTTCGGGATTAATTTCACCCGCGCGTTGATTCGTTTAATTGATAAAAGCGGGTATAAATTGCATTTCGAAATTTTTTTTTTAAATTTTGAAACGTATGTTTTTATTTACTTCGGGATATTTTTAATATTTTAAGACAATTTTCAAAATTTTATGAATTTATTTTATGTACGTCTTGGCTCGATAAATCGCTAAATATCGAATCAGAAAAAGGACTGTGGTGCGTTGTATTGATTCGTGTCTATATTATGTATACTTGTCAAGTTTTCCCAGCATTATCAGAGACGTGTTAACTGCTTATTGGATAAAAAAAATAACAGAGAGATACAACCCTGTATCTCTTCTTCTGGGCTTCCATTTTTAGTTTCTTTCTTTCTTTGATGGTGCAATTTGAACCTGCTCCCTCTCGGCTATATATCTCTCGATTCCACCTACATCTCTCCTCTCCCCATCCCCGTTCCTTCCCTGTTACTTCGTTCTTATTTCGCCCCTGGTTTTCCGGTAAGCCGCCGCTGAACTCCGGTTGGCTTGGTGGTTTCCGTTCTGTATTATTTTGCTTGATTATATGCATACAGATATGTATATATGCTTGAATGTGTATATGTGTTCTGTGTGTGCTAATCCGTGTGCGTGTGTGTCCGTTTTCTTTGTGCCGTGTTCGCTGCCGCCTCCCGATTCCGGCGAGGTGGGGCGGCGTAATTCTGGTGCGGTGGTACTGCGTCTACGCGCGCGTGTGTCCTGTGATTGCTGCCTTGGTTTATCTGTTCTGTGGGAATTTTATTTTATTAATTTAATTTATTAATTCTCTGCAGAAGTTAATTGATTGCAATTCATGAAATGAAATAATTTTTGTACGGGAATGAAATTATAGTAATCGATGAAATTCGTGAAGGAAGTTCGATAAAATCGAAAACCGCGAATTTTATTGCCGTCGGCGATGAGCTTCGGCGAGCCGACGGTGGACGGTGATGACGTTGTTTTGAGTCCTACAAATTAATAAATAAATACGAGTGTAAATATAAGTTGTAATAATAATAATAATTAGTTGGTTAAATCGGTGTTTGGGATTTGTAAAATGGATTTCGGTTGTATTGGTGGAATAAATTGTTGGATTGTTTGTTGTGATTTGACGTCGAATTGTTCGACGGGTAGGCCGATAAATAGTGGAGGTGCTGCCCGAATTTTTGGAAATTAAATTCAGAAATTTTGGACATACCCTGTAATTATCGGAACATCGAACGAGTATAAATAAGTATATACATATATTCTGTGCGGAACGTGATTTTATGTTGTGGTGAATATTTTGTTAAAACTCAATGACCCTAATTTCGCAAAATGACGAGTATACGTATTTTTTTGAAAACAAACACCAAACCTATTTCCGAGATTGTGAACCCTAATTGTTGCGCGTGTTATTATAATCTATATAATTACGAGTCGGGATTTGATATCGAATGGGTAGATGTGTTATTGAGGATATGTCAAGCATACCTAGACGTCTAACGTAGGATATTTCGGCTCTGTAGGTTCTAGTCGAAGGACTCAAGAATTGAAGTCGAACCAAAGATAACCTAGCGATCAGTCGACAAGCGCAGCGAGGTTCCTAAGCGAAGGACCTGTGCGTTAAGGTCGGGTCCAGGATAGTCAAATAGTAAAGTGATAAAGCTTGAGCGTTCGAGTCGGCTCAGAGTCAATTAGTATCAGTTGTAAAGCTATGCAAGGCAAGTACCCTGACCATTCTTTTATGGTTCAGTATATGTGAATAACTAAATGTTATACTTTCATAATGGAACAGAAATGTTTTAAGTTACGTATCCCCATATTTGAAAATATTGTTTAAAATTATGTTTTGGGGAAAAGTAACTTCTGAAAACACCTATCTCTAAACGTGATTTAAATGAAAAGAGGATTTGAATAGTGTGCTATGACAGAATTGATTTTGAAAAAGAGATAGGTAAAAGTGATTTTGAAAACTGGATAAAATAATCAGATATGGGATACGTTGGGGTCAGAGTAGGCCTATTGAGGTGGCGTAAGAGGCTAATTCGGTTGCGCGCACTGTATAACCGATTAGTCCAGCAGGTCAGAGACCTAGCTAGTCTCTGAGTTCCGGAACAGGTAAATGAGATGGCAGTTGGAGCCATAAATGAGATGGCAGTTGGAGCATTCTGGTGTTGATAGCCTGATCAGCTGTCTTCACATATCCGCTACGTATCTGATTTGGATTTGTGATGTCTGTAATCGCATGAGTAGTTAATATAGCGGATTTGGAAATGAAAATGGCATGCTAAAATTATACTCTGGTATTTATGCACAGCACACGACGATTGATTTTGTTTTACAGAGCATGCAAGTTTTGATATCCAGTTTATGAATGTTTACTTGTTTTCTAAGCAAGTTGTGAATTTTGTTCCTGTAATTGTTTTACTTTAAACTGTTTTACTCGTTATTCATATAGTGGTGCTGCTGAGCAAGCAATTGTTCACCCTTGCAGAATATGTTGTATGTATTGCAGATGCTTAGGAGATTCTTGTACGGTAGTCAGGGCAGAGTTCCGGCTCCTTTCGTGTCAGGCTCCTCTGAGGTAGTTGTGCTCAGACCAGATGAGGTCTGTTGAGTTGCTGTGTTAAATTAGTGGTCAGGATTGTGTAATGTAATTTGGGTTGTGTTAGTTGAGTAACCTAAGTCATACTTAAACCTGGAAAAGTTCTTGGTAAAGGGGTCGTAGTTATGTATTATTAATGAGTTGGACTGAATTATGATTGTTATTATTGTTGTTGGTGACGTCAACTCCTGACCCCGGGGTTAAGGCCGTCACAGTATGGATTAGACTGTCTACCTAATTCTGATAGACTGATACAGAAGTTGAGTAGTAGGTAATAGCTTAGTTCTTTAATTCTACGTCTGAAAGACTACTCAATAAATATAATAATAAAAAGTGTGTGATTATGAATTTTAAATCCATCTTTTTTATCTTATAATTTTGAATCTTATTATTATAAAATGTGTACAATATTTTTTAAATTTGTATAAAACCGAGAAAAACCGAAACCGACAAACGGTTAACCGAACCTAAAAAACCGTTCTGAACGGTTCGGTTACGGTTAATAGGTAAAAACCGAACCAAACCGACATATACGGTTAGGTAACGGTTTTCGACAAAAACCGAACCGAACCGATCTGTGCACACCCCTACCTTGGAGTTTCATTCACTGCTGGGGTAGATCCCATAATCCTCAATACATTACTGACTCGGGCTGGTGTCTTGCAATCCCTGGCTATATGTCCTGGCTTTCCACATTTGAAGCACGTAAATCCAATAGCTGGAACCTTAACTGCTAGATTCCGGATGGGTTGATCCTTGCTTGCTGGCTCTCTTGCTGGCTGACTTCGGCACTCCCTCGAATAGTGCCCTTTCTGATTACACTTGAAACAAATGACATTCAGCTTATTACAAACTCCTCCATGTTTCTTCCCACATACCTGACAATCTGGAAAAGTTAACCTCAACTGATTCGGATGATTCGCATTAACTAGACGGTTGCCCTAGCCTCCGTCACCTGCATTTTGTCTTTTGAAATTAAAATTTCTCCCTGGATGAAACTTGCCCTTCTTAAAATTTGGAAACTTCCCTGGTTGTGACTGACCTTCATTTCCCTCAAATTTCCTTTTCTTGCTTTCTTTCTCCTTCTGTGACATCTCGCTCTCTGTCTCTGCGATCATGGCCTTCTGTACAACTCCTGCATAGGTATCCAACTCAAAAATGGCTACCTTCCCTTTGATCCATGACTTCAGACCTTGTTGGAATCTCTTAGCCTTCTTCCTGTCAGTATCCACATATGACGGCACATACCTTGACAATTCTTCAAACTTACTCTCATAATCCGCCACCGACATTTTTCCTTGCTTTAACTCTAAAAACTTCAGCTCCATCTGATCCTGGACAAACTGGGGAAAATACTTTTCTAAAAACAATTCCTTAAACCTCTCCCAAGTAATATCATCTGTACCTTCTAATGTCTTCACAGTCTCCCACCAATAGGTGGCCTCATTCTTCAAGTAATAACTCGAAAACTCAACCTTATGTTCTTCCTTTACCTTCACTAAGGCAAATGACTTCTCTATTTCCTTTAACCAAACATTTGCTTCAATCGGTTCTAAGGAATCCTTGAATTCTGGTGGGTTTACTGCCTGAAAAGTTTTGAACGTTACCTGGGGATTGGTATGTCCTTGTTGTTGTTGTGCCAGGTGAACTGTTTGTTGGGCCAAGATCTGGAGAATCTGGGCTATTATTGGGTCTATGGGTCCTGGGTTTGCATTCTGGTTTGTATCATCTTGGTTGTTATTGTTGTTGTTGTTGTTGGTTTCTTCATTCTGGGTGTTGGTGCGGGTATTTCTTCTGGAAGGCATTTTCTGTAAAGAATCAAACAACTTATTTAGCTTTTAAATCAAATCCTTTGCATAAAAGAGAAGTTTTGTAAAACAGAAATATCTCTTTTTGAAAACAGTTGTAACAGTTGAACTAAGTAAATTGCATGCTTCTTTACAGAATATAAACAGTTAAGAGAACAGGGTACATGGTATCACCGGGGTATAACTGGTGCAATAAATAAGGTAAAGTAAAACAGGTGCAGTAAAATAAATGATAATGCTGGAAAAGAAAAAGGTACTGGTATATATATATCAAAAGTTTTGGGTAGTACAAGCGTAAAGATGCTTCGGAAGTAAAAGCAAAAGGGTACAACAACCTACTCACTAGTCAGCAGATCTAGTCTATAAATATAACTCAAAAGTCTACTGATATATACTACACACTACTGTACATACTACATAACCACAACAGCATCGATCAGCATCTCCATCTCTGGATCTAACTCCAAGGAAACTCTGGTCCTCCCAGCCTCTCAAAGTCTTCCATCATCTCACTAGCCCATCCCATAAGTGCATCAGGGCCTCGACCAGGTAATGTAGCTCCATGTAGCCTAGCCTCAAGAATCCTGTATGTCACATGGATCTCCTCTCGAAGCTCCCTCACACCACGATCAGCATTTGTAGTCCTGATGATATGCTGCATCTCTCGGATCTGGGCCACAAGGAATCACGCTCCAATAAAAGAGCCTCATACCGGTAATAAGGAACTGGATGCAATATAGACTGGAATGGGGCACTCGCAACTGAATGCCCAGTGGAATTTAAATCAGCTTGTGGGGGTCCTCTGATAGGTGGCCTCATGCCTGGGGGTGGAATAGCCTGCAGTGGTACGGACTGCAACACAGGTGGAGGTAGAATAGCCAACACTGGTGGAACAACAGGACGTGGATCTGAAGATGGTACTCCAACTGAAGGCTCTGAGTGATCAGCTGATACGGGGATGAAAGAGTCAGCCATTGCTGCTATCTGAAATCATATTGTAATATAAGAATCTCGAACCACAACATGAATCATACTAATACCTATTATATCGTATCACTCAACCTCTCGACGTTCTATCTTTCTATTCCTTAGTTCTAATCCTAACCCTCTACCCATTCCCGTCAACCTAGGCTTTTGTCAGTGACTTATAACCTGTAGCTCTGATACCAAACTTGTAGCGCCCTCCAAACCCGGGTCAGAAGTTTGGGGTCCACACACACACACACCTTATTTATATCCTGCTTAACAATAATAAAGATAATAATAATATGCAGTGACCCTACTTACCAACTACCACGGACCGCAACAGGTTAAAGTATGCACACAAGCCAAACACACACTTATATTACAAACCGTTCAAATCCCAACTATCCAAACTCAGAACTGAGTATTAAATATTATTACAAACTTTTACAAACTTAAATTACTCCAAAAGGTGCCTATTAGCTTAACTCGATCAACCTGAACCCCTAGCTCTTACGCTGGACTGGGGATCCTCGTTACCAACTGGTTCCTTCTTAACTGGAAAAGAACATAAACAATATGGCACAAAGAACATAAGCAAGTCACAATGACAAAACTGAGAATAATGATCATCAAATGAAAAGGGTTATGATATCAAGTGAACAACGAATTATGATTTAGAATTGGATATTACATTTTCATTTTAAAAACCAAGGTTAGGCTGCTGACCAGTCACGCACTAACCCCGAGCAAAGCACACAGCACTGCTCCAACTACTGGATCCAAGGCACACATTGGCCTAACTTGACCATTTATATGGTCTGACCACGAATCTGGTCCAAAATTTTATAAAACAATCCAATTCTAACATAACAACAGAATAAACAATTTAAAACAATAAACAGAATCATAAGCAACATTGGATATTTAATAAGGAAATGGTTTCAATCTTTACAAGGGATCAGTATGGCAATTTCAAAGCTTGACTGTTAAGTGATGAAAGAATTGGATAACAAAGGAATCAATGTTTTAGGGTTACAAGGATTTGGTATTCCAAAGCATAAGGTACAATAGGTTGAATATGTAAGTAATCCGGTTCAGTGCTGGGTATTCAGATTGTATGTATTTGTAGAGTAGTAATGTATATTTGTGGTTCGTATCCAGGTGTACAACAATAAATGGTTTAGAAAGAATAAGGTTTACGGCTCAAGATCAATAACTGGAATCAGGGTTTAGGGTTCAAGCTTCAAAGCACTTGCAATATAAAACAGGATTATCAATCAACTACGATATATCTCGAGAAAGTTCAGAACACTTGCCTGGTACTAGCTTGATATACTGTACTATCTTCCAATCACAACCGTCTTACTCCTCGACTATCTGTTTCCCTTTCCTACACCTTGCCTCTTCTGTTCATATATTATAAGCATCTATCAATATTTAACTCATACGATTTTATTCGAAACACACTTCTATCTACCCTTCGTTTCACCCAAATCCAATTAACGGATTGAAAGTTACGCTATAACCAAGTAAACACTGAACATATAGACCGACAGTTAACCAACAAGTCACATATAGCACATAACATGTCAAACAATCAATGATATATCATTTATAAAGAAGTCTCGAGTCATAAACAGGCTTTCGGGTATTTAAAATGATTTTTAAAATATTTTTCGGAATTAAAACGGGTCGTTGGATCAATTTCAAAATAATAAACAGGGTTCGGTTGGCCAAATCTGGCTTCAAAACAATTTTATAATAATTATCGAGCCTTGAAAATAATTTAAAAGAATATTTTAAAGCTCAAAACTATTTTTCGGAATTTTTAAATCATTTTTAAATAATTAAATCTAATTAAAAAATTAATTAAAATCAATTAATAATTAATTAAATCAATTAATCAATTAATTTTCGAATTAATTGACCAATTAATCAATTAAATATTAACTGAAATTAATTAACTAATTAATTCAGATTTATTTTTAAATTAAAAATATTTTTTGGAATTAAAATAATAATTTTTGGAATTTTCAGAAATTAAAAACGGATTTTTATAATTAAAATAAATAGAAAATATGATTTTTAAATAATTTTAAAACAGGAATCCAAAATATGCAAATTCTGGAAAGTTCAGGGACTGAACTTCACCATCTTCAAAAGTACAGGGACTTAACTGCAATTTTGCAGTTTAGTCGCCGGAAAATTTCGGGGATGGCCGGAGAACATGATTCCGGAATCTTCACCCCGCCATCTACTCCAGATATGATCTACACAACACCGGGAACACAACCATGCAATCAAATCACATCAATAACCCCTGACCTGACCGGAAAATGGCCAAGAACATCACCGGTTTCCGGTGAACCGACGAAAACTTCAAAACACAACTCCCTTCGATTCACTAATCCTTTGTTAACGAGCTATATACCAATCGATTGCAAATTTCATAAGGAACACAACCCACTATAATACAACAGCTAATAACCCCTAAATCAAAAAGCCCCAAATTCAATTGAAAACATTCATACGGGTTATAAACCCTAATTTTAAAATTCGAAGATTAAACTCAGTTTTGAACATGTTATTGAACTCCAAATCAGTCATATGGCATATAAAAATCATCAGGAAAACAAGCTCTACGACATGCAATCATCAAATCATTCAAACAATCATCCGAACAAAAATTCATATTTTTAATAAAAATAATTCAAAAATAAATAAATTTCCAGAAAATAAACCTTTGATTCTGCAGTTCTGGAACTTGTATAATCTGATAGTACTCTTCAAAACCTCCGTTTTGGTTACTAGAGCTTCCCGGGCAGATTTCAATAACACCTCCAAATAGTAGTTGGATTCTCAGAAAGGTTTATGAATATAGGTATTTTCTCTGGAAAATTATATAATTACTGTCTGCAAATGATTTTTGATACGGAATAAAATACGATAAAGGCTATTTATAATTACGGAAAATTAGTATCCCGTTGGATCATTCCAGATACAAAATGGTACGTTTATTTATAAAAACTGATCCAAATGGTATCGGTTTTCGGGATAATTATCCAAACCAGTACAATTTGTACTGCGGTCTTGGTCTCAGCGCCTGGTTACACATATTACGAGGTGATAATTGTGATAGTTTAATAAAAGATCCCGTTTATCAAAAATACGAGTTTTATTGATTTACTGAAACGAATAATGTATCAAAAATGTTGCGCCGGGACTCGCGTAGGACAATCGTACGCCGAATCGAAAAAGTCGAAACATGGAAAATGCTCGGAATATTGCAATTAGGTTAGGAAGGAGTTTTCGGAAGAGTTTCGGGTTATAAAAACGTAACAACGGATGACGTCGGTTGGTTCCCGATTGTATAGATCGACCCAATGAGGGCCGAGATTGGTGAAAACAAGAAGGACCCAAGATAAGAGACGTCCTAAGAATGATCGAGAGTCAGCCGTGACAATGTTCACATCTAAAGACTAAGGCAATGACTTATGGAAAAATGGTGATTTTTTTTCTCACCAGGACTTAAGAAAAGCATTTTCACATAAGAAGTGATTGAAATGAGGTAGAAAATTTAGTTGGAGGTGGTTAAAATGACATTGATTTTAAGGAAATTTTACTATCAGGAAAGGCCAAAGAGATGGCCGATACTTTAAGTGTAAGAGGACAATTATATGGTTAAAGTCGTGAAGGTTGTATTATGGTTTGGAAGATTGACATTACTTCTGATGAATGTGCAATACCAAACCGTAATAGTAGTTTGGTAAAGGTTTAATTCGTGTAATCGCCATGAGCGGGCTATCTATCTTAGAAGGTACTATCTTGAGATAAGCCAGGACCATGTTACGAAATGACTAAATGAACCTTTGAGATGCATGTCTCCCAATAAAAACATATAGTTAATTATGGTATTAACCTGCTATCGTTGCTTTAATTGAAACACTTCTGCAATTTTATTTGCTTCATATCATATGTATGTCAAGTTCGGGAATGTTCTTCATGAATCATGAATTGTGATTATGTTACTTCCTTAAAAGAATTTGATACGACAAGTATGGACTCCGTATGGTTAGCTATTAAGATTCCAAGGAAAATGAATAACTACAGTAGGTCAACGGTGGACCATAGTAATGCAACATTGATTCTGCGAGTAATGAGCCGATTACAACCGTAAGAGTTGGATTAGAATGGATGTTGAGATTCAGTACCACTAATCGGGTCGTGGTAATGTATAAGTTATTATTGATTGACCAACTAAGCCGAACATTTACCTATGATATAATTATTTCTTCTTATCGATAAAAAGTAGTATTACTATACGAGGAAGGTTTCATGCAAGCATAGAATTCTAGTAACAATGATGTCTAGAATGAAATCCCAGATTCGATTTTCGAAGTCGAGGGAGTTTTAAAGGTGATTGTTTATAAGCTCGCGCAAGAGCATGGGTCCATGGAATGATGGACGGAATAGTAAATATCCAGGCACGTGAATTGCGATGTTATAATACTTGATGTTGATACATATATATATATATGTTTTGTTCTCCTGTGATAAACCTCTATAGTTCAGAGGTAGATTCCAAGCCAGATATTTTGTGGCAGTATTTTTATATATATACAATTCTCTTCAATTCGTTCATTTCTCTCCTTTTCATTTCGTGTAAGCTGAGAAGAACAACCCTTCCAGAAGGGGAGGTATTGTCGAATGACTATCTATCTGTGTGATAGAAGCCTAGTAGGATACCACATGTTGTTTAAATTGCTTGTCAAGTACTAAAGGCTGGCCACCTTCTGTACTAACTATGCAATAGAACAAATATTCATGATCATAGTGATCTCTCAATAAATTCTTTACTTCTATATGATTGATCAAACTTTGGAAGATGGAAGCAGCTAGAGTTAAAGTGGTATTAGTACGGTGGTATTCCGAATCTAACGCGTTCGTGATACTAAGGTTGACGCGGTTATTAAAAGGTTATCGAACGCTAATGAGCAAAAGTGTAACCAGTATAATATTAGGTACGGAAGATATTAACAATTACAAACTATAAAAGAGTGGGTATTGAGAAGCAAAAGTTATAATGCTAGAAGCTATGATGAGAATCTGTGCAATAGACTTGAAAGAATTTGGAATGATCACTTAACGCGGATTGAGTTTTCTTACGATAATATATCTTATGTCAGTATCAAGATGTCGCCTTATGAGATCCGTGAGGGAAGACAATGTCGATCTCCCTTATGATAGGATGGAGTTGGAGAGCGCAAGATGCTCGGACCAGCAGTGGTCCAAAGGACCAAGGATATAATAGATCTAATCAGAGGACGACTGGTAGTAGCCCAAGATGGACATAAGAAGTAAGCTACTTTGACAATGAAAGGACAAAGAGTATGAAGTAGGGAACCTATTATTGTTAAAAGTATTCCCTTGGAGAGAATTGATGAGGTTCGGAAAGGAAGGAAAGCTAAGTCCACGATTTGTTGGACCCTTGGCTATATTAAGATGTATTGGGAAGCTGTCAAGTGAACTGGCCCTACCCCGGAACCTGCAGCAAGTCCATAACATGTTCCACATATCAATATTAAGGAAGGATAATCTGAATGTCAGACATATAAGGGAATACGAGCGCATAAGCATGCAACCAAACTTGACCTATATGGAGCAACCCGTAAGGGTTATGGATTGAAAGGAGCAAGTGCTTAGCAACAGGGTTATCAGGCTAGTTAGGGTTTTTTTGGTAAAACCACAATGTGGAAAGAATTGACTTGAGCTAAAAATGCAATGTTAGAAAAGTATCCCTATTCATTTTCTATCTGATTCCGGGACGGAATCCTTTTAAGGAGGGGAGACTGTAATAACCCCAAATTTTGAAATTTTTGAGACACTGATGAATAGTAACTTTTGCTA
The DNA here is from genome assembly GCF_009905375.1 of Apium graveolens. NCBI lineage: Eukaryota > Viridiplantae > Streptophyta > Magnoliopsida > Apiales > Apiaceae > Apium > Apium graveolens. The sequence goes on along the minus strand of NC_133653.1, from coordinate 185,977,077 downwards.
ATTATGCTGATTAAGGAAATTTTTCATGCCACACTATGTAGGAGTTCTTTTATTGATATTCTGAGATCTTATTAGTACTCCATAAAGTATATGAGTGTATGTAAAGATCGTCAGAATCCAAATACGAACACTTTGATTTTTCCCGAAAATCCACCAGATACCGAAATGATTGAGTATAAGGTAACATGATTAAAAGGATTTTAATTCAAGGATTTTAAGCAATTATCATTAAAGGACTATAAAATATGAAGAGAGGGTTATGGAAGCCCAAGTAATAAGATCCCGGATATGATCCCTCAAACGATCACCGAGAACGAGAGTTAAGCGAATCGTAAAACAAATAAACGACCAAGGATCAAGCTTATACAAGTAACCAAAGGATTAACCATATAATTAATCACTAATCAAAGAGATTAGAGGAGGATGACATCATCAAACCATAAGGGAAGGACATGTGGCAAAGGAATGATGCAAGCAATGACATGAGCAAGTGATGTCATCACTTTATCAAGATATTTGTTCAAAAATCTCCTCCACCAAGCATTTCTTTCTCATTTCCAAAGGAAAACCAAGCAAGAAAAAGCTCTCCCCCATTTTATTCTTCTTCCATTCGGCCTTTTCATAAAAATGGTGAAATAGATTTTCAAAACTCAAGCTCTCGGCCATGGAAAATTGCAAGGTTTATTTCTTTGGATCCTATATTTCATAACTTAGTTATGCTATAAGTTTGGATCCAAGAATCCAAGGTTTACCTAGTTAAACAATTCCTAGAAGTTTAGGGTGAATAGTAACTTTCAAGAACAAATTTTTGATTCTTGATTTTATTTGTAAGGTCAAGGTAGCTTAAGCATAGATCAAGGCTTCCATGGGCATTCCAAGGATCTTTCATGGATTAAAAGCTTCAAGGAAGGTATAACTCTTCATGATCTTAGTATTAAGTTTTGTTTGTTTGGATTTCCTAATGTTTAGATGATGGGTTAGTGTAATGGGTGTGTAATCATGTTTAGAGCTTTGTTTAGTAAGTGGTTTTGTTGATTTTGGAGTTAGGAGTGATACTTGTTGGATTTGAAGTTCTTGGTCACATTTTGACTTGGTTTAGATGAATAAGTTGAGATCTTGAGTTATGGTTGAATGATCTTGTATTGTGGTTGAATGATGGTGGAATGGTGTTGATTGGTGGTGGTTTGATATTGAATTGATTTGGTAAAATTTAGAAATCGCTAAGTTATAGCGGTCGTAATGCCCAATTTTCCTTAGACTCTTTTGTGCATGACTTTTGCACCCGAAACTCACTTCCATGAACTTACCATTACCATGCTTAGAAATTTTATGATTCAAGCTTCATTTTGATATGTCGTTCGCTTAGATCTGATTTACGGTTTAGGAGAAACGACCATTTTAAGTAATGGTGTTTCGCAAACGAACCCCGAAACCTCGAGTAACTTTGAGACCATAGTTGAGACCCGTAAATGAGTAATCGAAACACGAAACAATTATGTAAGGTGGATTAGGCAGTTGGTAAAGTACTTGCAAAAGAGTCGCCTTAAAATTCATAATGGTTAATTTATTAAAATTGGTGGAGCCTAGGGTACACAAATGGTTAACGCAAATCGTTAAGCGTATAAGCGACCGTTAGCGTATGAGTGAGTTTTGACTAGTTTCTTAAGCGATCGTGGTCTAATTCCGGATTATGTTGTTGTTTATAGGTTACCGGACCCACTCTAAGCTTAAGTCTATCCCGGAACACTCAGGCAAGTTTTCTACCCGTTATATTGTTGTTGTGATGTAAATATATTGATGCATTATCTTGAAATAAGTGCATGACTGTTATTAGCAAATCTTGCGATATATTGGAGCATGTTGATATGGTATATATATGCATGTTGTGAAATCTTGATATTCTATTATCAATTCAAATGCTTATAAACTGCATAATACCTATGCTAGAAATAAACAGTAGCGTATACCCTTAGTATAGGGGACGCAAAGGTGAACATTTTTCTAAACCGGGAGTCGATGTTCCCGAGTATAATATATATATATATATAGTTTTCTATAACTACTAATCGAATAAGGTATATTCGATAGTTTTGAATAATAATCAAACTTATTTTCGATTATTCAAATAAAGATCATACTTTCGTATAAGTATATCTTTGTTATTATTATTCGTTTCAAGTATGAGTTTTTAAAACTTCTACTTCATTTATTTTTATAAAGATTATCCTTTATAGGATTATTATTTAAATAATAATATTCAGATATTTTTCCAACATATTGGGACTGATTTATTTTATTGAATCAGCATTACTCCAAACATTCTTAAAAATGTTTTCGAGTCTTCAAAATGATTTTAAAAGTTAGAGCGGATCCCAAAACTCGTTTTCAAATATAAGATCTTCCTTTTGAAGGGGACTTGAATACTCGCTCAAAAATCTGAGGGATCCGGCTATGTGGTGCATTTTATATTCGCAACGAGGTTGCTGTTTTGAGAAAACAATTTGATTACTTGCCCAACATTCGGGAAGTAAGTCCATCTAATTGAGTCGGTATAAGCGACAGGCTGGGGTACGGTCTATGAAGGTGTAAGAGGCTGGGTGACAGTCCATCCACGCGTGAGTGGCCGGGTAACAGTCTAGCGCGAGATCCTAATGCGGCTAGGGTGATGACCGGCGAGGAATTCATCCATCTACAGTAGAAAATGTTACTTATTGGTATCTTTTCCTGATTAGCAAGATATCGGGTTTATGCCAAAATTTTCTTCTTTCTAAATTCATTGGATATTAAAACTCTGTTTATAATTTTCATAACAAAGGTTTTCAAGGAGTGTATGAGATATATATATATAGGTGAATATATATATCGGGACTTAATGAAGTATTTCGTAACTTCGTTCTTTATAATGATATTTTAAAGATTGAATCTATTCAAGTCTTATCTTGTAGTCTCATCTATGTGATGAACTTTTGAAACTGATTATACCTTGAACGGTGGTAGTTCAAGTAGTATTCGGAAAAGATATAAGTATATTGGAGTATCTTGTAACTTCATCTTTTCAACTTATATATGGTTAATGATTATCTTATACATGACAAAGATTTTCAGAAAAATGTTGAGACAAGGTTATATATATGAGATCACCTTGCAACGATATTTTTCTACAGTTATAAAATGGAACTCTATATATATTATGCATGGAAGAGGACTTCCAAGATTTTGAAAAGTATATTTACATATATACTGAATATTTTGCGACTTGGTCGCGTTAAGTTATCAAACTTGGTTCATTTTTACTTGACCAAGACTTTCATCAGTAATATGAGAATACTCATATATTGTAAATTATTATACATATTATTTCGGTGGGCTTGTTGCTCACCCTTACTTTCTTCTTTCATCACACAACAACAGATAGACAAGATGAACAGGACCAAGCTCCTAGTTCGCGAGCGAATAGGAAATGTTCCGCAGTTTCCAGTAGACGTTGATGTCGTTGTAGCTGAGGTAGGAACTACCAATAGGCTAGGCTTTCAACTTTTGATGTACTAGACTTATCTATATTTATGAATTGTAATAATGGCAAAGAATATGTAAATCTATTTAGAAACCCTTTTGAGGTGTAATGACTTATAATTGTGGACTAAAATAACTTGTGTTATTTTTGGATATCCATCTCTGAGACTATAACTTGTGGTGTGTGTGTATATTGTGGCGTCACAGTACGCAGTATTTGTTTGATTATTAAGATTAAGTATTATTAAGAGAAATGGAACTCATGACAACCCGGATCCCCGACCCCGGATTTGGGGGTGTTACAGAACTTGAAGAGAAAGTCTATGTTGAACAGCCACCAGGTTTTGTGGATCCTAAACATCCTGATTATGTTTATAGACTTGACAAATCACTCTATGGACTAAAACTCTATAGATAAAAATTTATTTTATCTGAATCAAGGTAAAGATCTGCTTTTAGTTCATATTTATGTGGATGATATCATTTTTAGATCAACTAATCAAAAACTGTGTGATAAGTTCTCAAAGTTGATGCAATCAAGATATCAAATGAGCATCATGGGAGAGATGAGTTAATTCTTGGGATTGCAAATTAAACAAACTGATAATGGAATCTACTTTAATCTGTCAAAGTATACAAAGAATCTGCTGAAAAGGTTTAATATGCAAGATGGTGCAACAGCAACTACTCCAATGGCAACTGCTACAAAGCTTGATCCTTATGAAGGTACAGCAGTTGATGTCTCAACTTACAAAGGTATGATTGGTTCTCTTTTGTACCTAACAACTAGTAGGCCAGACATTATGTTTGCCACCTTTCTGTGTGCAACATTTCAGGCAAATCCAAGGGAGCCACATCTTATTGCAGTAAAGAGAATTTTCAGATACCTAAAGGGCACTGTATCACTTGGTCTCTAGTATGGAAGGGAAGCTGATTTTGAATTATGTGGTTATTCAGACGCTGACTTTGCTGGCTACAAAATAGACAGGAAGAGTACATCAGGGAGCTGTCAGTTTTTGGGAGGCATATTAGTCTCATGGTTCAGTAAGAAGCAGAAATCTATCTCTACTTCAACTGCTGAAGCTGAATATATTGCAGTTGGGAGTATATTGCAGCTGGGAGTTGCTGTACTCAGTTATTGTGGATGAGAAATCAACTCATGGACTATGGATTATCATTTTCTAAAATTCATATTTATTATGATAATCAAAGTGCTATTGCTATGTAAGGAAACCCAGTGCAACACTCTCTTACTAAACATATTGGCATCAGATATCATTTTATAAGAGAGCATGTCATGGAAGGAACAATTGAACTTCATTTTGTTCCCACTGAGCAGCAGCTGGCTGATATCTTCACGAAGCCATTACATGAAGCAACATTTACAAAGCTTGTCAATGAACTTGATATGGTTAGTTGAGACAGATAAATTCTTTTAAATTTATATTTAATCAAATCCTGATGTATATTGATCAAATCCTGATATGTCCTAATGTTGTTCAAGATATTAAACTGGAAATTTTTGATGTATTTTATTATATGCATGATGAATTAAGTGAATTTATTTGCTAAATGTGCATGCATGAATATATATCATTGTCATCATTGCAATCAGTCTAGGGAGATGTGCCTTAACAAGACATCTTTTGGTTAAATCATTAAGTTAACTCTACACTTACTAATCAATCAGTCTCCTAGTCCCTTGATATTCCCTTGGTTATTTAAACCGTCACTTCTGTTAAGTTCAATCATCTCGTCCAACACACAAAACACTCTCCCCACATGTACTTCTCATATCTCTATCTTCTCAAGCGATGGCGCATTTCAACTGGTTCTACAACCATTACACTAATATTATGACTATCTTTCAGGATGGAATGCAAACTCCGTACCATATCAATGCCATATCAAACGACATCTGGATTTAACTTCCAGAAGTCATCAAAAATGATCTTCTAGGATTCCAAAAAGATCTCCACCTCTACACTCTTCGACAGCAAGAGAGAGTCATTCGTCTTGTTGTTCTCTTTGTTGAAAGCAGGAAGAAGCACTGAACATCCTCCGATTGTTTCTCTTCACCATCAGCTTTGTCAGGCTTTTTAGACCAAGGTTGTTGATGTTCTTCTATTTAGACTAGGACTTTCTTGTAATCATCTTTTGCATGTAATCAAATTTTTTTCATGAAATGTACTTCTTTGATCTTTTAATGAAATTTCTTTTGTTTACAAGATTCATTCTATGATCTTGGCTGTTTATACATGTGAATGTTTTTTTGTAGCATGTTAATCTCAACATCACACTATTAACATATATTTTTATGATTCTTGAGATTAAAATTGTGTTCTTCTGATAAGCTTGAGTGTTTTTGGCAAACACTGATGAATTTGAATCGTCAAATCCTAAAAGATAAGAGGAACCCAATACTGATGACAGGTCAGCTTATTTTAATTTAGAATATTATTGACAAAATGATTTCTGAATTGTTTAATGCAGAAAAAATGATTGTCTTCTTAATTACTGTTTAAAAGTGGATAAACTGTTGAACAAAGTCACACAATGATTTACTACAAGAGCAGTGCATTCTTTGTTGCTGATTCCGTACATAACTCCACTTTCTACTCCAATTTTTCAGTAATTATCCTTTATCAGAAGTGTAATTCACCGAAGCTTCCTTCTCCAAGTGTGTTACATACAATTAAGCTTTGCAAACTTCTTTTTGCACAAGAAATTATGTGACACATATTATCATATACACAGCCTCAATGTTCACATCTAACAAACATCTTTCCTCAAAACCTACAAACATCATGTCATCTTCTGAGATTTCACCCCTCTTTAGTCAAACCACCATTATTCATGGCAATACTTTTGGAACCAACAACTACTTGGCTCCACTCACACATCAACAGTTTCCTCAATTTTTTCATGATATACAGGATTTTTTACTTCAATGTCCAATTGGATATGCTCTTACAAATCCTACTAAGGTATCATACAGGACTGTAATGCAGGTATGGGATAGAGCTCTAGTTAATGCAACAAATACTGGTTTCTCTTTTGAATTTAAGGGACACAGGTATGAGGTGGATGCTGATGTTCTTATTCAAACACTAAGATTGACTGCCTGTGATGGTGCTCCTGACAATTATACAACTGAGCAGCTGTTTGATATGCTCAGAACTCTGAACTACAAAGGTGACATTACAACAATTGGGAAATTGACAAGAACAAAGTTAAAGAGAGAATGGAATTTCTTTTTTGATTGCATCAGCAGATGTTTCTTGATTAAGACAACTAATTTTTATGCTCTTCCCTCCACTTCTCTGAAAATTGGGTATTCTCTTCTCCATTCTGGTAATTTTGACTATAATAACACAATTCTTCAATTCATAATTGCTAGGAGAATAGTTGCATCAGGTGTCATATGGTATACTAGATTTCTTCAACTGATTTTTAATTTTCTATGCCCTAATATTGAATTTGATAATGATGAATTGTTTCCTGTATTTCAAATTTCTGAGAAAGCTATTACAGATCATATCAAAAGAGATGAAAAGAATAAGTTTTCAGGACTTACCTTCCTGCCTCAGGAGGTCAGGCAATTTCTATTGAGAAATAGACCTACTCCTTCACAAGTGCCTGCAAATCCTAATGTTGGCACCTCTATTACAATTCCTGATGCTATGGAACAAGATACTACCCATCTTGTTTCTAACCCAAGCATTCCTTCTACCTAACAGAACTCCACTCCAGTTCCTAAATTAGCCTCCTCTGATGTCTCTCAAAAGACATCAGTTGTAATAAAGAAAAGGCTGGTTAAAAAATCTGTTAAATCTAAACAGAGAGCTCAACAAGCCTCACTGAGTGAGAGTGAGAAGAAAGAAGAATGTTTTCCAGTTCGAAAAAGAAGGCTGATTATGCAAGATGATTATAACTCTGATTATCATATGCCCATTGGGCCAAGAATGAAGACAAAGAAATCAACAGTAGCAATTCCTGATGACTCTGTTGACACAACTGGAACTAAAGAGCCAACTACTGGTGCTGGTGCTCTAATCAAAAAGGTTCAAATGAACAAAGAAACTGCTGAGTTCAAGAACACTTCCAAGAGTATGCAGAAAAGAAAAGCTAAAGATGTGGTTAGGTACATCAGACAGAAGAAAAAGACTCAGTCCTCTACTATGGATGTTAGTCCACAAGAACCTAAGTCTTAAAGGGACTTAGCAACTGAGGAACTGAAAGGAATATGTCCTAAGTCCAATCATGATTGAGGATTTAGGAATAACTTTTTATGTAATCTGTTTTGATTTCATTGATATTAATAAAAGACTTGTTTTGTTTTTATTACGGGCTCTATCTATTTAAGTGTTTAAATAAGATATACCATAGTTTAGAGTAAAACTTTTTATGGATTATGATGAGATCATAATAGTGAGACCTAAAAGATGATAACTCTAAACTTAAATAGTTCCTGGTCATAGGATTACTAACTGGTAATTAATAATCCGCAAAGATCGGTACATACTATGATTGCTTCATTATGAAGGATGTTTGTTCTCATAGACATTTGTGTGGTGACACTATAGCTAGTATGTAGGTGCTTATTATAGAATAAGTTCACTGAACATGACTCGCACAGCTGAACAACTGATAGAGTTCACTCACGTGTCAGCAGTTGTTCACATGGTGATAGTTGTACAAATATCCTTAGACTTGAGGTCATCATAGTCATCTTGTGTACACTGAACTATGCTTTGGTTTAGTTCTTAGTCTCCAGGGACAATTATAAGGGCTCTACTGGGTATAGGAATTTGTGCATGAAGATAGTGTATGATCAATAAAGGATCTACCCCTTCCAGTGAAGGAAGAGAATGTTCAATGCTGATCCACTTATGCTAGTTCAGGAATCTCTGTCCAGAGTGAATGAAATTAGAAAGGAGTTTCTAATTTACATTAAATAGAACTAAGCATAGTGAATAGGAAAGCAAATGATTAAATAAGATAGGCTTGACACAAGTTCCATGCCTTGTATTTAATCGTGACATTGCAGGGTAGAAGGAATTGATTGTACGGTAACTATTCACTGAATAGGTTCTTGGTATTCTAAGCAGTGAATTCGTATTATCCGGATAGTCGCGATATGCTGAGAAGTATCCCTCACGATGTAGAATAAATATGATTAATTGATTAATCATATTTAATAAATTAGAGAATTTATATAAATAATGATAAAATAGTTTTATTATTATTTATTTCTACTACCGGCTTAATATTGAACCTACAGGGTCACACCATAAAAGAGAATGATTTAATGGTGGAGGAATTAATTAATAATGGCTAATAATTATTTATTTATGAAATAAATAATTAATTGGCAAATTTAATAATTGATTAAATAAGATTTAATTGATTATAAATTAATTAAGAAAAGTTCTTAATATTATTAATTAAGAATTTAATTTTTGGAAATTAAATCAAGAGAGATAATTATTTCTAAAGTGTTTAGAAAAAGGATTAATAATTAAAAGATGTTTTAATTATTAATGTGAATAATAAAGGGTTAATAATAATAATATTTTATGGGAAAATTTCAGCTGAAAATTTTGCCTATAAATATACTATCATAAACCCTATTTTTATTCTAACCCAAAATTTTAGAAAAACCTAATTCTCTCCACCTCCTCCTCCTCCTTAGCATCGTTTTCTTGGTGGATACCGGTGGAGTGCTTCACGTTTGAGAAGCAGCTGCTAAGGATCTCCGATCATTGCTTTTGGATCGCTATTAAAGGTTAGTAATCGATTCATATATTTTAATCACGATCTATATGCTTTTATTTGGATTTTATATGTGTAAAAGTGTTTTTGCCATGCTTCCGCTGCGATTAAAATCCAACACTGGTATCAGAGCATAGGTTGTATGCATATAGATCTGTGGTAAAAATTTCAAAATTTTATGTGCTTGTATAAATTAATTATGATTTTTACAAGTTATATTATGGATTAATTATGACTGATGAGAAATCGTTTCTCAGAATAATTTTGAATGTTGATCTGGGTTCTACAAGTGTTGTAGATCGATTCATATATTTTAATCACGATTTATATGCTTTTATTTGGATTTTATATGTGTAAAAGTGTTTTTGCCATGCTTCCACTGTGATTAAAATCCAACAGGAACATCCAGTCCCACAAGAACCATCTTCTCAAAGGGAAGATGAAGACAAAGAGGCTGCACAAATAATTGTTGATTTTGCACAACGTGATATTCTTGTTGATTCTGAACAATTGTTGCAAGAAAAGAAGGCTCATCAGGATGTATTGTCAAAGGTGGATGCAGTTATTAATGATCTTTTTTTAGGAGAGTACACAAGAACCTTCACCAATGATTGCTGAAGCAGCTCAAATTCCTCCGGCCCCACAAGAACCATCAATTCAAAGTACTGATGCTAGTCTAGTGCATTCTCCTGACAAATTAAATCCTGATCCTACAACAAATCCTGATGCTGACCATCTTTCCATTCAAGAAGCTCATACTGATGACTCATTGTTGCTAGCTAGTTTATCAAAGCATCCTGATGTATTATTTGTCCCTCCACTGTCATCACTGCCACTTGAGGACGCACCTTCAGGTACTACTTATTTTCCTCTGTTGTTCTCAATGTTTGTATGTGTTAAGTGGCATTTATGACACTTTATAATGCTCTAATAAGCTTTGAATTGATGCATTTGTACTCAAGTTGTTAAGTATTTTGACGTGTTTTTTAGTGTTTTTGCATTTCAGGCATTATCTAGGTAGTCAGGTGAATTATCATTGTTTTGGTGGTAATTTAGTGTCAAGGTGATGTTGGAATAAAAGCTCGTGGAAAGCCGGATGAATTCTGAAAGAAAAAGAAGAAGTTAAGTTTCGGCACAAGCCCAGTGTGCCCGCGCTAATCAAGCGCGCGGCCACGCCCGAACTTCAGAGAGCCAGCGCGCCCGCGCTGATCAAGCGTGCGGCCGCGCCAGGTCGGGTTTCAAGAATCCCGTTTTGAATAGAAGATTGATTTCTGGACTTCTCTGCTGATTAGGGCTGCTATATCAATAACTTTAGGTCGTTTTTAATAATATATCAAGCCAGAGACTTATCAAGGAGAGCTGTAAGAAGACCGTTTTAGCACGATTCAACAAAGACGAAGAAGATCTTGTTTTTACTTGTGAATCTTTGTTCTAAGTTGTAACTTATATGCTAGTTTTCTTATTTGTGAACCTTACTCTTGTTTCGTACTTGGTTTTATTTATTTGTTATAAAGACTACATTTATTATACCATGCTTTCATCGGAACCCACGTTGATGATGAGTCCGATTATAGGCTAATCGTTATCGTGGGGTTCTAACAGATTTATTTATGGATGTCTTTGGTTAAATTGTTTCAATGCATTAGTAAATGGTGATTGTATGATAACCTAGTATTGGTTGTGCGCATTCGTCTTATGAGCGTCGCGAACTTATAAGATAGTGTGTTAATTCTTAATGAAGCGAAAGTGAATTTAAGGATTTAGAACTTGTCATGCTAGCATAGGTTCATGTATTTGTTATGCATGATTCGTAGGTAATTTTAACTGTGACGCCCTCCAGACCCGGGTCAGAAGTTTGGGGCACACAACACACATACCATAATATATAAACCTGTATATAAAATATTATATGCATTGACCCTTCTTTACACAACCACGGATCGCAACAGGTTAGTATGAAAACAAGCCACAACCTTACTTTTATTACATCGTACCAAATCCCAACTAGTTCAACTTACAATTGATAATGATATCGTTCTTACAAACTTGCATAACTCATCTACAATATAAAGCTCCTTCTAGTTCAGTCCAACTTAACCTGGAATCCTAGCTCGCACATCGAACTGGGAATCCTTGTTACCAACAATTCTCATTTTCACTGTTGAAAACATAAAAAGGTTTGCAAGAGTGAGCTAACTAGCTCAGCAACTCATAATAGCAACAACTGAGGTTAAACAATAATCAATTGATATGATTCAGAAGAATCAAGTTTCTGAATAAGCAATGATTAGAATTGGATATTCACTTTTCATTTTAAAAACCAAGGTTAGGTTGCTGATCAGTCACGCACTAACCCCGAGCAAGGCTACCAACTTTGCTCTATATACTGGATCCAAGGCACGCATTGGCCTACTATGACCACGAATCTGGTCCGACCATGAATCTGGTCCACATTTATAAAACCATCCAATTCTAAAACAATTCAAAATGATAACCAAGTTAAATCAATAAGCTGAATCATAAACAACATTTATCTAGAAGTATAGGGTGATTCACAATACCATGAAGGTATAACAAGGAATTCAAAAAGATTGACTTTCAATCAAGGAAAGAATCAAAAAGTAGAAGACCAAGGGTTCAAGGGTTACAAGGATTGGTCTTCTATTAAACAAGGAATAAGGGTTGGTATGTCAAGCAATTCAATATCAGAAATCATTATGTGGTAGATATGTATTTGTGGAGTAGTATTGTATATTTTTGGCTCGTATCTGAGAATTCAACAATCAGTGGTTTATAAAGAATAAGGCTTATGGATCAAGATCAATAAGAATCAGGGTCCAAGGTTGAATAGTTTAAAGCGCTTGCAATATAAAACAAGAGTTATTTTTAATAATAGCAACGTGTTATGAGAAAGTTTAAAAAAATTGCAATATATCTTGAAGAAAGGTTCAAAAGTACTTGCCTTATCACATATGATTTCCACTTTACTTGTACTCATCTAATAGTTTTACTAATCAACCACTTTCCTTCTCTTTCTATGCATTGCTTCTATTTGCCAATCACTCGCCTTCTCTGTCTACGCTTCAGTTCTATTTACTGATCATTGGCTTTCTTTTCTATGCCTCGTTAACTCTGATAGGCATCATAAGTATCTATCAATATTTAAACTCATATTATTCTAATCGTCACATAGACGTCATAAGCTTTTATCTACCCTTCGTTTCACCCAAATCCGATTTACAGATTGAAAGTTATGACTAAAACAGTCAAACCATAACCACATAGCCATATAACACATCAATCAGTTAACACGAAGCACATAACACGTAAGATATTCGATCAAACTAATTTTTCAAAGAAGATTCGTGGTTAAAATGATCTTCTAGGTATTTATTATGAATTTTTAAACATTTTTCGGGATTAAAACGGGACTTCGAATCATTTTATAATTAAATAATAGAGTTCGAATGCCCGAATCTGACCTTAAAATAATTTTATAATAATTATCGAGCCTTGAAAATAATTTAAAATAATATTTTAAAGCTCGAAACTATTTTTCAAAATTTTTAAATCAAAAATAAATAATTAAATCTAATTATTAAATTAATTAAAATCAATTAATAATTAGTTAGATTAATTAATCAATTAATATTTAATTTATCTATTAATTAAAATAATTAAAAACTAATTAAAATTAACTAATAAAATAAATCAGATTCATTTTCAATTAAATAAATAATTAAAAAGAATTTTCTGAATTTAAAATAAATAAATAAACATTTTTCTGAATTTTGAAATAACAAAATATCATTTTTAAAATATTTTTAAACAAAAATCCATTTTTATAAAATTTTAAAACAACAGTACGGTTTTTTGCAGACTTTGGAAGCGAGGGGGTGCAAACGGTAATTTTACCGTCTTCCCCGTCGTTCCGCCGCTACCGCCGACCAGTCGACATTAACGGCGACTGGAGCTTTTCCGGCCAACTCAAAATCAATTCAAAAACATGCCAGATTAATAGGAATTAATCCCCTTATACCTAGAAACGCATTTGCAGTAACAAAATTAGCAAACAACTCCTGAATCGACCGGATTTTTAATCGAAAAATCCCGCCGCCACTACAATCCATTTTCCGATGAACGCCTTCCAGGAATCCTTCGTTAACCACATATACATCAATCAATTCGGTTTTCAACGATCTACACGTTGGTATAGTCAATTTTAACTAATAACCCCGGAATCAAAAATGCCTAAAATTCAATTAAGAACATTCAAACACATAAACCCTAATTTTTAATTTCGAGAATCAAACTCAATTTTCTATATATTATTAAACTCTATTTTTGACATATAATATACCAAATTGAGCAGAAAAATATTATCTACACGATGGAATCATCAAATCATATCAACAACATCAAGAACAAATTTTCATAATTTAATATTTAATAAATTCGAAATAAAACAATTCAATAAGAAAAATACCTTGGTTTCTACACAAAAATAGATGGTTGATTCAGAAAGGTATTTTCGAGAGTTTGGTTTTGATATATTGCACGCTTGAGTCGGAGTTCGATAACGCCTTCGTTTGTGCGTTTGATTATCAAGAACGCGGTGTTTTTCGGGTTTCTCTGTATATTTTATCGGTTTTAACTGACTGATTATGATTATACGAATAAAATGAAATAATAAAAGGGCTATATATGTTTATGGAATATTGGTTCGTGTTGGATCATTTTGGATCGATAAATTACTTACTTAGCCGCTAAGTAACTGCAAAAATGATCCGATTTGGTACCCGTATTGGATAATTATCCCAACCGGGCTTCTTATAAAACACTTTATACGAACATAACATAATATTATCCCGTCCTTTGGGAATACGGGTTTTGTTGATTCATCGAAATGATTATCGTATCGAATTACATTAACCATCTTACTTGCCCTATGTAATCAAGATAGATAACTTGTGATTAAACCGTTATGTTGTCAAATTCTATAGACATGTAGGATCTCAATATAATTGGTGTCTTTTCAACTTCTATCTCTTTTTTGGATGTCTGGTAGTATGGTATTCGTGCAACGAAAGTTGGCGTTTATCAGTTTCATGTTATCTGATTAGTGTCATCACCTTGCATGCTAAGGTTAAGAACAATAAGGCTATTGAATGAAGTATCTAATGAAGTTAGAATCCCATGTTTGTCATATATAATAATTCAGTCAATCTTATTCTCTTAGTTATAATTATTAGTTTAATTCTTAGTTATAAATAATCTCAAATTGTTATCGTCTTAGCATTGAATAATAACCATACATTGTTGCTTAAGTGCGTGAATTAATTAGTTAACCAAGCCAGTCTCTGTGGGAACGAACTAGAAAAGATTCTATACTACTTATGAACTCGTATACTTGTGTGTATTATTAGCGCGTGTTTAGCGACTAACAGTATGATTATAAATAGTCTCTTAGTTGAGGTTACCTCTATTTATATGACAAGCATACTACTCCTCTCAGCCCTCTCTTATTTCTTTGCAAAATGTGTGACTCTGCTTTTCTGTGAGACTGTGCTTTTCTGTGAGACTGTGTGAAAATTACTATGTGAGAAAATCAAAATTCTGGGTGGCAGTCTCCTGTACTGGCAAAAGGAGAGGTAGTCATGAGAAAAGAATTTTATAAGTTTTTTTTTGCTTATAAACTTTCTTATGTGAGAAACATATTACTATTTGAAGTAATATATTGTGTGAGAAGTGATGAGATCACTTGAAAAGAAAAGAGAGATTTAGGTGGTACATTGTTTTCTATTTCAGGATCTCATCAGAACCAGATAATTATTGCTAAGGATTCTCTTAAAGGCAAAACAATTCTGCCAAGCTCTGCGAATTCTTCTGAGGATCTGTCTTGCTCTGATTCTGATGAAGGCAGTGATTCTGATGATCATGACACTGCTCAGCTGAAAACTGCTATTGATGCATCTAAGAAGTCCAATATTGGTTCTTCTTCACATTTTAATGTTGATCCCTCTTATTACAATGCTGATGCTGAGCATTTTCGAAAGGCTGAATGGGATTTTGCATGGAGAGATGCACATACTTCTATCTCCTCAGCTGTTGGTATGCAACATGTTCACAGGGTATATGATGGACTTCAAAACCCTGACCTCAAATTGCATCTCAAAGCTTCTACCATCTCAGTGAAATGAATTCTCTCTGAACTTGGTGCTATGAAGACAACTCATACCACTTTACAGAACAAAATTTATGCTTTTATGGTTAATCCACTTACTTCAGCAGAACTCGTTAGTGTGAAGAAAGCTGTTAAAGTTGTGGTTCAATCTCAACAAAACATGGATACTCGATTTTCTTCCTTGGAAGATAAAGTGTCTTCAATGGTTGATAAACTGGATGCTATGTTTTCTCTTCTTTCAAATCCTGATGCCAAAAAGGGGGAGAAGATAGCTGTCATAAAATATACACCTGACTCTATTCAGTTGAAAGATAAAAATAGTGATGATGATGGTGATAAGAATCCAGTTGCTAATGTTCAAATTGCTCCTGTTGCTCAGCAACCTCAACATTCTAGAAGCTCTGGTTCTAGACAAGGAAAGTCTACTGGTGCTCATGGAGTTAAGCACAAGACTAATGTTGATGCTCCTGAAACTGGTGATGTTACAATCTCTAACTTAGCAGATGCTAAATGATTATTATTTCCTTACAGACACAAGGAAACAGGTGAAGAGATATTTATGTATTACAAAGATAAGAGGTTTGAGCAAAAGAATGCCAGAAGTGCTCTTGGGTTGATAATTGAAGAATTTCCTGATTTAACAACTGTAGAAGCAGTTATGCAATAGAAGGAGTTATTGGCTCAAATTGAAGCTGAAGCAAACACCTCTAAAGGAAGAGGAAAAAGAGGCAGAAGAACTAAAAGAGCCAGAGGAAGAAGAGGAAGAGGAAGAATCTATAATTCAAGTCGAGGTTCTGCAATTGATTCTGCATTTCTGAATGTTCTATTCAGAGAAGGTTTTGTTCCTGTGCAAGGAAATGATGTAAAAGAAGAAGCTGAGGATACTAAAGATTTGATTGTCCCTAGAAAGAAGAAATCAACCGCTGACATTGCTCAAGTTGAAGTAACTAATGCAGGTGTGTCACTTGAAGCAGACACAAATCTTGAGAAAAAGGTAGATCCTGATGCTGTGAATTTGAAAGATGACTTTGATACTGATGAGAAGAAAATCAAAGAATTAGATGAGTCAATTCTTAATACGACAATTGTCTCTCACGATTCAGAGGCTGATGAAGAGAAAGAACTGACAGAAGAAGAGCTGATCAAGCATGTAATATCTATGTGCAAAGAATTCTGAATTCAAGGAGAGAACTATGGAAGAAATCAAAAGGGAAGATTCATGATTTATCTATGGGGAATGTTTCTCAGCAAGAAGGATAAAAGATGGAAATATATCTATTCATTCAGTTATCCCAGAGGATTCAAGCACATTGAATTTGTGTCAGCAGGACTTAGGGATTTTAATTCAGAACAGGAGGACATTGATAAGTCCATCAAGAAACCTTCTTGGGTGGAACATAATGAAAAGCTAAAGCTTATCAGAACTCATACTAGAGGAGGTATTGGTCATTATGAAATGGAAACTCTGAGATCTAATTTGCTTGACACAGATACTCTGACTGACAATCTTGGAGAGAGAATTACTCCTTCACATCTTGAGAAAGTTGAAGTTGTGAAGATTGTATATAGAAAGATAAATGATAATGATGTCAGAGAGGAGATTTTGTACTTCTTGAGAGATGGTAAGGTGAAAAGCTTTACATTGCAGCAACTCTTGTTGAAGTCTGTGACGGAGTTGAAATATATTCACTATCTTCTCAGAGTTGAGGACAAAGTCACCAGAAAATGGTCTTTTATGATACTTTAGAGTATTAGAAGAAGAGTCACGATCAAAGAAGATAAATACAATGGTGAGTATGTTCCTTTGTACAGAACTTACACTGGTCAAGAAATGAAGATGAAAAAGGGAGCTGCGGTTCTGAAAGATTTTCTCAATAATCCTCAGTTATCTTTCAGTCGTGATCATGAAGATGTCAATTTAAGCTTTATGTTAATTGGTGATCTTGAAATAACTAAGAGTTAAATTTCTAAATTAAGATCATCCATTTATCAGCTTGGGGAAGATACTGAAGAGAAGAACGAGTTGAAGAAAAAGCTTGTCAAAGTCCTTTAAGACAAGGAGGAAGAAAGGTTAAATAAATTTCTGGAAACAACTGTCAGTTATCTTAGGATACTAAAATAAACCTTATTCCTTGTACATTTTGTAACTTAGTTTTGGTATCATTGAGAATGGAATTTATGCTTCATTATAAGCATAAATTGGGGGAGATTGTTACGTGCTGATTCTCAATGATCAGGAGAAACTCAGGATCTGGCTGTTCAGGATGTCATCAGGATTTGATGTGCCATCAGGATTTGATGCCCATCAGTATCTGCAGAAGCATCAGTATTTGACGAACAGCCTGTTGTGAAGATTAGGTATGTTCCTTATTTTGAGGGATGGATATATGTTCGTTCTGAGTGATAGGACTTTGTATATTCAGTTAGAGATATGTATCATTTTCTGTTAGTAATTGATAATGCATATCCTAGACTGATTTGTAGCAGCTGTGTATTATATAAACACAATTTAGATCATCACATAGTGATTAACTCAAGCATTGTATGACCTAGCAGCTCTCAAGAACATCAGTATTTCTTGAGAGAGTTTGTAACAGTTTTTATCAGAAATATAAAGAACTGTTATATTTTTATACTTGTTCGAAACATTTATACAACTGTATCCAACCCCCCTTAAACAATTGTATCTTTACTGGGCAACAATTGTGAGCCATGGAGAACACCAGCTTTTGGACAACACTTAAAATATTGTCATACCATGTCTTCCTGCAGGTGAAGGCCCTCAAAATTGAGTCAAACAGCAAATACCATTCCCTCCTCAAATGTTTTTTGTTCAAGCTTTCCAAGTTGATATTTTCACTGTAGTTGATGAAGTCCATGAGCTCGGCTAGCTCTTCTTGAGTTGGGACCTCCATCAGGTTGTCAATAGGGATGCCCAATGCTAAACTGACACCATTCTACGAAAACTCCACCTATTGTCCTTGAATGGAGCAGTTAACCACCATGGATATAGCTTGATTCTCATGCACTACTGTCCTCATCACAGCTGAGTTCCAGAAATCACTGAGAACATCCAAAATACATAATTGGATTTGCAGTTAGGGCACCTGCAAAGTATGTTTCAGAAAGGAACTTCACAAAGCTCTTGAAGCTATTAGGAGCTTGGTTAACATCTGTAAATGCAAGGTAGTTTGTGCCCTCCTTTGGGATAAAAGCTTTAACTCTATTTGATGCCATTTTAAATGTTTGAATTTGAGTGTGAAAGAGATTTAAGAGATAAAGAGTTTGAAATAAGAGAAAACAGTTTGGATTTGCAGAGATTAGGTCACTTTGAGATCTCGAAGGCGTAAAGAGGTGTATGTCGAGATGTCTGGGTATTTATAATAAAAGATAAATAACTTGTCAAGAATTAGAAATAGACGGTTGGGATTTGCTTATTTAGAAGTCACATGTGAGAATAGATACACATCGATATATCACCTTCCTAACTCTTATTGAGAACTAAAAAGAGAGTTATCGAGATGTCAAATAAATACCCAGTTTGTTCTGAATGGACTAAATTTTTCCAATTTTTATTTGAATAAATCAAAGTAAAAGCAGAATGATTTTACATCAAAAGTATTTCACTAAAATAATTTATTGAATTGAATTATTTCAGTTCCAAGTTATCAGGAAGTTTGAGAATGATACTTATAGAGAAATCTATTGAGAAGTCTCATGTTGACTTATCGAGATCTCTATAATGACCTATCAAGAAGTCATAATGAGGCTTGTCGAGAATTTAATCGAGAAGTCTAGAAAAAGACTTATCGGGAACTCTATTGAGAAGTCTCAAAATGACTTGTCAAGAAGTCAATTAGACTTATCGAGAACTCAGTTCTCTATATACTTTTGTTGCTTTTTGATTCTATCATATGTTCTTTTTACATATTGAAAATGTAAATTAACAGTTAGATAGTTTTTTTAGAATTTGAAAAATGCCAAGCTAAATTTTGAATTTTGAAAAATAAATATACAGAGAATTCTGAAATATTTATAACTCATATTCCAATTAATTTCAGATTAAATCAAATTAATTTTGATTCACTAGAAATTAATCTGTTGCAACATATTAGCTGAGTTCTTGTCTTTAGGATGAAGGATTTAACATTCCAATTTCACCAACAAGTCTAGTGAAAGTTGCTTCATCCAAAGGTTTAGTAAAAATATCAGCTAATTGTTCTTCTGTTGGAACAAAAATAAGCTCAATAGTATCATTTGTAGCATGTTCTCTAATAAAATGGTACCTTACATCAATGTGCTTCATTCTAGAAGGATTAAATGGATTAGCCACATTAGAAATAGCACTAGTATTATCACACATAATTGGAATTTTGTGTAACACTAGGCCACAGTTCATTAGCTGATTTTTAATCCAAATTAGTTGAGCACAACAACTTCCAGCAGTTATGTATTCAGCCTCAGCTGTGGAAGTTGACACAGATTGTTGTTTCTTGCTATACCAGGATACAAGTCTTTGTCCAAGAAATTGACAGCTTTCACTAGTACTCTTCATGTCAACCCTGCATCCAGCAAAATCTGCATATGTGTATCCAACATCTTCAAATCCAGTTCCCTTAGGATACCATAATACCAAGTTTGGAGTCCCTTTTAAGTATCTGAAAATTCTCTACACAACCATCAAATGTGATTCCTTAGGATTGGCTTGAAATCTTGCACACGGACATGTTGCAAACATAATATCTGGTCTACTAGCAGTAAAATACACCAAAGATCCAATCATTCCTCTATAACCTGAAATGTCTACACTTTTTTCCTTTCTTATCTTCATCCAACTTTGTAGCGGTAGACATAGGTGTTAATGCAGGTGAACAATCAACCATTCCAAATTTCTTCAATAAATATTTAACATACTTTGTTTGGCTGATGAAGATTTCATTACTTCTTTGACTGACTTGAAGTCCAAGAAAGTAACTTAATTCTCCCATCATGCTCATTTCATATTCACTCTGCATGAGTTTTGAGAATATTTGACATAAATTTTCATTAGTAGAACCAAAAATGATATCATCCACATATATTTGAACTAGGATCATATCACCACCATGTAGCTTGTATAAGAGGGTCTTATCAATTGTACCTCTAGTGAGTCCATGTTTAAGAAAAAATTCTGACATGACACAAAGCTCTAGATGCTTGCTTTAATCCATAGAGAGCCTTGAGTAATTTGTATACAAAGTCTGGAAATTCTGGATCTTCAAAACCAGGTGGCTGTTGCACATAAACTTCTTCTTCCAACTCACTATTGAGGAATGCACTATTTACATCCATTTGATACACTTTAAAGTTTTATTGTGCAACAAATACAAGAAAGATCCTTATTGCTTCAAGTCTTACAACTGGAGCAAAAGTTTTAATATAATCAATTCCTTCCTCCTGTGAGTAGCCTTTTGCAACCAACCTTGTTTTGTTCCTTATTATAATTCCATTTTCATCCATCTTGTTCCTATATACCCACTTTATTCAAATTATACTTTTGTTCTTTGGTGCAGGAAACAACTTCCAAACTTTATTTCTTTAAAACTGATTTAGCTCTTCTGGCATAGCAGATATCCAGTTAGGATCAAGTAGAGCTTCTTCAGTTTTCTTGGGCTAAATTTGTGAAAGAAAGAATGCATGTAGACATTCATTAGCAGTTCCACTTCTAGTCCTTACACCAGCATTTGGATCATCAATAATTGCTTCTCTTATGTAACTCCTATCCTATATTCTGGTGTGAGTTTGTTGACTTGAATTTTCTGCATTTTTTCACCATTGGCATGACTTGTAGAACTTTCTCCTCTTTCTCCCCCTGAGTTTGTGCTATCAAATTCAGGTGTTTGAGATGAGCTTCCATTCTCATGATTCACTTATTTAGTTGACTCTTCATTCAATCTATTGCTTATGTTGACTTCAGCTTCATCTTCAGAATCACTATCAATGTTGAGATTTTCAAACTTTAGGGCTTCAGCTTCATTTTCATCAAGGCATTCCAAGCCTGGACACTTGTCATCATCAAAAGTTACATCTCTGCTTTCCATAATTTTCTTTTATTCAATCATATAGACTTTGTAGGTAGTTTTCTCCAATGAATATCCTAGAAAAAATTGCTTCAAAAACTTTAGAGTCAAATTTTTCCACATATTCAGAGTTGTCTTTTAGAATATAGCACTTGCTTCCAAACACATGAAGATGCTTCACAATAGGCTTTCTTTTTTATAATATTGAGTATGGTGATTTTCCATTATTTTTGTTTATGAGATATCTGTTTTGAGTATAGCATGCAATGTTTACAGCTTCTTCCCAAAAACTTGTTTGCAGATTGGCATCTTGCAACATTGTTCTGACAGCTTCAACCAAATTTCTGTTCAATCTTTCAAATACCCCATTTTTCTAAGATGTTCTAGCTACTGAGAATTCTTTAACAATGCCCATGTTCTTGCAGAATTCAGTTAATGTTGCATTTCTGAATTCTGTGCAATTGTCACTCCTCAATCTTTTTACATAATTCTGATCTTCAGGCTGCTTCTCAATCTTCTTGATGTGTTCAATGATGATGTGTGGAGTTTCATCCTTAGAATGCATAAACTCTACCCACGTGTACCTTGAGTAGTCATCCACCATCACAAGTGCATATTTTTTTCTTGAAATTGATAAGACATTAACTGGTCCAAACAGGTCCATGTGAATAATTTGCAAGAATGCACTTATAGAATTTATATTTTTGCTTTTGTGACTAGACCTTTTCATTTTGCCTTTTTGACAAGCCTCACAAACTTCATTTTGAGCAAACTCCAGATTTGGCATGTCTTTCACTAACTCCTTTTTCACCAGAGTATTGATAGCTTTGTAATTCTAGTGAGAGAGCTTTTTATGCCACAGCTTGCTTTGCTCAATAGATGCCTTGGTGTAGAAGCAACAAATTCCATCTTTATTTGTTGAGAATTAATCTGCAACAAATAATCTTCTTTTTCCTTCTCCTTTCAAAGCAACTTCACCAGTCTTTTTGCTAATAATTGAGCATTCTCTTTGTCAAATAATACATTGAATCCTCTATCTGTGAATTGACTAGCACTCAGGAGATTCACCTCAAGTTCAGCTACCAGTGCTACATCTTCAATGACAATATTTCCAGAAATCAAATTGCTATATCCCATAATGAATCCTTTGTTATTGTCTCCAAAAGTCACCAATGGGCCAGACATCTCCTCAAATTGTGATAACAGGGCTTTATCACCTGTCATATGCCTGGAACATCCACTGTCTATGATACATATGACCTTCTTCTCTTTTCCCCGCACACAATAACGATTAAGTGTATTTAGCTACCCAAACAGTGTTGGTTACTTTCTTCTTGTTAACAGAATGTGTAGAAGTAGATTTTGATGATTCAGAAAGAATAGTGTTAAAATTTTGCTTTGTAATTTCCTTCTTGGTCGTAGACTCAGTTTTTGCCTCTTTGAGATTCATTCTCAGTCTATAATGACTTGTCATTACTTTCATGTTGGAAGGAATGCAATCAAATTTATCACAGAAGGAATAGGTGTCTTCAGCCTTTGCTTCATTGTATTTACAGGCTCCCACTTTTGGCTCACTAACAGCCTTTTTGCAAATGTGAGTTAGATGACTTGTAGAGACACATTTTTGACATTGCTTTCTGGGAGCATCTACAATATATGCAAAGTTATTGCTCTTGTTCACTCCAATTTTCTCATTCCTATTCTTCTTTTTCTTTCCTAAATTTTTAGTCTTAATTTCCTTGATTGGCTTCTCAGAAACTTAATTTACCATGAGCTTCTTTTCATTTTTAGGAGTTGGAGTTGTTTCTGTGCATTTCTTCTCTTTGTCCTCATCTGCAAGCTATTGCTTGATCACCAACTCTTCTTCACTAAAATTGACATCACATGCCTTGAACAAAGGTGCATCAACTTTTCTTAGCATTGCTGGGACATCTTGATTTGCAATAGCCTTTCCTTTGTCAGTTTCATTTTTCTTGTTGTTGTTCAAGGCATCATAGTCCAAACCAATAACTATGTTATCACATGGTTTTTCCTTCTCATGGTATTGTCCAACCAACTCAGATGCATTCCTGAATGACTTCAATTTCACTTCATTTTTCTCTAGCTTTTCCCTCAACACTGCTTCAATTTCATTAGCACACTTCAGCTTGTTCTTTAGATATTCATTTTCTTGCTTAACAGGCTCAAGCTCAACAAGTTCCAGTTTCAAATCTTGCTTCTCGATCTCAAGCTTCTCATTTATCTTTGACAGCCTTCTCACTTCCTCAGTAGCTGCCACCATGCTTGTGTGTAAATGAAACATCTCTACACTCATCTTTTTAACAGTTTCTTTATATTGGCTTGTATTTAAATTAATGGTAGTTAGAGTTGGTACCTCTGATTTTGATGAGGATGATTCTCCTTGCTCAAGAGCCATTAGAGCATAGTTTCCAAATCATTTATTCTCATCTTCATCATCAGTATCATCCCAACTTTTGCCTTCGACAATGTAAGCTTTTCCAGACTGCTTCTTCAAGAGAGCTTCATCTTTGCCTTCAATTTCAAATAGGCTTATCTTTCTTCACCTTCTTAGGCTTCCTGCACTCAATAGCAAAGTGACCCAACTCATCACAGTTGAAGCACCTTATCTTTGATTTGTCAACAGATCCAGTTTTGTAGCCACCTTTGCTAGCTGAGTTATACTGAGCTTTTGGTTTCAAATTGTTGTTGTTGGAAGAATGTCCCTTGTTCTTAAAAAACCTTGACTTATTGACTCTAATGTTGGAGAATTTTCTAGCCAAGTAAGCCATGGATTGGTCCATCTCATCTAGTTCATCCAAGGTGTAGTATTCATCTTCCTCCAGTTCCAAAACAACTTACTTCTGAGGTCCTTTATTCTTTTGCTCCACATCTTGAATAACTGGAACTTGAGTATCTTGTTCATCTTCACTTGCTTCACTATCATTTACAACTAAGGCACTGAAACCATCAACCACATGTCCATGGTTTGCCTTTAATGAATTTCTTTGCAACATTTCAAGTTCATAAGTTCCCAAGATCCCATATAAAACTTCCAGTGTTATTATGCTCAAATCTCTTCCTTCTCTAATGGATAATATTTTTTGTTCAAGGTGGTCAAGAAGAGCTAGCAAGAACTTCAAGTTAACCTCCTCAGCTTCATGATATTTATAATATAGCTGCAAGTCATTTATCAATTTATTGAACCTCCCAAAAACTTCAATAATTCCTTCTTTAGGCTTTGCCATGAATCCCTCATAATGAGACACCAGTATTCTCCTTTGGTTGGATCTAACTTCCTCTGTAACTTCACACAAAATCTTTATTTTTTCATAGATCTGTTTGGTTGTGTCATAGTTGACAATGTCATGTATGTGTCATAGATATGTTGTTGTACATGACATTATCAAGTGACCCTATCAGAATTAATTGCATGCCACTATCTAGAGAGACTTTCTCCTTCTCAGATTCAGTGTATTTTGAAGGGTCCTTAGGTGCAAAATGAGCTGGGATGACCATCTATCCATCTGTAGATTCATCAACCCTTTTCATGGGGGTGAAAGGGCCATTCTTGAGAATCTGGATATATAATGGATTGGCCATCCTTATGAATAACATCATTTTCTTTTTCCAAAGTGTATAGTTGATTCCATCAAAGGCTGGTATCATGATATTGCGTATCTTTTGTGCACTCATACTTCCAAGATCTTTATCTTTTTTCTTTCAGATTGTGCTATGATACCACTTGTTAGATACTAAGTGTAACACATAGGGGTGGGGGTGAATGTATTTTCTTGATATTTAGCATTTTTCAAACTTGTTTGGATATGGTCAACAAATATAATTTGTAAAGATATTATGTTAGCTGAATAAAGACAACAAGCACAACAAACACAATATTTCAAAACTCACTTAATTTGTATTAATTAAGTTTCTCTTGCTACAAATTCAAGGTTCTTTGAAATACAAGAACTCGGTTTCTTTCTTGAGAGAGTAAAAGGAATTTTTTTGATCCATTTATTACACCTAAAAATAAAGAACCAATGTTTACGTTATAGATTAGTAAACACTGGTTTACACAACATGTAATAAGATGTACTAAACACTTTTCTAAGTAATCCCTGAATCTTTCTATTATAGGCTTAGTAAATCTTTGCACAATCTCGTAAGTCTGTGACTTTCCTTTGTCAGTTAATCTTGGTCCTTGATCTTGCACTCTTCAAGCTGCTTCCGTAGACTTTCCAATCTAAGTGAATAGATCGTTTGTGATTGATAATCTTGAATATTTAACTTGTCTGCATTATTGTATTTGAGCTTCATGTCAAGATCTTCAGTTTTTTCTATAGAGAAATGACATCTCGATAAGTATAATGACTTTTCGAGATCTCTGAATTCTCTATAGGTATAATTGACTTGTCGAGGTCTCTGAGTTCTCTATAAGTGAACTTGAGTTGTCGAGGTCTCTAGATATCTACATGTAGAATTTGACCTGTCGATATCTCTGAGATCTCTATATGCATTTTGACTTGTCGATATTTTTGAGATCTCTAATAAGAAATAGACTTGTCGATATCTCCATTCTTCACATCTTCATTTAACTTGTCGATATCTCCGAGTTCTCTACATGCAAAAATGACTTGTCGATATCTCCAATCTTCACATCTTCATTTGACTTGTCGATATCTCTGAGACTAGTCTATAGGACATTTTGGACTTCTCGATAAGTCATTCTGGAGTTCTCGAATGACTTCTTTATATGACTTGATCTGTTACTTGTCGATATCTTGACTTAGAACATTTTTTATAAAACAGATTTATTCAACTCCAAGCTTCTACACCTTTTCTCTGAGGCATGATCTTGCTTGATCTTCTTCCAGAGTTTATTCTTAGGCTTGAAACTGTTTACAGAAAAATACACCATTCCAATCTTCTAACCATTTTACAGACTCAAGAAATACAATACATAATACAAATCTAGACTAACATACAACTAAATCTCAAGATTGTCAATGTGACTTAGTCTTGTTATTACTTAGGCATGTCTTACACAACACCCTCAACACCATTCGTCTTGTCCAATGTCCTCATTACTCCCATCTTGTTAAAAAATTAATTTTTGTTAAACAATTTACACGTGAAAATCATTGTTTCATAGAATTTGATCCTAATAATTTTCTGTGAAGGATCTACAAACTCGGGCCGAGATACTCTGGAGTGACAGTGAAGGTGATTTATACCCCCTCACAGCCGTCTAATCACTTCCAAGCCTGCCATCTACCTATGTTACCTCTATTGCTGCTTCCTCCACTCTATCTGAAACCAAAGATTAGGCCACCCAGGACATCCTATATTAGAAATGTTAATTTCTAGTAATTATATTCCGTGTAACTCCAGTAAAACCGACCCTCTTTGTCAAGCCTGTCAATTAGGAAAACATTATCGTTTACCATTTTCAATTTTTGATTCTCGTTGTCATGTTCCACTTGAAATTATTCATGTCGATATTTGGACCTCTCCGATAATTCGTCCTTCAGGGTTTAAATATTATTTAATTTTACTTGATGATTTTTTGCACTTTATATAGACTTTTCCTCTTCGACTTAAATTTGATGTTTTTGACATTTTCACAATATTTCACAAAATAATATAACTCAATTCAACCTTAATATCAAACATTTGCAGTGCGATAAACTGATCTCCCATTTGAACCACATGAGGATTCTATATTACCTACTTCGTGCCTCTCTTATCCTTCTAAAGCCCAACCTTTAGGCCCAACTCCTCCCTCGTATCCAACCCAATCTTTACCTTCCATGTCAACAACTTCATATCTTTATCCATCTTTACCTCACTCTAATCCACCTTCGTGCATATTACCTACTACCTCATCCCCATGATCCCCTTTCACCTCCTCTTCCAACTCACTCCATCCACCCTATGACTACACATAGTAAGACGGGTTGCTTAAAACTAAAACTACCTTTATCTCTCAATACCACAAACATTAAATCATCGATATCTCCCATTCCAAAAACCTATCGTCAAGCCTTACAGGTGAAAGGAATATGTCCTAAATCCAATCATGTATTAGGATTTAGGAATAACTTTTATGTAATCTGTTTTGATTTCATTGATATTAATAAAGACTTGTTTTATTTTTATTACGGACTTTATCTATTTAAGTATTTAAATAAGATATACCATAGTTTAGAGTAAAGCTTTTTATGGATTATGATGAGATCATAATAGTGAGACCTAAAAAGATGATAACTCTGAACTTAAATAGTTCCTGGTCATAGGATTACTAACTGGTAATTAATAATCCGCAAAGATCGGTACATACTATGCTTGCTTCATTATGAAGGATGTCTGTTCTCATAGACATTTGTGTGGTGACACTATAGCTAGTATGTAGGTGCTTATTATGGAATAAGTTCACCGAACATGACTCGCACAGCTGAAAAACTGATGGAGTTCACTCACGTGTCAGCAGTTGTTCACTTAGTGATAGTTGTACAAGTATCCTTAGACTTGAGGTCATCATAGTCATCTTGTGTACACTGAACTATGCTTTGGTTTAGTTCTTAGTCTCCAGGGACAATTATTAGGGCTCTTCTGGGTATAGGAATTTGTACACGAAGATAGTGTATGATCAATAAAGGATCTACCCCTTCCAGTGAAGGAAGCGAATGTTCAAAGCTGATCCACTTATGCTAGTTCAAGAATCTCTGGCCAGAGTGAATGAAATTAGAAAGGAGTTTCTAATTTGCATAGAACTACGCATAGTAAATGGTAAGCAAGTGATTGAATTAGATAGGCTTGACACGAGATCCATGCCTTGTATTTAATCGGGACATTGTAGGATAGAAGGAGTTTATTGTACGGTAACTATTCACTGACAGGTTCTTGGTATTCTAAGCAGTGAATTCATATTATTCGGATAGTCGCGATATGTTGAGAAGCATCCCTCACGATGTAGAATAAATGTGATTAATTAATTAATCATATTTAATAAATTAGAGAATTTATATAAATAATGATAAAATAGTTTTATTATTATTTATTTCTACTACCGACTTAATATTGAACCTACAGGGTCACACCATAAAAGAGAATGATTTTATGGTGGAGGAATTAATTAATAATGGCTAATAATTATTTATTTGTGAAATAAATAATTAATTGGCAAATTTAATAATTGATTAAATGAGATTTAATTGATTATAAATTAATTAAGAAAAGTTCTTAATATTATTAATTAAGGATTTAATTTTTGGAAATTAAATCAAGAGAGAGAATTATTTCTAAAGTGTTTAGAAAAAGGATTAATAATTAAAAGGTGTTTTAATTATTAATGAGAATAATAAATGGGATAATAATAATAATATTTATGGGAAAATTTCAGCTGAAAATTTTGCCTATAAATACACTATTATAGACCCTATTTTATTCTAACCCCAGAAACACAAAAGTTTCAGAAAACCAAATTCTCTCCACCTCCTCCTCCTCCTAAAAGTCGTTCTCTTGGTGGATACCGGTGGAGTGCTTCAAACTTGAGGAGCAACTGCTAAGGATCTCTGATCGTTGTCTCCGAATTATTTTTAAAGGTTAGATTCGATCCCTCGAATTTTTATTCATGATTTATATGCTTTTATTTGGATTTTGTATGTGTAAAAGTGTTTTTACCACGCCCCGCTGCGTTTAAAAATCCAACAATGGCATCAGAGCATAGGTTGTATGCATATAGATCTGTGGTAAAAATTTCAGAATTTTATGTGCTTGTATGAATTTATTATGATTTTTACAAGTTATATTATGGATTAATTTTGTCTGATAAGAAATCGTTTCTCAAAATAATTTTGAATGTTGATCTGGGTTCTACAAGTGTTGTAGATCGTCTGGGTATTTTTTTCATAATTTTAGGATGTATAGATTTTTTATTATGAATTTTTGAAGTTCTTACAATTAAATTCGTAATTAAATAATTATATATATATATGAATTGTTTGTATGTATATATTATGTATTTGTACTGCTGCTGTCTTCTGTGTGATGGCACGGGAAGGAAAGAAAAGCAGACAGGGAACAGGTTCTATCAGGTGGCTGCACGGTTTTCGAGGAGAAAAGAAGTCGGCTGCTGAATATTAAAAAAAAATAAAAAAATAATAGGGGTGTAACGCATTCCGGGAATGCGTTACACACCTGTGGCGCATTCACGGAATGCGTTACACCCTTTAATGGCTAAAAAGGGGTGTAACGCATCACCAGAATGCGTTACAGGGCCTGTAACGCGTTCCCGTAATGCGTTACAGCCCTTCTGTTGATTTTAAAATTGATTTTCTGGGAGTTTCGTAACTCCGTTTTGGGCGTGTAATATACCGTTGGATTCGTTTTTCTGAGACGGATCTAATGGAGTGATCAATTTTAGTTTATATAAAAGTTTTGAACTTTTTATATTTCCATGAAGTGTTTTAAAGCTATTTTTGACTGTTTTTAATTGCTTTTAAATGCTTCATGTGATACATAGAGATGTATAATGCTTAGTTCTATGTGCTAGATGATATAACATGCCTACCTTGATGTTTATTCATGTTCATATATGTGATATATGCTTAGTTTATCATGCGATGATAGATTTAGGTGAACTTAAATGAACATAAGGCGTTTGTTAGACAACCTAGTATAGTGAAATTGTTTCATAACCTTAAGAATAATATTATGAATACAATCATGAGATTCTTGTGTTTGTGAAACACGTAATTGAATATGAATTTTCGATATGAGAGAAAGGATGATTCTGTCAACAACAGATTTCTATCTGTAAGAAAGGGTTATTAAGTGACGCCTCTTGACAATGCTCCACCCGATCTGGGAATCGTCTGATTATTGATTATTGATTTGAAATATTTAATTCAAAAGAAAGAATCTCTTTATAATATGATTATGATTGTAACGTATATAATCCCTCTAAAATTAAATAATATCAAGTAGTAATTGGCCAATGACACAACGGGCTTGTGTCGGTCATAGCCTTCCAACATGGTAGAAAGTAGTTCTTATTTTTGAATCATTGTCGTTTCGTGCCACAGCCGAGGGCTTTGATTTCGAAATAAGAAATACTTGTCTATTACATAGAGATGTGTACATTGAATAAGAATCTAAAGGTCGTTACGTGCCACAGCCGTGGGCCTTTGGGGACTGATTCAATAGTACGGAATGTTGGGTTAGACTTGACTTAGAATATTGAGTTTGTCGTGCCACAGCCGTGACTCAATTATTCAAGAGGCTAAAGTTTGATTAGGGAATAACATGAGATGTAATTGACAAGAGTTGTCTGCCTATTGAATATTACATGGCGTTTCGTGCCACAGCCGGGGTTGTGTAATGGAATGTAGGATCCCTATTCCCACTAGCATTATGAATGCTTAATTTTTCACGTAGGGGGTTGAATAAATTAGGAAAACTAGTGGGAGCCACTTATGAATAAAGACCCGATTCATATAGTGTTTTGAAATGAAATCGAATATTTGCTAAGTGTTGTTATGTGTTTATCATTTACAGATTTACTTTGTACGTTATGTCTTCTGCACTATCACTCAGGAGCATACTGGATGCTCACAAATTGACTGGTCCTAATTATGCTGACTGGCTTCGAAACTTGAGAATTGTTCTCAGGATTGAGAAGCTGGAATACGTGATTGACTCACCTAAGCCTACTGAACCTGCTAGCGATGCACATAATGATGAACATGTTGTGTATCGTAAGTGGATAGATGATGCAAATGTTGCTCAGTGCATCATGCTAGCTTCCATGAACATTGAGCTACAGAAGCAACATGAGCATATGGATGCTCACACTATCCTCATGCATCTACAAGAGTTGTATGATGTGGCGGGGAGGACAGCTCGATATGAGATATCGAAGGAGCTGTTCAGTTGTAGGATGTCTGAGGGATCATCTGTGAATGACCATGTACTTAAGATGATCAATTTGATTGAACGTCTTGGACAACTTGGTTTTGCCATGGATGGGGAGCTGAGCCAAGACTTGGTCTTGCAATCGCTTCCGAGTTCGTTCTCGCAGTTTGTTGTGAACTTTCACATGAATAAGTTGGATGTCAGCTTGCCTGAACTCCACAACATGTTGAAGACTGCGGAATCGAATTTTCCCCCTAAGAAGAGTTCTGTTCTTCTAATTGGTGAAGGTTCCAATCCTAAGAAAAGGAAGAGGAACTCTTCCAAGAAGAAGAAAGTAGGTGAGAAAATGCCGGTTCCACCAAAAGCTGAAGACCCCAAGAGCAAAGTTGTTTGCTTTCACTGTAACAAGGTGGGGCACTGGAAGAGGAACTGCAAGGTTTACCTTGCAGAATTGAAGAAGAAGGGTAGTGAGACTACCGCTTCTGATTCAGGTATGTTCATGATAGAAGTGAATATGTCATTTCTACTTGGGTATTAGATACCGCCTGTGGTTCTCATATCTGCAATTTGTTGCAGGGACCAAGGAGAAGTAGGACTCTTGAGGAAGAGGAGGTGATTCTACTGATGGGAAATGGAGCAAGAGTTGCTGTTGTAGATGTAGAATCATTTCATTTACATATGCCTACGGGCAAGACTATTATTTTGAAATAATTGTTATTTTGTTCCCTCGATTGTGAGGAATATTATTCCCATGTTAGACTTGGCTGGATTTTCATTTATTATTGAGAATAATGAATGTTCTATTCTTAGAGATAATATTCTTTATGGACGTGGTACTTTAAATAATGGTCTGTATATATGTGACATAATTTACTTCAGATTGAACAAACTAGTAAAAGAAAAGGGATGATGAAAATCTCAGTTTATAGTGGCATTGCAGTCTCCATTTAGTAGACATGGAGAGAGGGCTGCAAATTTGCTAAGAATGGTACACACAGATGTATGTGCACCAATGTCTAAGCATGCCATAGGTGGATTTTCATACTTCATTACTTTCATAGATGATAGATCTAGATTCGGATATGTGTTTGATGAAACACAAGTCTGAGGCCTTTGAAAAGTTCAAAGAGTAATAAGTATGAAGTGGAGAAACAACCAAACATAGTATCATAACTCTTCGATCAGATCGAGGTGGTAAATACTTTAATGGAGTGTTTCTAGATTATCTCTAAGTAAATGGTATAGTCTCCCACTGGACTCCTCCAGATTGGTATCTGAAAGGAGAAATCGAACTTTGTTAGACATAGTTCGGTCCATGATGAGCTATGCAAATCTTCCAGTATTCCTATGGGGTTATGCATTGGAAACCTCAGCATATTTACTGAAAAGGTGCCTTCCAAAATCTTTTCCTCAAACTTCGTATGAGATATGGAAAGAAAGGAAACTGAGTCTTAAACACGTTAAGATTTGGGGATGTCCAGCTTATGTCAAGAAAGTTGACCCAGATAAGCTGGAATATCGATCCGTAAAATGTAGTATTGTGGTATATCCTAAAGAGACTTTAGGGTATTACTTTTGCACCGATCATCGGGTGTTTGTCTCCAGACATGCTACCTTCTTGGAAAAGGAGTTTATCCTTGAAGGAAACAGTGGGAGCAAAATTGAACTTAATGAAGTTCAAGAAGCACAAACTACTACAGATCGAGTGGAAACACCTGTTCTGACTGAACAACCTTTTGTGGAACAGCCCATTCATAGGTCAGGGAGAGTGTCTCGCCAACCTGAGAGGTAATATGGCCTTGTCATTGAGAATGACAATGAGTTGTCAATCATTTGATGATGACGACCCTGTGACCTATAATGAGGCTATGAGTAGTGTTGACTCAGAGAAATGGTATAGTGCCATGAAATCCAGAATGGAATCTATGTATACGGTATACAAAAGATAGATTATAGCAGATGGCCAGGTGGAGACCTATAAGGTCAGGCTTGTGGCAAAAGAATTCAAACAAAGGCAATGGATTGACTTTGATGAAACCTTTTACCTGTAGCCCTGTTAAAATCAGTTCGGATTTTGCTTGCGATTAATGTGGTTTAAAGCAAGCTTCTCATAGATGGAACATCCGTTTTGATGAGACAATCAAAGAGTTTGATTTTATCAAAAACGTGGATGAACCATGCCTCTACAAAAGGGTTAGTGGGAGCGCGATAACATTTCTTGTATTGTATTGAATTAGAGATGACACACATAACAACATAGCAGACCCACTCACAAAGCTACTTTTTGAAAGTCACTTTGATCGTCATAAAGATGAGATGGGTATTAGATACCAGAGTGAATGGCTTTAGTACAAGTGGGAGATTGAAAGGAATATGTCCTAAGTCCAATCATGTATTAGGATTTAGGAATAACTTTTATGTAATCTGTTTTGATTTCATTGATATTAATAAAGACTTGTTTTGTTTTTATTACGGGCTTTATCTATTTAAGTATTTAAATAAGATATACCATAGTTTAGAGTAAAGCTTTTTATGGATTATAATGAGATCATAATAGTGAGACCTAAAAAGATGATAACTCTGAACTTAAATAGTTCCTGGTCGTAGGATTACTAACTGGTAATTAATAATCCGCAAAGATCGGTACATACTATGCTTGCTTCATTATGAAGGATGTCTGTTCTCATAGACATTTGTGTGGTGACACTATAGCTAGTATGTAGGTGCTTATTATGGAATAAGTTCACTGAACATGACTCGCACAGCTGAACAACTAATGGAGTTCACTCACGTGTCAGCAGTTGTTCACTTAGTGATAGTTGTACAAGTATCCTTAGACTTGAGGTCATCATAGTCATCTTGTGTACACTGAACTATGCTTTGGTTTAGTTCTTAGTCTCCAGGGACAATTATTAGGGCTCTTCTGGGTATAGGAATTTGTACACGAAGATAGTGTATGATCAATAAAGGATCTACCCCTTCCAGTGAAGGAAGCGAATGTTCAAAGCTGATCCACTTATGCTAGTTCAGGAATCTCTGGCCAGAGTGAATGAAATTAGAAAGGAGTTTCTAATTTGCATAGAACTACACATAGTAAATGGTAAGCAAGTGATTGAATTAGATAGGCTTGACACGAGATCCATGCCTTATATTTAATCGGGACATTGTAGGGTAGAAGGAGTTTATTGTACGGTAACTATACACTGACAGGTTCTTGGTATTCTAAGCAGTGAATTCATATTATCCGAATAGTCGCGATATGTTGAGAAGCATCCCTCACGATGTAGAATAAATGTGATTAATTAATTAATCATATTTAATAAATTAGAGAATTTATATAAATAATGATAAAATAGTTTTATTATTATTTATTTCTACTACCGGCTTAATATTGAACCTACAGGGTCACACCATAAAAGAGAATGATTTTATGGTGGAGGAATTAATTAATAATGGCTAATAATTATTTATTTGTGAAATAAATAATTAATTGGCAAATTTAATAATTGATTAAATGAGATTTAATTGATTATAAATTAATTAAGAAAAGTTCTTAATATTATTAATTAAGGATTTAATTTTTGGAAATTAAATCAAGAGAGAGAATTATTTCTAAAGTGTTTAGAAAAAGGATTAATAATTAAAAGGTGTTTTAATTATTAATGAGAATAATAAATGGGATAATAATAATAATATTTATGGGAAAATTTCAGCTGAAAATTTTGCCTATAAATACACTATTATAGACCCTATTTTATTCTAACCCCAGAAACCCAAAAGTTTCAGAAAACCAAATTCTCTCCACCTCCTCCTCCTCCTAAAAGTCGTTCTCTTGGTGGATACCGGTGGAGTGCTTCACACTTGAGGAGCAACTGCTAAGGATCTCTGATCGTTGTCTCCGAATTATTTTTAAAGGTTAGATTCGATCCCTCGAATTTTTATTCATGATTTATATGCTTTTATTTGGATTTTGTATGTGTAAAAGTGTTTTTTCCACGCCCCGCTGCGTTTAAAAATCCAACAACAGGATCCTAACTGGTACTCTGGTATGTTGAAAGAATACAATGCTCTAGTTTAGCATGATACTTGGGACATTGTACCTTGTCTTCCTTCTACCAATGTTGTTAGTGAAAAATGGATCTTTAAGCATAAATTTAAAGCTGACGTTTTATTGGAACGATACAAAGCCCGTTAGGTTGTTCGGGGTTTTACTTAGAGACTTAAAATTGATTTCGACGAGACATTTAGTCCGGTTGTTAAGCCAACCACAATTCGGACAGTCTTCAGTCTTGCATTGTCTTGTTCTTGGCCTATTTATCAACTTGATGTCAAAAATGTATTTCTTCATGGGCTCCTTCATGAAGCTTTGTACTGTGCGCAACCTCTCAGCTTTATTGATCCATCTCATCCTAATGGTGTTTTTCTTCTGAAAAAGGCATTATATGGCCTTAAACAGGCTCTTCGTGCTTGGTATCGACGATTTGTCACTCATCTGACAATCATGGGCTTTATTAGTAGCAGTTCAGACACCACTATGTTTGTGTACCATTAAGGTTCCTCACTCGTGTATCTCCTGTTTTATGTTGATGATATTGTTCTTACTGCTTCTTCTCCTGATATTATGCAGCAAATTATCACACATCTCAGTCGTTCTATGAAAGATCTTGGCGATCTACACTATTTTCTTGGGATTTCCGTTTCCCGCACCCTTGAAGGTTTATTTTTACATCAACGTAACGTTGCCATAGAAATTTTGCGGCGTGCAAATATGGCATCATGTAAGCCTTATAATACTCCTGCTTATAACTCCTGCTAACACTCAGTGTAAACTTTCCCTCGCGTCTGGTCCATGTATTCCCGATCTCACGCTTTATCGCAGCCTTGACGGGGCCTTACAATATCTCACTTTCACCTGTCCAGAATCTCCTATGCGGTTTAACAAACCTATTTGTTCATGCATGACCCAAGATAGTCCCACAAGTCCTCCCTTAAACTCATTTTACGCTACCTCCAAGGCACACTAATTCATGGAATTTATCTTTATGCATCACCAAGCACATCATTGATGGCCTATTCTGACGCTGATTGGGGAGGCTGCCCCGACACACGCCGCTTCACCTCTGGATATTGTGTCTTCCTAGGTCCTAACCTTCCTGGTCTTTAAAACGTCAAACTACAGTCCCGTTCTAGTTCCAAGGCGGAATACCGTGCTATTGCAAATGCAGTTGCAGAAATAACATGGCTCCGCTCCTTATTATCTAAACTACACTGTCCACCTCGCCAAGCTACCCTATCAGCTCCATCTATCTTACTAGTAATCCCATCCAACACCGGCAAACAAAGCATGTTGAGATCGAAATTCACTTTGTTCGTGACAGGGTACAACTTGGTCATGTTTGTGTCTTGCACGTCCTCTCCTCGCAGCAATTTGCTGGCATTTTTGCCAAAGGCCTTCCACCACTCTTCAAAGAATTTGTCTCCGGTCTCAACGTTTGTTCACCTCCCGTATCGACTGCGGGGGCGTATTAGACTATACCAATAATATACATCATGTTTTGTAAATAGTGGGTAGTTTATAATTACATGCCTCTTTCAGTTACAAGCATTTTACATTCATGTATATATATTGTCCACCATCTCAATAGAACCATGACTATTCTGATCAATTAACTCTCACTTAAATTTATTTAATATTTAATTATTTTCGAAACATTTAAGCTGTAAATGTATGAGGTGAACGGACAAATTCGTTGCGCGACTTCGTTAAATTGCAAAATGTAATCGTTTAAATATGTATTTCGTCAAGTCTGCATTCTTTGTTTATGATCATTTGTACTTTATCAGAAATTCAACCATATCAGAAATCAAAAAGTCGAAGGTATTAAAAAACAAACATAATAAAATTGTGTTAATTATCGTTACACATGTCCTTAACAAAATTCGCTTCAGTTGTATTTGATTATATTCTAAATGCAGTTAAAGTTTTTCTTTCTTGACGAAACTGTACCATTTATGTTGCTTAATACTCCCTCAGTTTCACTGAGTTATTTACATTGGGGACGGAGAATCGACACGCATTATAAGGCTCCCGTAAAACATGGTTTCCTAAATAATTTTAAATATTTTTTTCTTTTAAATAAAAATATAATGTTTA
Source organism: Apium graveolens (assembly GCF_009905375.1). NCBI lineage: Eukaryota > Viridiplantae > Streptophyta > Magnoliopsida > Apiales > Apiaceae > Apium > Apium graveolens. Next base: position 185,939,477 of record NC_133653.1, on the reverse strand, counting down.
AACTTTTGTATAGATAAAGAAAATTCTAAAAATAAATTGTAGAATTATATTTTATAATAACCTTCAAATACGTGTTAAAAATGAGAAAAAAGTACTTAAGGAATCTGATGGGACGAAGAAAGTAAGTAATAGGTTAATAGCCACCCACTACCGAGCATAGGTAATTAGGTATTATTAACCATATCTTTTGTTTTACAATAATTTAATTCCCATAATCCATCTAAAACACTAGTTTACTATGTGAAACTCGGTACAAAACTCAATTTTTGTCCTTTGTACTTTAAATATCAACTCACATTTTGTTTTGTCCATATGAATGTGAAAAAGTTAGAAGTATATTTGGTCCCAAGAGTTTTAATATGATATTTTATATAAATATTAAATTTTATAAACTAAATGCGTTATTTGTTGAAAACAAGACAAGTTTCTTGCAAAAGATATTGAATTAATATTTGTATAGTTTATTTGAAGGGGGAGTGTGGGACTATTTCTTAAACAAATATTACGTGTAAAATTGTTTTAATTTGTTGTAAGTTGGTTTTGCCCTAAAGAAACAAAAAAAATGCGTAATGTGTTGCATGTCTTCAGTTTAAGCAAGTTTCAAACGCTTTTAATACAAGTATTCAAGTTGTAATTTTCCATTAAAGAAAAACAATACCTAACATTATTTCTAGACCATTTTTTGAATACAGAATCATCCATCTATTTATAGGCTAATCCAGAATATGGTATGAATAAGATTGTTTGTTAATTTTTATATAATCTGAATGAAAGGAAAAAACTTCTGAACTACCAACTCATCAGTTTCTCACCTCTGTCCCTCAAATACTCGTTTACTTATTATATTCCAAAATATTATGCTGCTCTATTGGTATTCAAGCAAAACAAATGATTTGTATTCACTTCTTGGTCTTTTTTCTTGACTTTTTTTGGGTGTAAGTGAAGTTATTGTAACATGTATTTAATTGTATTTATTTTATTAAAATTAATTTTTTATAGGTAAATCGAATGACAAAAATAATAATATAGTTTCTCTTGTTAGCATATATAATAATATTATATTATTGGATAGTTTTACTATTATAATATCTTTTTATTAGAATATATAATGATATTATATATAATGATTATAGTACTTGTTAAGATTGACATGTGTTAAAATTGATTATAGTACATAGTACATGTGTTATTCCTGTACTCGTTTAATTTAATATATTGATTCTAATCTTAATATTAATATAGATATCAATTTCAAAAAAAAATTCTTAAATAAAATCAATATTAAAAGAAATTATCATCATCCAGATAATGTATAATTTTTTTTTAACAAACAACATCATTCATTCAAATTTTTACAAATCTCATCATCCAGAACTTTTAATAATCCAGAAATGATTATTCAGATTTAAGAAATGAATCCTAAGCCTTCACTATTTGTTTTTTTGTTACTAAAATAGTAACGCACCCTTTCCAACCTAACAAACAAGCCCAAAACAATTGGGCCACAATCCACTACAACAGCAGGCTGAATATACAAATTGGGCCATGTGGCATAGAAGCAGAGTTTCGGCTTTGGTCGGCGGAGTTTCCTTGTACTCATTGTCTTGTTCACGATTCTAAAAATGCAGAAATACATACACCATTTTGTATCTATCATTTTGGGTCTTCAAGAAACTCATTAATTTCATCTGGGCTTTTCTCGAATCATGGGTTTGTGGGATTCTCTTCTCAACTGGCTGAGAAGGTATTATTTTTCTTCTTTTTATTGTCTTTTTACTCTCTTTTTTCTTACTTAATTATGTTTTTTGCTCTTTATTTGTGTTTGTTTATTGTGTTGTTGTGTGCAAGCTCAAGATTCTAGCTTTTGAAGTTGTTAAAAATTGGAAATTGTGAATTTTAAGAGTGGTATTTTGTAAGAATTAATGAAAAAGAAAGGATAGTAAGAGAATATTGATATTGATTAATTTGAGTTTGTGTGTATATACTATATTGTGTATTTGTGGGGAAGCTAAAGAATCTAACTTTATTGGATAATTGAATATTGCGAATTTGTAAAAGGTAATTCATGAGAATCGAGGGAAAACAAGATGTAAGTGGATATCGAAATATTTTATTTACAATTTGATTTGTGTGCGAGTGTAAAACTATATATGGTGTAGTTGTTGTGCGGTTGTGGGGAGGTTAAACTTTAAAGAATCTAGTTTTTTTAACTTATTGATGAATGAAAATTTGAAGTAGTAGTTAATAGGAATTAGGGGAAAATTAAGGATGATAAGAGGATATTGATTAGTGTATTTTAACTTTTGAAAAACTTTGATGCTGAATAGTAAGTAACTAATTTGTTAAGTATTTTATAATGCCATTTGTTATAATTGTATTTATAATTTGAAATTTGTATTATTAAATCAGGTTATTATAGGAGTTAAAGACTTATGGTTATAGTTTTTCATTAGGATTTTTTTAAAGAAGTACAAGGTTTGTGATAGGACTAGCCCGATAAAGGTCGGGCCGGACATCGGGCCGGACAAACCTCACATATCTCAAACCAAGCCGATTTTACATATCTACATATGTTTAACAACAGGGTGCCACCCGCATAGGATTTACAAAGATAAATCACCCTCCTCTAAATCCGAGCCTCTCCCGACAAAGTCAGTGGGCACTGCCCATTAAATGGCAAATCCCACTCCCTAAAATTTATGTGTTGGGCAAGCTAGAGCCAATTAGTTCTACTTCTATATGGTTTTTAGACTTTTGGTGATAGTTATCTTTTTAGAAATGTAGATAATCGGTAGGAATTAGGATTAGTTTATTTTCTTAATCAAGATAGAATATAACTCCTATATAGATATCCAATTAGTTCTACTTCTATATGGTATTTAGACATTTGGTAATAGTTATCTTGTTAGGAATGTAGATAATCGGTAGGAGTTAGGATTTGTTTATTTTTTTAATCAAGATAGAATATAACTCCTATATAGATGTAATTAGCCAAGATTAATGAGTATTGTGTGTGGATTTGAGATTTTTTTTGTGCCTTTACCGTATCTATTTGCCTTGACCCGCAACTCTTTTTTAGAGTGGGTTCTCTTTTTACTTGATTAACCATTAAAGAATTCATAACCTGATGCTCTTTTGGCTGCATAGAAGTATTTCTTACGACTTACGAGTAACAAGAGCACTCTAAGCACATAGGCTATGTTTGGTATATTGATTCTGTCCTTGTAATTACTCCTTAAACTATCCTGTGGCTAAATTTCAATAACTTTTTGTTAAATTTTTTATGTTGTTAATATTAGATGGCCACAAATTGAATTAACAATAATTTAGAAGATGGTTGATGGGATTGAGATGGGAGGAATTGGTGTAAGGGACCCGATATGGTGCACATCCCTCGTCTCTTTTTGTTCAGGTGTCAGCTTTAGTGAGGCGTGTGCATCGGATGGGGGTCATATTTTTCTAGGAAAACATTTTTCCTCTTTTCTGGTGTTTGTTTAGTTTTTACATTTTTTTTCATTATTTTCTGATTTTCTTCTGTTGCTCTTATTTAGTTTAGGGAATATAAAATGTTTACCAGAGAAGAAAAGCCTGTTTGAAAAATGAAATGATTCTGCTGAATATAAACCTTTGGTTTTTCAGAACAGGAATAACATTTACTCATAGTTGTCGTGGTACAAGTGAAACGGAAAAAACAATAAATTTGTAGGTCTTGTTTTCCGGAGAAGTATATACGAATAATCATTTTTAAAATGAAGTTATTTTTTGGGCAAATGAACGGACTTTGGAGGCGTTAAAAATATTTTAAAACATAAAAGAAAGACGAATATCTTTTTCTGTTTTACTTTATAAAAGATCTTTTTGTTAGTTAAAAAAATAGATATTCTTGTCAGTTTAATTTGGTTATCTAATATATCACTTCATGCCTTACCTTTTCTAATTTTACAACTATTAGGACTCAAACACATAGTATATGAATAAGTGATTATTGTTTTTTCTGAAATCCTTCCATACATATAAGATATATCTAAACATAAGTATAAGTATAAATATTTTATTTAATCTTAATAAAACACAACTTACTTGAATGTTAATCAATAAAATATTCAAATCATATATGATGAAGTTTTTAGAATCAATTTTAGTTTAAATCTTCACAAGATATATTTTAGATTTAAAATTTTAGAATAATTTTTCCATTTATATCTTCACAAAATAAATTTCAGATTTAGGTGTATGCTTATTAGTAGTCTAGGTTCACTTTAACCGGGCCTGATTCTGTTGATTATGCACTAGTAAGCTAGGTTGATCTTATCATGGACTGATCACCCCCCCCCCCCAATTGAGAAATGTGAATAGACTTTGTCACTAGTATTTACTAGTTTGATCTTCTTTATTGAAAAGGTAGTTTTATTTCATGATGTCTTGGCGTCAAGGGTCTGGGCGTCAAGGCATCATGATGAATGTTTTAGTTAAGTTCCTTTGTATTGTAAAAGAGCCATGCCATTTGTTTTGAAGGATTGGGTGCTGGGGAGGATTATGGCCGGTTTACTTTCATTTAAGTTTTATCTTAAAGTTTAAAGTGAGAGGAGACCAAAAAACGGACCCTAATAGATTATAATGAAGGATTGACCATATTCTAGACATTGACCGTATTATTACTTTTTCAATTTACTAACAATCTATCCCGTGCCTTCAGGGCACATGTTAAGCATGTATTTATTGCAACTTGTTTTTTGTTATTGTTAGAGTGTTTACCTGTCCTTGTCACGTTTATCAAGATAATTTTTATTTTACTTTGCTGATTACATCTCCTTATCTCCCTGACTTTTGTAATAAGAACTAAGAACTTGTCTTATGTTATATTTTTAAAAATGAATTTATGTACATTCTTGTTCCCATATTTTCTATGTTTTGAAAGCCATATAATTTATAGAGTAAATTGCAATTGAACTTTACCTCTTTTAACATTTTGGTGTCCAGAATTTCATATTAAAAATTTAGTGATATTGCTTTTATTCTTCGAAATGATGGCTAAGGGCCATTTTTTAAGAACAAATAGTAGTATTTCTTTCTCAGAAAAGTGGTCCTTAACCACCCTTTTGAAAAGTTAAAGTAATGTGCCACTTAACTGCAAATTCGGAACTCCGGCCACTAAACTGCTAACCAATGTTAAGTTCAGTTACAACTCTGTAATTTACTCTAAATTATATTTTATATTAAATGATTTTTTTTTAATTATTTTTTAAATAAATTAATAGCTTTTAGTATTCAAGGTATATTTTATTTACCGTATGTATTTGAGAAGTTATTTAACTCATGCCATAGAGGGTTTATAATTAAAAAAAACTTCTATCATTACTATGCTTTCAGATAGTCCAGTTATCACTTGTAAATAATAGCTTCACTTTGTAGTCACTATTTCCAAATTTTGTAATTTATACATTAAAAATTATTAAGAATTACCTATATGTGTTAAAAAGGAATCATAAATTTTTAATCTTTGTATTAAAAAACTATAGCACATACGAATTTCTTTTAATTTTTTCTCTATGTAAGTGACCCTAAATTTTATTTTAATCAAATGTTTTATTATATACAATATTTTGGATTTATTATTACAAATATAAATTGTATATAATGGTTTTTTAACAAAATAATATGGCTTTCTTAAGAAAATTGCTACAAAATATGATAGGCGATTGAAGAGGCACATATTGGGAAAAAATTAAAAAGAACATACAAAAACTTAATTATTCATCCGTTAATCAGAAAACTAAGTACATTAAATATACTCTTAACATATGCCTCGAGGCGCGGGATAGCCAAGCCCTTTTACTAATTTTGTCCCGTATTTTATTTCGTAACTTCACAACTTTTGCAGCTATGGACGTGTACAGATGGGATAACTTGTTTATACAATAATACTCCTATCATTATCATTAACAAGACCTTATTTTTACATTCTCCTGGTAATGATTATCATTCGTAATTGTTATATGTTCAATTGTTGGAGGAGGCTAATTGTGAAAATGCGAAATGATTTATGCAGTTAAATATATCTCCCTCTTACAATGTTTGTATTATTCAACAAACATATTATGTGTGGTAAATTATAATCTAGTTCTAGTCAAATGCTTAATGTTTTTGCAACATTTATTGTCCCATATGTGACAGTTGTGTATAAAAAACTTGCATAGCAACAATGTATCCAACACTACACCAAATTAGCTGAATAAAGTCCCTCTTTCACACTAAATCAGTTGAATAATTTTTTTTTTTAATTTACTTCTTGTCTTAGATATTGGACAGTTGCACATTAAATTCAGTTTTCTTACAATGGTGGGTTGCTATTTGTTGTGACAGCTGTAGTTTTCTGTTTGTAATTTTTAGGTTTAGGTTATAATTGTAGTAATGCGATTATAAATGTTAGCTTATGCTGATTCCTTGTTTACTACTCCCTCTGTTTTTTAATATTTGTCGTTTGACTTTTCTACACGTAATTTAAGGTATTTTGACAGCATATTTAAAATAATTATTTTTAAAAATTCTTTTTTTTTGAATTTTAGTATAAGTTATATATTTTTATACATAAAAGAAAATTTTAAAAATAATTATTTTAATTAGCCAGTCAAAGCACTTCGAGAAGTGTGCAGAAAAGTCAAATATCAAATATTAAAAAAAAGGGAGTATTGCTTGTCTCTATTGTGCAAGTTGTGTTGGATATTCTATAATATTTGTAAGTTTTATAATAATAGATTTCCATAGCTTTTGATCTAGTGAGATAGAAACAAAGATCTTATGAATTTCAGTCATGTTATATAAGCCCGAGTTGGACATCCAATTGCATCGATTTGAATTATCTATATTGTAGAGACTGGTGTTTTTAGGGATTGGTTATTCTGGTTTGATACATAAATTTGACCAAGTTTTAAACACCTTATAACTTAAATGTTAATAACTAAACAACATATTAATTAAATAAACATATCTATATATATGTTACTTTACTAACTCCAAAATAGGCGCAATTTCCGACTCTTTTCTGAAGACGCCATTTGATATTTAGTCCATCATGGTGTGACCACCTGTCCATCGCAACATTCTCATTTCTGCCGCCTCCAACTTTCGCTACTTCAGAACTTAACCGTCAGAGCTATCTTTGCAGTTGTCAAACAGCACCCAAGCCTCCGCCTTACTCACCCTGTGTAGTGTAGTGATGCATTGTGACATTATCCTCAATTTCTCCTTCCTTTTGAATGATGGATACCGAATACTTGAAGCTTTCGTATCGGAGTATCATTTGCTAGGGATTACGAAATTTACCCCCCCCCCATTTCTCCTCTCCCGACCCTGTATTCATTAGGAATGAAATGCGGTCAAGTATGTTGCACTTTGTGAATTTTTTCAATGGGTGCTTTCCGGAGGGAGTAAGTATTATAAAAATTTACGTAGGAATAGGAGAACTCCACTGTTTCATATATTTTAAATTTCAGTAGAGATTTCTTTTTCCTCATCTGATCAAGTTTCAAAATTCATATATTCCTTTTATGCTTGAAAGAATTCTCCAAGTTCTTGACTCACTCTTTGGATGAAGTTGAACAACCACTCTCTCTACATGTAGGGATAAATCTATGGTTTTGTCGCTTTGGATTGATTAGAACTTGCTTGAAATATGTGCGGGAGGGTTATCAAAAACTGTAAAAGTTTTCAATTAGGTGTGTGTTCATTATCTTTTTATTTTCTTCAAAACTTTATGTATAACTATTTAATGTATCTTAATTTTTTCACAACATATGTAAGTTCCACATTTACACAAGGGGATTGTCAAAGCGTATTTTTTATTGTTGTCTCATCCTTGTATTAATTAATTTTCAGACATTGATACCTTTAGTCTATTGCCATTTCAATTTTCAACTATTATAAACCTTAAGACGAGACTTGCCAATAGAGATGGAAATAGTCATATATATTGCAATTTTTACAACTTACTAGTTACAAATTGGTGGTTAACAGTGACGGAAAGCTGTTGGTTACTGCCTTTTGATTTAAAGGGGTTGGGCTGCCATCAGGTGTTAAGATTCGGGTAACTGTTCAGGAAAGGGAATAACTCTTTGTTTGAAGTATGGCACATCGGAACAGTACTTCAATAAAAATCTGATTGGACCTATTTAAAATTTGCTAAGAAGTATGTAAGAGCTAATACTTTATTAGGTTTCAGAGGTTTAAGTTTGCATCATTTATTTGCAAGATCTATATTAAAATAGCCTCTGTTAAATAAGAACATACCTGAGCTGCCTAGTGTTGTGAATTGACTCCAGAAATGAGAACTCAAACGTAAAATATTGAACACCGGCTTAATTACTGCAGTTTTAAATAAGCTTAATTAAAGAATTCTGAAAGTAGGGTTACAAGTTGCCCCAATTCGAGGTGAGGCAGCCTCCCAAAATAAACGCCAACTTTTAGATAAATATTCTCATGTCTTACAAACCCTATCTCTTTCTATTTAAATACCCCCTTCCCTTGCTTCTATTCTTTTCTTTATTTATTTTCCTTTGCCTGTTTTATACTTTCCTCGACTCTTTTTCCCATTCTGCCCTTTCTTTGATAAGTCAACACTGGCTTCGACCTTTGTGAATTCCTTACATTACCTCAGACCCAAACTGCCTACTTGTCCTCAAGGTGAAAATCGGGGAACATTCCTTGTATCTGATCAAAGCTTTCCAACATGGCCTCCCATTCCGGCAACCCTGTCCACTGCATAAGCACTTCAGTATTATTAGTATTCTGACTCCCAACACTGCTGCTGGTTGCACATCGAGCACCAATTCTTCTGTCAGCTGCGGCGGTAAAGTTGCAGACACCGGTTGGGACCCTGCAGGAAACATGAAAAACCGGATGGATGTGTGAAGTGGGTGGTAATTCCAAACGATAGGCCACCTTGCCAATTTTTTTGGTAATTGCAAATGGGCCATAAAAACGGGATGCCAATATCTCCCATTGCCTGTGAGCCAATGATTTTTATCTGTATGGTTGAAGCTTCAGATAAATAAAATCTCCCACTTGAAAATCCACCACTTTAAACGGAGAACAATTAATTGATACTTGAAAGGAAGTATTGTACCAAAATTCCAACCATGGCAACCATTTTGCCCAAGAACGTGGCTGGCCATTAATAAAACACCGCAAAAATGTTTCCATGACTTTTTTCACCACTTCCGTTTGTCCGTCGAACTGTGGGTGGTAGGCTGTGCTTCTATGTAATGTCGATCCTTGAGTTTTGAAAAGTTCTTTCCAAAATAGGCTGAAAAAACTCAATCCCTATCAAATACGATGGTGGAAGGAAACCAATGGTGACGGACTACCTCTCGAATGAAAACCTGGGCAACTGACTGAGCCATGAATGGGTGTTTTGTTAGGGTGAACACACACAAGTATAGAACCAAACAAACAATGCAAAACACACACTCAATATATGACGCGGAAAAACCCACGTCCCAACTTGTATTATTAATCAAAACAATTAATAATAATACAATCAATCTCACCAAACGGTATTCACTCAAGCGATACTTAAGTCAAACAATACTCAAGCATACATCAAAACAAATACATGACTGTGTATATATAGTCATCACAAACTTAGCCAACAAGACATACATAATCTGATTACAATTATAATTGTCTACCCATACAATTATTACTCATTCCCATTATAATAATAATTGTCAACACATACAATTATTACCCAACTCAATTATGATAATAATTGTCTACCCATACAATTATTACCCAATTCAATTATGTTTTCTATCACCAAGCCCATACTACCTATTGGGTTTAACCCCAACATGTTTAATGCCAATAAAATGCCCATACTTAGATAATCGATCCACGACTACCAAGACTCTGTCAACGCCATTGTAACGGGGTAAGCCCTCAATAAAATCCATCGATATATTCTCCCATATCCTACTGGGAACGGGTAGGGGCTGCAAAAGGCCTGCGGGACTTGGTGATGATGCTTTATTTTGCTGGCATATTGCACTCTTGAACATATTGTTGAACTCTTTTACGCATCCCTGGCCAATACCACTCTTGAGCCAATCGTTGATAAGTTTTAAAGTCGCCCGGATGCCCACCAGTAGGTGTATCATGATATTTTTGTAAGAGTTGTGCCACCAGAGTTGATTTAGGAGGAAGTACTAGCCGTCCTTTGTATTTTAGGTTGCCCTGATCAAGGCTATAACCCTTTACCAGCTGCCCAGCTTCAATGTCCTTTGTGACTTGACGAATAAAAAAATCATTTTTAACCTGTGGTAGCATTTCAGCCCATTGCATACCACATGAGGTGGTTAAAGTGGATAACTCAACTGAGCCTGCAAATTCCCTTGATAAAGCGTTCGCAATTTTGTTAACGGCCCCTTTTTGTATTGAATCTCGAAGGTGAAACCCATCAATTTTCCAACCCATCTCTGATACTCCATACCAATCTCACGTTTCTCGAATAGAAATCTTAAACTTTGTTGGTCCGTTCGGACAATAAACTTTCTCTCCATTAGGTAATGTCGCCATTTCAAAACTTCAAATACTATCGCCATAAGTTCCTTTTCATAAATCGGTTTCAGTCGAGAGCGTAGGCCCAACAATTTGATGTAGTAGGCCATAGGATGATTCTCTTGTAATAAAAGCGCCCCCACTCCAAAGCCAGACGAATCCGTTTCGATCACGAACATTTTCTCGAAATCTTGTAAGGCTAAGATGGGGGCTGTGACCATTGCTTCTTTAAGTGCTTTGGAAGTATCAGTGACTGTTCTTGAGTAGTGGTACTGGTCTTTCTTTAATTGTTCCGTTAGAGGAGCTGCAATCTTTGCATACCCGGCTATGAATTTCTTGTAATAGCCCGTGAGTCGAGGAATCCCGCAGTTCTTTTACCGTACTCGGAATGGGCCAATCTAACATTGCCTGTACCTTGGACCGATCAACAGAGACCCCTGCTCCTGATATTACATGGCCCAGATATGCCACCTCGGGTTTACCGAAATCACACTTTTTCTTGTTGACCAACAATTGATGATCTCTTAACAGCTGAAGTACTAATTGTACGTGTTTCATATTTTCTTCAGTACTACCACTGTACACCAATTTATCTTCGAAAAATACTAAGACGAATTTTCGTAGATATGGGCGAAAGACCTCATTCATAATTGCTTGGAAAGTCACTGGCCCAATGGTTAATCCGAATGGCAGAACAAGAAATTCATAATGCCCTTCGTGCATGCGGAACGCTGTTTTAGGCATGTCTCCCGTCTTCATTCTAACTTGGTGGTACCCGGACTTTAAGTCCTATTTGGTGAAAATGGTGGCTCCTTGGAGTTCATCCAGAATTCATCAATCACCGGTATGGGGTATTTGTCCGGAACGGTGACTTTATTTAGTGCCCGGTAGTCTACGCAGAATCGCCAAGACCCTTTTTTTTACGAGTAATACCGGGCTAGAAAATGGGCTAGTTAACTGGATGATGCTCGTTGCTAACATGTCCTTGATCAAATTTTCTATCTCCTTTTTTTGCAGTTGTGGATATCGGTATGGTATCACATTGACTGGGCTGGTACCATCTTGTAACACAATGGCGTGATCGTGACTCCGTTTTGGAGGTAAACCCTTTGGCAGTTCAAATACGTCCCCATATTCATCCAATAATTGCGATAGAAATGATGGTCCTGCTGGGTCTCCTAGTATAACTTCTGTGTCCCCTTGTGGTGCTTGTAAGAAGTTAAATTCGACCAAGTATCCACCCCTTTCCTTCTTTAGATTCCTCTACATTGCTTTAATAGAAATACCGCTCCTACCCAACGGTGGATCTCCCCTCAATGTCACCACTTCCACTGCCCAGTTGGAAACGCAGGGTTTGCTTCTTCCAGTTAGTTGTCATAGTCCCCGGTGTTTCGAGCGATTTGATGCCCATAATTAAATCTGAATTCCCTAGTTCCAGAGGTAGGAAATTTTGGACAATCACCATGTCTTGCAATTCCAAAACTACTGACTTACATATCCCTTCTCCCATCACAGAATCTCCAGTCCCCAATGATACACGAAATTCTTTGGATGGTAACACCGGTATGCCTAATTTCTGTAAGGTCTCCTTCGATATGAAATTATGTGTGGCCCCTGGATCCACCATTACTACTACCTCCTGTCCTTTTATAATTCCAAACAACTTCAGGATGTGCGGACTAGTTATACCCATAACAGAATTCAAAGAAATTTCTGGTTGAGGGGAGATAGGTTGTACCTCAGTTGTCTCTTTGGAATGTGCACTGTGAGGACTTAATCCGGGCTCTTCTTCCTCTCCTTCACATGTTACCAGCACACTGAGCTCACGGCGATTGCAGTGATGTCCTACTGACCATTTGTCATCACATTTGTAACACAGTCCCTTTTCCCTTTAGCTTTGTAACTTGGCATCAGTGAGCCTCCGCACTTCCCCTATCCGGGCACTCGAGAATCCCCCTGAAACTCCTGATTCTGGTGTATGGCCTGATGCATATGTTCGAGGAGATGAAGTTCCTGTTGAATAACTTGAAGCACTCCCCTTCTGCGAATACGTTGTTGTTGAGGGTTGATAGGAATTTTTGTTGGTTGCAAACCCCCCTGTCTTTTGCTTCCATTTCCTGTTAGACCCAACCCTCAATTTGTCTTCTACCATCAATGCCAAATCCATGGCATTATCCAGATTTTTCGATCCAAACAATCTCACCTCCACTTTAATTTCCTCCTTTAAACCATTCAAGAATTGACCCTTTGCAATCTCCTCGGGCACTCGTTCCAAGGGTGCCAACAATTCGATGAATTTCCTCCTATATTCCACCACACTTCCATTCTGCTTATGACCCAACCATTGTTCGTGCAGGGTGCCTGACGCTTTGGATCGAAACTGTTTTCGTAACATCATTTTTATCTCATCCCATGTCTGAATCGGTCGCCAACGATGTTCCTGTCAAGGAACCAGTTACTCTAAAACCTCAAGGTGTTAGAGAATGGCCCTTTCCAGGATCTTATATTATTCTAACACTCCCCCTCACTCGAAAGCCCATTTATGGGTCGAAGAGCGGATCACGGGCGCCCATTTTTGGGGCATAATTTTGCCTTTCGTGTCCCTCATAAATTGTGAGAAATATTGGGGGTGGCAGGGATCGAATCTGAGTCCTCTGACAGTCTGTGCTCTGATACCATGTCAAGAAACCAGTTACTCTAAAACCTCAAGGTGTTAGAGAATGGCCCTTTCCAGGATCTTATATTATTCTAACATCAAGGTGTTAAAGAATGGCCCTTTCCAGGATCTTATATTATTCTAGCACTCCCCCTCACTCGAAAGCCCATTTATGGGTCGAAGAGTGGATCATGGGCGCCTATCTTTGGGGCATAAATTTGTCTTTCGTGTCCTTCATAAATTGTGAGAAATGTTGGGGGTGGCAGGGATCGAACCTGAGTCATCTGCCAGCCTGAGCTCTGATACCATGTTGAGTAGGTGTTAGATGAGCTGGTTACTCAACATGGTATCAGAGCTCAGGCTGGCGGGAGAACTAAGGTTCGATTCCCCCCAATATTCTCACAATTTATTGTGGACACTAAAGGCAATTATGTCCCAAAGATGGGCGCCGGTGTTCTACTCTTCGACCCATAAATGGGCTTTCGAGTGACGGGGAGTGTTAAATATATGATCCTATTGGGGCCTTCCTCTAACACCTTAAGGTTTTAGATGAGTTGGTTACTTGACATGGTATCAGAGCTCAGACTGACAGAGGACTCAGGTTCGATCCCTGGCACCCCCAACATTTCTCACAATTTATGAAGGACATGAAAGGCAAATTTATGCCCCAAAGATGGGCGCCCGTGATCCACTCTTCGACCCATAGTGTTAGAATAATATAAGATCCTGTAAAGGGCCATTCTCTAACACCTTGAGGTTTTAGAGTAACCAGTTCCTTGACAGTTCCCACTGAAACCATATTACCATAATAAAGCGTCCCCCTCAAGTGCGACCACTGCTGCTTCTAATTTATCCTCCTCCGTCAATCTGTAAAAGTTATGATACCTCTCAGCTCTTAAAATCCACCCATCTGGGTTGTTCCCATCAAACCCAGGCATGTCAAGTTTTTTGAATCTCCAATTAGCTCCTCCTCCCGAGATTGGATGCCCAAAACTAACCCCTCCTCCTGGAATTGGTTGTCCAAAACTCACTCCTCCCCAGGACCTCCACCGGAACCCCTTCTTACGTGACTATTATCCCCAAACAACGCTCCTTTCCCATGGTTGCTTTTCTCCCCCATCATCATTTTCCCAGACCGACCCATGTTTGTAACCTCTCCACTAGTACTGACTATCATCTCTGTTGATTTGCCTTGGCCTTTGTTTACACCCAACACTTCGCATAAGGCTGTTCTTACTTCTACCTGAAACTTGACTTGTTCGTCTTTAATCGAAGAGATTAATGATTCTTGGTATTCTCTCGATCTGCTAATTCTCCCTTCTAAAACGTTTGGTCGTCTCTTCGATCTGTTTCTCCTGTTTTGTAAACATCTCTTCAAAACTATTCACAAATCGATTGGTCAACGCCGTCTCCATCGCTACTACAGCCCCCTTTATGGCCGCTGACACTTCTTCGATTACTGTATTCCTTATTGTAGCCTGAATCGACGCGATCTGTTCTTCCTGACCCATGATCTCAACAGCTCTGATACCACTTTGTTGTGAATTGACTCCAGAAATGAGAACTCAAACGTAAAATATTGAACACCGGCTTAATTACTACAATTTTAAATAACCTTAGTTAAGGAATTCTGAAAGTAGGGTTGCAAGTTGCCCCAATTCGAGGTGAGGCGGCCTCCCAAAATAAATGACGACTTTTAGATAAATATTCTCATGCCTTACAAACCCTATCTCTTTCTATTTAAATACCCCCTTCCCTTGCTTCTATTCTTCTTTTCTTTATTTATTTTCCTTTGCCTGTTTTATCCTTTCCTTGACTCTTTTTTACCCATTCTGCCCTTTCTTTGATAATCAACACTGGCTTCGACCCTTGTGAATTCCTTACACTGAGCAACATAAATATGTTTACAGAAGTCAGCAGGATGTCTGATAGGGTGCATTTTACTCGATCATATAGTAATGGACTATAGAAATGTGATAATATATACTTTGTCTCTATATGCTTGAAATTATGTAAAATTGTAATAAAACTACTCCCAAGTCAAATTATGCCAAATTCTTGTCTTAAATAAAGATGAAGACAAAACTTTAAAAAATGGTCTAACATGCAAGTAAACCACTCTTTGCACTTTTAGCAAATTCATTTTTTTTTGCTTCTTTAATATATGTTCTTGTGACATAATCACCTTTGCCTTTTTACTTTGGGAAATTATATATCGTGGTGATGGAAATAATGCTTCTACCTGTTCTTTTCTAATGCTAGTAATTTAGTAATTTGCTATTAACATAAAAAAGCTATTGGCATTGTCAAATTGTATGTCATTCACTCTTCTCACGTTCCTGTATACCAGTTTATTTTACAAACAGGAAATGGAACTTTCTTTGGTAGGTCTTCAGAATGCAGGAAAGACATCTCTTGTTAATGCTATTGCTGTAAGTGAAGTTCAAGCTTTAAATATTTGTTCATATTTTCACATAACTCAGTCCTAGTTAAACCCAAGATTACTTATATGTTCTACTAAATATTCTGTTTTTTGTGATTCATCAGACAGGTGGTTACAGCGAAGACATGATTCCAACTGTAGGTCTCTATCTGGCCAAATGATTCATTTTGGAGATCTTATCCTTCACATTTTTGTAATAATTACAATTTCTGAGCAGGTTGGCTTTAACATGCGGAAAGTAACAAAAGGCAATGTAACTATCAAGCTTTGGGATCTTGGAGGTCAACGGAGGTTTCGCACCATGTGGGAGCGTTATTGTCGGGGCGTTTCCTCGATTCTGTAATTTCTATATCTTGTCCTTTCATCTTTGTTGCATCTTTTAGATTATTTTATGAATATTCAGTGACAAAATGCATTTGCAGTGCCAGAAACTATTTTGTCTATCCTTAAATTTTTCTTGTTGGCGACTGGGTTTGATGTATGTGGTTTTCTAGAACAAGAATTAGTTGACATTTGTGAGAAACTGTATTTTCTTACATTCGGTTGCTTTAATTTTTTCTTTTCTGTATCACCTGAATGTTTGTTAATATTAACAAGAAGTTGGCTGAAGCAACATATGTGGGTTTGCATTAATTCAAGTTTGTAAACTTTATAAATTAATTTGAGTAATGATTTGATAATTAAGTCTCTCCTTTTCTATAAGTTCTGATCATTTGTAAAAAGAGCAGGTACGTAGTTGATGCTGCTGACAGAGACAGCGTTCCAATATCACGGACAGAGCTGCATGAGCTCTTGAGTAAACCTTCGCTAAGTGGAATCCCATTGCTTGTTCTTGGAAACAAAATAGACAAGTCAGAAGCTCTCTCAAAGCAAGTATTGATGGATCAACTGTACGTTTTCACTAACCAAGCAAATTTGCATACAAAAATATTTGAATTTCATACATTTACAATTCATAATTGTCATTTCGTCGATTCTCTCTATTGTATCAGAGGTCTAGATACAATCACAGACAGAGAAGTCAGTTGCTACATGATCTCTTGCAAGGACTCCGTGAACATTGATATTGTTTTGGACTGGCTTATCAAACACTCTAAAACAGCAAAGTGACAACTTTCGCAACTAGATCTGCGTGATTTGTAAATTTGTTTGAAATTGTGCAATGTCAAAATATTTCTCGAGAATCCCTGTAATAAGTGAGTGATATTTCTGCAAATTTGTTTTGAGAATATACTCCTAACGTTGGGCGTGGATTATCTTGATAGTCTGATTTTTCCACAATCCAGTTCTAGTGCACGCTTCTAAATTTACTTTTCATGTGAGTATGAGACTTGCTTATGCAACACTAAAGAAGAATTCTTTTTTAATTTGTCGTTATGTGTGTTTCTGGTGTTAAAATTGTTGTCATAGTCAATTGCTAGTGTTCCGTATTGACCATAAAACTTACAGTCCGCTCGGGAAAAAATGCGCCTCAAGAGCGCAGAAGCTAGGAGTAAGGTTAAGAATGCTACATATGTGCATCATGCAAATAATATATGTTGAATTTCTGAGAAAATTGTCTATCGAATTTAATTTTGCTGAACCTCTCCTTGGGGTGCATTATGGAAGTCACTTTGACTTGTTTGCGTAGATTAAGGTGTTAAAGTCATAGTTGTAAAAATCGGTAATCGGTACTAATCGGTTTAGGTACTGATTAGGGATTAATCGGCAAATTGGGGATTAGTCGGAGGGATTAATCGGAACAAAAATCGAATATATTTAAATATTTTAATAAGATTTAATATATTTATCTATTTATTATGAAATATATAATTCAAAAATAATTTATAAATATTATTCGGATTTCAAAAAATAGATCGGTCAAATATTTTTTAAGAATTAATTTGGGATATTTTTAAAAATCAGGGATTTTTAGAAGGTAACTTACAGTTGTTCATCCAAGAGCACAACAAATGATAAATTAGCACAGAATAATATGGCGACACTGGAAACATTTGGCAGAACTTTTTCTCTTAGCATAGCTCTGTTGGAAGTCTGTGTTCAAAGACAAATCTAACAACTATTTACAAAAAAAAACTCTAGCATACCAGTGGAAACAAAACATAATGTGATGGTTTAATTTCACCATGCAACTTGTGTATGCACTAGTATATAAAAAGAGTTGCCCTCACATGGGTTGCTGTTCGTTGGCATTACATTTAACATTGTAACTATTTCAATGTCACAGGACATACTAACGTGCAGGCACAATATCACACATTAAAAGCTCAGATCTTGTTTAATTAGTTAAGAATTGTGTCTTGCTAATTAACAAAGAATTTACAGCCAAGTCAAATACTGGATAGAAAGCAAAAAATAAAGTTGGAATATCAAGAAAAGAAGGAATAAAGTACTTACAGGGCTCTCCAACCAAGCATAAGAACGGTAAAAGTTATACACACTTCAATAAACCAAGAAAGAATACTATGCTACTTTAGAAATTACAATGTAAAATACAAATATTGCCAATGGAGAACAATGTATGCTAGAAAAAAAAGATTCACAGTTGAAACAATGAAACAATCCTCACTTCAGAACAAATATCTCCAAAAATAATCAAATAAAAACATTTAAAGAATGCTAATTGTCTTTTAGACTGCACCGGAAGATGGTGGTGCATTGGAATCCGTATCGATAATGTCATTTTGTGGATCATGTTGTGAGCCTGAGACACAAAGCTCTTGAATTCTCTGTGATACCTCGTTCATTGAAGGACGTTTATCAGGATACTGGGCAGAACAGTCGATAGCAAGTTGTAAAAGCTGAACCATATCCTCTTCGACATTTTGATACCTAAGGAGCTCAAGATCAAAAACCTCAGCTGTCCATTCTTCCCTGACGACAGATTGTACCCACCTTGGGAGGTCTACACCTTCTTCGTTCAGGAGGGCGTGAGTGGGAGCCTTACCTGTTAGGAGCTCCAATAGCAATACACCGAAACTGTAGACATCTGCCTTCTGAGAGACTTTGCGATGATCTGTCACCTCTGGTGCCCGATAGCCATCAAGCCGGTTGGGACTGTTATTACGTCCGACCAATTGAGCAAGGCCAAAGTCAGATACACGAGCCTCATATGACGTAGTGAGGAGGACATTTGATGATTTAATATTTCCATGGGAAACTGTAGAGCCTTGGGAGTGGATATATGCTATACCACGGGCAGCACCAAGTGCAATTGCTGACCGTGTTTCCCAGTTTAAGGGAGTCCTGCCTGCACCTCTGTTTCCTGTAAACATGAAAATAAATATACAACAGGATTACAAGGAAAGCCAGATCAATAATTCCACTAAATAACAGAAAAGGATCAGTGCTTGCTAATTAGAAATTTCTTCACTACACAAGGACAACAGATGCTGCAATCCATCATATCTGACATCCTCACCTGTAATACCTAAATTATGTATCCTTCTTAATGGAAACTACAAAAATCCCCATCATATACTAAGAAGACATTATTTATGTCACAACATCTAAAGATGGAGTCCAAGCAAACGATATACAGATTTTATTCAAAATACTATTGTACCACCATATTAGGCTAATTTTCACAATTTGTGCAAACAACAAAATGTATCAGTGTGACCTCTGTGTATGAACTTAGATGGAAATATCTAGCACTTCAATCAAATAATGCAAGAGAAACAAATAGAACAAAAGCCATGTGACCTCAATCTCATCTCTAATCTTTCAAACTTGCAAGAGTGACCCACACTTGGCCCATTCCAAATCATGTCATAGTCACATTCATATTGTGCATATGTGCTTGAAAGAGATGTATCAATGACAGGAATTTCATAGCACATTACATGTACAATGAGTTATAGTTAACTATAAGTTTTGTGTTAAGCATATACCAAAATAACAAAAGATGAAGCAATTCATACTTCAAAATGTTCATAGGGGAAAATATTATGACATCAAAAATCACTACATGATCAGAAAAAATTAAATCATAATATAAACAAATAACAAAAACAATACTTGATTGCAAGAATTTTGGCTCACCATGCAAAAGTGCAGATAAACTTCCCATTCTCATGTAATCATAAACAAGTAGATTCTCCTCCACACTGTAAAAGTAAGCTCTCAAACGCACCAAATTCTCATGATCCATTTTCCCAACACCTTCAATTTTCTCCCGATATTCTTTCTCCGACACGGCCACCTCTCTCAACCTTTTCACAGCCACCACCACTCCTGTCTCCAAAACCGCCTTATATGCTGTCCCGAATGTTCCCTTCCCCAACACCTCGGCAGAAGCCCTCAAAAGTCCTTCCAAGTCAAAACCCTTCTCCTGTACTCCGAAAAACACCAGTTTCTTTGCCCCACCCCCACTAATCTTAGCTTCTCCTTTATCCTTCAAATCAACAGCTTGACCCAAATTACCTTCACTCTCAACCGGTTTCTCAGTCCGAATTTCAACAGCTTCACTTTCTTTAACTGCCCTAACATCTTGTTTAACTTCTTCTTCCTTACCACGCTTTCTACAACATACAAAAAACAAGATCAACAAAATCACCAAAAGCGCTACAACACATCCAATTACAATCCCTGCAATCGCACCACCAGAAAGCTTATCACTCTTCTTTCCCCCACTCCCCTCACTCCCATCACAAGACTCAAGAGGCCCTCCACACAATGCAGCATTCCCAACAAACGCACTCCTCGGCTTACCCCTAAGCTTATCAGGAATCTCACCACTCAACAAATTATCCGAAACATTAAATTGAACTAAAGCAGGCAAATCAAGATTAGGAATTTCCCCACTAAGCCTATTTTCCTCCAAGTACAATGTACCTAACCTATTCAAATTATTAAAATCACTCGAAATTTCCCCCGAAAAATTATTCAAAGCCAAATTAAGCCTAACCAGATTCTTCATACTAAAAATAAAACTAGGAATCTCCCCCGAAAAAAGATTCGATTGCAAATAAAGATTTCGAAGATTACTCAAACTTGATAAATCTGAAGGAAGTGAACCCGAAAGTGCATTATACCTAAGACTCAGTGTGTTCAACTGAGTCAAGTTGCCGAGTGTATTCTCCGGTAACTTGCCGGAAAGACCCATTCCGGGTATATGGAGCTCCACAACCTGATCCGACTGGCAATAAACTCCGACCCATTTACAAGGAGATGGTTCTGAGGTATTCCAAAGAAGGGTTCTGCCACCAACGGCTGAGCGAAGCGCTAGAAGCACTGTTTTATCGGTGGCAAGGTCGGAATAGCCGGCGGCGAAGAGAGATACAAGAAAAAACACGCCGGCGGCGCCGGAAAAGTAGCGAGAATGCGACATTGGTATACGAAGAATTGGAGGAGTACCCAGATGGAGTTGTGGAGAGTTATTAAGTGGGTTGCATTTGGTTTTGAGTGATTTGATTGTGATTGGGAGATTTTAAGATTTGAGAAGAAGATGAGTAGAGTATTTTTTTTAAAGGAGAAGATTGATTTTAATAGGTTAAATATATGAAATATGAGTGATGTAAGTAGACAAGTAGTTGGTAGTAGTAAAAGTTGAGATTCTATTGGGGGAGGGAGGATGTTTTTGGAAATGTGTTGTGATTTGTGGAAGATGATTGGGAAACTTCTATATCAAATTTTGGACATTGTGTTAATTTATGTTCATTGCTATTGTAATTTAAGAGACAACAAAAGTACAGCTAAAGTTTGTTATAAGATGGTCATTTTCTTTGTGTATTAACCTAGCACGCGCTTTCACAATTTAATTTTGGCATTGATTGATTTTATTTTATACGAGATTACCTTAGGTGCGTAACAAGTACTGTGACCATGAAAGAAGAAGCAAACCACAAAACATGAAAAAAAATATCATTTATCAGCAAAGAAGATAAAATGTAATTAAATGAAAAAACATTTCAAAAAATTTGACTCCTAATTCAATGTGATATCCCGTTAGCAAGACGAGGGACGGGACGAAGGATAACGAGATATTTATAGGAAGTAGGAACTACCATTGACTTGATATCCTCAACAAGAGCTATACAATTTCAAGAAATAGATATATCCACTTGCGAGAGCTGAATAGATCATATTTAATGAAGTCAATGAGATACACGATATACGTCCCTAAGGCGTTTAACAAGTCAATTTATTTGTGAGTTACGGTGATTTGATTTATGTAAATTTCTGATCGAATAATTTAGTTTTTTTTAACAAATCGAATAAATTAGCCAATTGATTATAATATTGTGCTGAATTTCAGTTTGGGTCACTCGTAAATTTCATTCAACTTGCAATTATAACTAGTTAAAAAGTCAGTGTTTTACGGCGGCTTTTTTATTTTTTTATAAATTTTAATATGAATTAATATTATAATTTAGATTAAAAATAAATTGAACAATCGTCATGGCAAATAAAATACTGATAAAAAATTGTAATTTCTAATATATAATATTGCGTACTTCAAATATCCTTATATACTATCTAGTATTATATCACCAGCTTTATTTTATACTAATTTGAACCGTCATCTCGATAAATACAATATTGATCGGAAATTATATGCTTCGAATATATAATTTTGCCTAGTTCAAATATTCTTGTCTAATATTATATCAAAAACTTAATTTTATATTAATAAGCATGTATTTTCTAGTTCGAATAGAATAACACTTAATCTCTCGCATTTCATCCTTCTTAAATAATAATATATTTTTTCTTTAAAAATCTAAACTACTCTTATTTGATTAATTAGGTGTTTTTGAATTTATAATTTGTTAAAAATTGATCTGAACTCTATTATTTATAAATAATGATATCTTTTGTTTAAAATCCGAATTATTCTACTTTATAAATTAGGTCACGTATGAATTTTACTTAAAACATGAATTTTATAATAAGAGCGATCCAGGACTTGTACATGAATTTCACCTTGTACATGGTATTTGTAAGTCACTATCTCTAATCTATTCACATATGAGGATCTTCCATATCTCATGATTATTTATAAATTGTGATATGAATTATATTAGAATTTAGATTAAAATTAATTTGAGTCGCTCTTCCTTCAAATACAATACTGATAAGAAATTGTCTACTTAAAATATATAACCTTGTTTACATCAAATTGCCTTGTATAAAATTGAAAAACCTAATTTTATCTAAATATGAATGTATTTTCTAGTTCGAACAGGATGCCCCCTAACCGATCACATCTCATCCTTATTAAATAATAATATTTTTTTTATAAATCCAAACTACTCTCCTTTGATTATACGAGTAGTTTTAGACTTATAATTTGTTAAAAAAAATCCGAACCCCTCTTATTTATAAATAATGATACATTTTTTATAAATCCTAAATCTTTACCTTTATAAATTAAGATACATGTGTGAATTTTACTTGAATACATGATTTTTATAAAAAGAGCGATCAATGGCTTGTACATTAATTTCAACTCGTGCATGGTATTTATAAGCCACTAACTCTAATTTATTCACTCACAGTTTTTCACAGATCCAGATCTTTCCTATCTCGTGATTTTTTATAAATTTTGATATGAATTAATATTACAATTTAGATAAAACTTAATTAATTCTCCCTCCCATCAAATACAATACTGATCATAAATTTCGAATATATATTCGTGTTACTTCGAATATCCTTGTCCAGTATAAAATCGAAAACCTAATTTTAAATTAATTTGAATGTGTTTTCTAATTTGAATATGATGTCACATACCTTCTCCCATATTTTCCTTGTTAAATAATAATACATTTTTCGTTATAAATTCAAACTACCCTCTTTTGATTATATTGGTATTTTTAGACTTAAAAAATGATCTGAAACCCTCTTATTTATAAATAATGATATATTTTCTTTAGAATTTGAAATCTTCTCCTTTATAAATTAGGATACATGTTATTTTTACTTGAATACATCAATTTTATAAAAAGAGTAATTCAAGACTTGTACATTAATTTCAGCTTGTGTCTGGTATTTGTAAGTCACTTACTTTAACCTATTCACTGGCCTTCACATTTTCACAGATGAAGATCTTCCATATCTCATGAATTTTTTTTTAAAATTCTAATGTGACTTAATATTACAATTTAGATAAAAATTAATTTGAGTCGGCCTCCCATTAGATATAATACTTATTATAAATTGTCTGCTTCGAATATATAAACTTATCCACTTCGAATATCATTTTCTATTACAAAATTGAAAGCCTAATTTTATGTAAATATGAATATATTTTTTAGTTCGAATATGATGCCACATAATCTCTCGAATCTCATCCCTGTTAAATAATAATACATTTTTCCTTATAAATTCAAACTAATGTCCTTTTATTAAACAATTATTTTTAGACTTATAATTTGTTAAAAATGATCGAAACCCCTCTTGTTTATAAATAATGATACATTTTCTTTAATATCCAACCTCTCCTCCTTTATAAATTAGGATACATATAAATTTAATTTGAATAAATATTTTTTTAAAAAAAGAGTGATCCGGGATTTGTACATGTGTTAGGCCTTTAATTAACTGTAGAGGAGGGTGAATACAGTTTAAACAATCAAATCGAAATAACAAACTCAACAGGAAGAACAGTTTTTATATTAATGGATAAAAACTGATTACAATACTTTCTCAAAGGATAAACAAATATCCTTGAGAGCTGCTAGGTTATGTGAATGATATATCAATGCACGACACATAAAGTGTAAAGCTAACATGTGCTTATATACTGCACAGCTACGCAATCAATCTAGAATATGTGTTACAATAGAATAAGAAATCCCAATACATATCAATCTATTGATTGCTACAATAAGTAAAGTCCTCCTCCTTTGATATCTCATAATTTTCAGCTTGACAAATACTAATGTGAGTAAATACCGATGACAAAAGCTGATTATCAAATACTTATGGTAAATGCTGATGACGTCATCTCTGTCAAACTCTGATATCAAATACTGATTGAAAAAATCTGATAATTGAATACCGATATCATCAATTTCTTCTAACAATCTCCCGCAACTTGTGCATTATGTAAATATGTTAGGTAATGAATTACACACAGAGGGGGTTGAATGTGTTTTAGTATTTTTATGCTTTTCTTGATCTATTTTGGTTTTGAACAAAGTCAAGCAAATATTGTATTAAGATGTATTATAACAGAAGTTAAACATGCAGTTATGAATAATACAGATCTTTCAAAACTTACTTAATTTTATATTAAAATTAAGAATATTTTGCTACAAAATTTCTAGGCTCTTTGTTGATAAAAAGCTTAGCTTCTACTTGAGAGAAATACAAGAATTCCTGATATAGTTGTTTTAACTAACAAAGGACCAGTGTTAACTTTATATCACAGTTAACTTCTGGTTTACACAGTGTATAATAAGACATGTTTTTTTACTTTAGTAACTGTCACTTATCATTTTCATTTTAGGAAAAGTATATCTTCCATTTCTGGCTTAGCATATCTTTGCATACTGTGTTAAATTTGATCTTCCTTTGTCAGTTAATCTTCACCCTTGATCTTGCACACTCTTCAAGCTTCTTTTTGTAGACTTGTCAATCCAACTAGTTGAATTGTTTGTTGATTGTTAATCTTAGATATTGAACTGATCTGCAATTTGTACTTTGAGATTTTACCTCGAGATCTCCAGTTAGGCATATAGAGATCTTGACATCTCGATAAGTATCTTGGCTTATCGAGATCTCTAATACTCCATAGTTGATTTGACTTGTAGAGGTCTCTGAGTTCCCTATAAGAGAATTTGGCTTATCGAGATCTCTAATCTTCATATCTTCACCTTGACTTATCGATATCTCTGAGTTCTCTAGTGACATATTGACTTGTCGATAACTCAGAGTTCTCTAGTCAAATTTGACTTGTCGATAACTCAAAGTTCTCTAGTGAACTTTGGCTTATCGATATCTCTGAGTTCTATAGTGAAATTTGACTTATCGATAACTCAGAGTTCTCTAATGAATGTTGACTTGTCGATAACTCTGAGTTCTCTAGTAAATACTTGACTTGTCGATATCTCCAATCTTCATGTCTTCAATTTGACTTGTCGATATTTCTGAGTTCTCTAGTAGCTTTTATGAGTTCTCTATAAGTCATTTGGAGTTCTCGAGTGACTTCTCTATTAAAAACTAAATCTGTGACTTGTAGAGATCGTGACTTAGAATATTTTTCTCAAAATAGATTTATTCAACTTCAAGCTTCTTCATAATTCTTATGAGGCATGATCTTCTTGATCTTCTTCCAGATAGAATTCTTAGGCTTGACACTGTTTACAGAAAAAGACTTCAGTCTGCTCTTTTGACCTTTTTACAGACTTTAAATGTTACAAGTACAAAATATAAATTAAGATTACAATACAACTTACTTAGGGTTGTCAATTTGACTTAATCTTGTTGAAGTACAGACATGTCTTGCACAAAAAAATATGTACAGGTTTTTTTACTGATGATGTCAAAACTATCTAAATACAGAGATAATAACAAATGTACAATCTTACAGTCAGTGTTTCAGACATTAACTTTAATCTTCAACCTTGGCAAATCCAGTAGCATCGTCAAAGAATTTCTTGAGTAGATTCTCTTCAAGAACATTCAAATACATCTCCATTCTCTGTTTGATATTATTGAGCTCTTCTGTAGATTCATCATTTTGATAGATAGCAGCTCTGGGTCATCTAGACTTGATCTTCCAAGTGATAGATCATCCAGTTTCAAGAAACCAACCTTCTCTCAATTTGGATTGCAAGTAAGAACTTTTATATCAAGGGATGTAGTCACTCTGGCTCCTCCAATAGGCATATCAACATTGTTTCCAGAATCATTAATGTATTTTGGAGTGTATTTTGACTTGTAAGCCATTCCTCTCTAATTTCTGTATATCAGGTTCTTCAAATAACTAGACCATCTGGCAGTAGTAGAGTTGATTACCTTTAGTAATGTTATGACATACTCCCACTCCTGTCATGGTTTGTCTCTCATTTGCTCTTGCGAAATCTTCAACCTTTTCCCAGATTCAAGAAAATACATCATATTTTCTTTGATCTTATTTGTGTCATACGAATCAAGTACTATTTGAATTGAAAGAATCTTCTGTAAGTCTTCAAGCTTCATATTTTCTCCCACTCCTGGCAGATTCCCAGGCTCTCTGAGAATTAAAGCATTACTAGTGTAATTATTAGCATTTGGAAGTCCCAGGCCACCTCTTCTGCCAGCCATTCTTGATTGTGAATTACCACTATAGATCTTGTTAATGGTCTCAAAAGAGTCTCTTTTTGGTGCAGGTATCTTGTTTTCCCATAGTAGCTTTTTCTTCTCTCCAAAAGTCAATTTTGGTTTATCAGAGCGTGAGCCTTCTGAATCAGAGTTTAAGTCTCTTTTTGGAATAAAGTGATCAGCTTTTGTTTCTTGAACTGTACTGTCAACAACATGAGTAGTATCAGTGATTGTGACCGGTTGAATTTCAGCAATTATTTCTCCAACTTGAGTTGTGTCAGTGGTTTGTATAATTTGTAATTTCTCAGCCCAATCAGATCCATGAATCACCTTTCTTATTTTATGAACCTGATTGGCTTCTTCCTCAAGTATCTTTCCTTCATCAGCATCATCATGAGCTTGGCTTACTGAATAGACTGGATCTATCAGTGTTTGAGTTTTAGTAGATGTTGATTTCTTCTTGAACTTTGGTTGAGCCTTGGATTTTGTCTTTTCACCAACCTTCTCCTTTCCCTTATACCTCATATCAGCATTTAATATTGCTTGAGACCTTAGAACATGTCCTTCAGCTTCAGTTTGGTTGACTTCTTTGATCACTACTCCTTTTGTTGGTCTTTGTCCATGGATATCTTCATAAGGTGAGACAATATCAGTGTTTACTGGTCTCAGAGATTTGAATTCCTCTTCTATCAGCCTTAGTTTCTCAAAATCAACTCCTGGATTTTCCCTTTCAAAAATCCTTCTACTCACCTCTGAATCATAAGCTGCTATTTTAGGATCCTAGTAGAATAGAGTTATCTTCTTTCCTTTAAACTTCATTATTTGTAAAAACTGAATTGCCTCAACACCAGCTTCTATCTCCAGAATATCTTGGCCTTCATCAGCATTTGTGACTGTCAGAGTTTCTTAGTAGTCACAGTCAGTTCTTTTGAAATAATTTGTTATTTTCTACTTTTCACTCTCTCTCCACTTTTCCTAGATTGACTAGTGGTTTTAAAAGTACCACTAGATCCAACTAGATCTTCACCTTTCTTCCTAAGTGTCTTTTTTCCTCCTTTACTCCCACCATCTGGAGCATCATCTTTTTCATCAACTTTTAGCTGGAACTGCTTGATTTTAGATTTAGATATTATCTCCCTTTTTTTGGCAACATTACCAAGCAGGAGGCAAACAATCAGCTCTGTAGATTGCTGGACCTCATCCAATTTCCCAGGCATCTTTTTTTGAGCAGCTTCCAATTAACCAGATTGACTTCAATTTTGTCTTGTCTGGCAAGCATAGGCTTCAATTGCTTTTGCATTTCAAGCTCAGATTTGAATTTAGCTTCAAATAATGTATCCTTGAGTTGGTCCATTTGGTAGTTGGCTTTTGTTTGAGTATACTGAATGAACTTGACCATTACGGCTTGTTAGGTAATGAATAGAACACAGAGGGGGGATGAATGTTTTTGGATTACTTTTAAGCTTTTTGAACTATTATGGATGTGATGAACAAAGTAATCTAATCTTGTAGAGATAAAGTGTTTTAACAGAAATAATGAAACATGCACATAAACACACTATCTTCAAAACTCACTTAATTTTATATTAAAATCAAGTATGTCTTGCTACAAATTTATGGGTTCTTTGTTAATAAAGGACTCGGCTTCTTTCTTGAGAGAGTTATAAGAAATTCTAGATCTTTTTGTTATACATAAAACAAAGCATCTAGTATTTACTTGTTAGAACAGTAAACACAGGTTTTACACAGCATGCAATAGCATATACTAAACCCTACTTTAAGTTAACTAAAACTTTCTATTTTTGGCTTAGTGTATCTTTGAAAATTGTGCATGTCTGTGACTTTACTTTGTCAGTTAATCTTGGCCTTTGATCTTGTACTCATCAAGCTGCTTTTTGTAGACTTTTCAAATCAGTGATTGATATGTTTATTGATTAATAATCTTGGATCTTTAACTAGTCTGCATTTTGTACTTGAGGTTTATATCGAGATCTCCAGTTTGATATATAAAAAACTCGACATCTCGATAAGTATAATGACTTATCGAGATCTCTTATTTCTCTATAGTTGTTTTGACTTATCGAAGTTTCTGAGTTCTTTATAAGAGAATTTGGCTTGTCAAGATCTATGAATTTCTACATGTAGAAAAGACTTGTCGATATCTCTGAAATCTCTATAGGCATATTGACTTATCGATATCTCTGAGATCTCTAATGAGAGTTTGACTTGTCGATATATCCAATCTTCACATCTTTAATTTGACTTGTCGATATCTCTGTATTTCTATTGAAGAAATGACTTGTCGATATCTCTTATCTTCATATTTTCATTTGACTTGTCGATATCTCTAAGACTTCTCTATAAGATATTTTTTGACTTGTCGATAAGTCATTCTGGAGTTCTCGAATGACTTCTCTATATGACTTGATCTGTGACTTGTAGATTTCTTGACATAGAATATTTTTCTTAAAATAGATTTATTCAACTCCAAGCTTCTTCACATTATCTCTGAGGCATGATCTTCATGATCTTCTTTCAGAATTTATTCTTAGGCTTGATACTGTTTACAGAAAAATACTCCAGCCTAATCTATTGACACTTTTACAGACTCAAGTAATACAATACAAAATGCAAACTTAGATTATCATACAACTTACTTAGGGTTGTCAATTTGAATTAGTCTTGTTATAGTACATGCATGTCTTGCACAACAAAGCTGAAGCTTTAAGAAGAGTGAGAATATCGTGATTTAAAATTTGTTTCTCGGCTGTCTCCAAGTGTTGAGAAGCATGAGTAACATAAATAGGATAATTAGGATCCTTCCATTTAGAAAACCATTCCTCATCAAAACACTTCTTTGTGTATATAGCATCCAACTCAGCTAATTTCAGCTTCTTTTCTCTTTCTAACATTCCTTCAGGAAAGAAGATTTCATCAAGATCTAATTGCACATTGATTTTTGATACACCAATATCATCTCCATCATTAGGCTTCCATGAACAGATTCATCATCAACAATTGGTTCCTTGACTATTTTTGCTATTTCATCTTCAACATCAGCGATTGAGTCAGAATTTGGAGCAGTATGTGATCCCGTTGCTTTAGAAACTGTTATACCTTCAGTATTAGCTCTACATCTTCAAGAATGGTAGTCATATGAACTCGAACATCAGTATTTAGCTCTAGAATCTTAGTGCCGGTAGAGTGCTGTGGTGATTCAAGAATTATGGCTTCATCATGAGTGGTTTGTTCTTCAACTTGATCAATAGCAAGAACAGGGAGTGTAATAGTGGATGGAATAGAATTTTGAGTGAACTGCAAGAAAGTATCAGTACTTAGACATGCAGGGAAATTATTAGCACTTGGTGCATCAGAGTTTGACTAAGGGTCTATAGGCTGTGGATCAGCAACTATTTATTTAAGACTCTAAGCACCTTGTATGATTAAAATATCAACTTCTGAGAAAGGTAAGGCGATCTAAACTGTACCAACATCCCTGCAAATAAAAACATCATAATTGTCCTTATCATATAAAAATAATTGTTAACACGATGTTCAGAAACCCCAATCGTATATATAAACTAAGATTGTACGAGCGGCATCAACTATCTAATTGTCGGATACCGACTCTAAACATGTCGAAAGTGTAAATCTTCGAAGGATGAATAATGTTTAGTTGTGAAAGTTGAGCTCTTGCAATAATCACCATCATACCAGATTCGATGCGAGATTTTCAGATCTTAAAAACATCAATAAATTTTTTTTCAACCGATTCAAATAAACACCGAATAACCTCAAACATAACTAGATAAAAACATAACAAAACACGCTAAAATGAGAGACAAAACAAACACTACGAAAATAGAGAGACACAAACACCCAATAAATTAGATTTTATTAAAAAAATCAATGAGGAGAAAAAATATAAAGGGGTTGGGGTTTTTTACAGGAGAAAACTTGTAAAAGCTTCTTGACTAACTTGAAAAAAGGATAAAAACTTCAAACCCAAGAAGAAGAGGGAGGCTGATCGAGAAAATGTGTATAAGTTGTGAAGTTATGAAATTTTGAACTTAATTAACCATTGAGCGAGTTAAAACATTGTTTTGAAAAAAGTTATATTTTGGGAAAAAATTATTTGGAAAAGATTTAACTGAAAAATATGATATCATTGATAAGCATTTAAATTAAACAAGCATATACAATTTTTAATTTAACTTGTTAAAATTAAAATTATAGGATAACCTAATTCAAAAATGAAAATAATGATAAATTAAGTAATAGATTTTTCTAATAAAATTTTCATTTTTGTTATAGTTTTTATAAAGCGGTTTGAACCTATATGAAGTTTTACATAGTTAAATATTTGGCTGATTTTTTTAAAATTGTTAATTCAACTAAAAATTTTAGTTTAATACAACGATGATTTAAACTTTTTACAGTTAATAATCACGTCGAACTATAGCTATTTGAATATTAACTTAGTTTAACTCGAATTTCACTTGCCTCACAAACAATATCGAATTATAATTTTTCATTTTTTATTATAAATATATTATTATATCTTATCTTTATATAATATTTATATTATAAAAAGGATAATCATCGTTGTTTTAAAATCATCAGAAATATTTTCCAAAATTTTGAATTAATAAATATTAAATAGTAATAAGATATTAATAATTATTTTATATGTTTTTAAATCTTTTACTTAAATCAAATATATACTATATATTTGTTATGGGTAAAAAATTAGGTTATAATTATTGCGATATTTATTGCCAGGGTTCGAGAGCTCAAAGCCTTTAATGGCTGCACTTGTGTTTCGTAGCTTAAATTTTCCCTCACAAGATGCCTACGTATCTCTGTGAATTTAGAGAATCAAGCCAAAAACGCAGTTCTGAATGGAGGGGGTGAGACCCTTTATATAGATATTGAATGTCCTTGAATTGGACTAGGGTTAAGAGACTTGACGAATAAGTCTCCGTTTTAGAATAGATTTTGGAGTCCTTATACGTAGGAAGCAGATTCTTTGTTGGTTTGGGTGTCTTGGAGGCTACTCAATGAAAAATTTTATCCTCTATTGCATATACTTAATGAGCTGTTACTTCACTCTATTTATTAATTACAAAATTAATAAATTACCAATGTTTTGGGCCTCATTAATTGGGTTTCGTTACTGGACTGTATCAGGTTTAATTAATTCAACATCAATTATCCTTCTAGGCTAATTTCAGGCCCATATAATTTTGCCCCCCCCCCCAACTTTTGCAAAACCCGGTAAAGATTTCGCAGAAGTTAAAGCTTATACCTTTTCTGGCTATCGTTTTTATCATAAAATATGGAGCGACCTACACATTTACAATGATTCTCCCTTTATGATCCATCCATGTGGGCTTCCTTAATTTTCCAGGATTTTTTGGGTACCTTCTGGTATTTTTCAGGATTTTTCCTTATTTTTTTAGGAATATTTTAGTACTCACATGTATTTTCCTTAACTTCTCAAGAATTGTTTGCCCAAAAATAATTTTTGGAAATCATTTTCTAATTTTCCTGAATTTTTGGGACCTTTCCCTCTATTTCCCCTATTTTTTCGGAATTTTGAGCTATTTTTCCATTTTTAGCCCATTTTCTGATTAATTAAATAATTAGTAAATGGGCTGTATGGTGTCATGTATCCTAGGCGTGGGTCACCCCCGCCTAGGAGACAGTTTGTGAACCACGCCTAGGAATCATACCTCCTAGGCGTGGTTTGGCTTTCCACAGCTTAAATGTTTCCTAGACATCTTTTGAACAACACATAGGAATTATGTTTCCTAGGCGTGGTTTGACCTTCTTGACTTTTAAAGCCCTCATATTTCCGAGGCGTGGGTTACCTCCGCCTAGGAGACATCTTTTGAACAACGCCTATGAATTATGTTTTCTAGGCTTATAATGCTTCCTAGGCGTGGGTACCCCCGCCTGGGAGACATCTTTTGAACAATGCCTAAGAATTATGCTTCATATGAGTGGTTTGACCTTCTTGACTTTTAAAGCCCTCATACTTCCTAGGCATGGGTTACTCCCTCCTAGGAGACATCTTTTGAACAGCGCCCAGGAATTATGTTTCTCAGGCGTGGTTTGACCTTCTTGACTTTTAAAGCCTTCATACTTCCTAGGCGTGGGTTACCCGCGCCTATGAGACATGGTTTGAACCACGCCTAGGAATTATATCTCCTAGACGTGGTTTGACCTTCTTGGATTTAATAGATCCTAGGCGTGGGTTACCCCGCCTAGGAGACATGGTTTGAACCACGCCTAGGAATTGTGTCTCCTAGACGTGGTTTGACCTCTTTAAGTTTCTTTTTTCTTTAACGAAATATGATTTCTTCAAAAATCCTGGAAAAGTTTCCTCCTTCCCCCTTTTTTTCTTTTGGTTAGAACATTCTAGAGTTTTCTCGATTTTGGTAGGATATTCCAAATTTTAAATTTTGTGGGCTTCCCGCCCTTGGATACCGGGAGGCCCAAAATTTCGGCCCAATTACCTTCTATAGCCGGTTGAGTTACCAGTTAATGAGGCTATATAAGGAGGGGGTGTGAGCTCATTTTACACACTTCACTCCAACAACTTTTCTTCTACTTATTTTCCTACACATTTCTCTCATTTCTCTCCTCCACGAGGCGATTTCCGGATTCCCACGGTGTCGCATCTTTCACCATTTTTTGGGTTTTCTTGAAGATTCCATTTGAATCTTCATCTTCTTTCACTACCTTCAAGGTTTTTTGGATTTCAAGCATCCTTCGCAAGAATATCAATGGCGGATTCCGATTCTTCCCTTTCTCAGCCTCCTCAGGCAGCTCCTCGCCCTTCTAGGGCCGAGGTAAAAAATCCCTCGTTCACGCTTCCGTAATTTCTCTTAGGGATCTTTTATCTAAGTTTGGTCAAGGCTTCCCTAACATGCTCCATTTAGATGCATATAATTATCCCTCTAGATATGATTCTGATAAAGTAGGTATTATAGCCCGTTTATTTGGGATTTCTACTCCGTACAAGGCTGAGGCCCTAGGCCCAAATGATAGGGCTTGTTACCCAAAACCCGGGGCCATTCGTTTGTATAAAGAAACGTTTTATGCTGGCTTTCATCTTCCCCCACATCCTTTTATTTTTCATATTTTAGATGAAGCTCGTATCTGTCCAACTCAACTCACGCCCAATTCTTGGCATTTTATTCATTGTTATATGGCCCAATCTCGTAAACATGGCTTTGAGTCCAGTGTTTGTGTCTTTCGATATTTATTCAAGTTTGTAAATGCCCTTGACGACCAAGGATGGGTCAAAATAGTTCATAGGTCCCTTGCTCGTTCATGTTTTATCTCCGGTACTAACCCTGACTCTAATCCTGACTGGAAAAGTGAGTGGTTTTATGTTTATTTAGACGCCGAGGAGGGTTAGGACCATTTTTTCAGGCCCAATATTTCCAAAAGCGTAGATGATTCTCTGAGGGATTTGAAATTGGGGATAGACGAAGATGCGGCCATCAAGGCCATAACAGCTGATAACTTGCATCACTGTGCTCTCATCCTTCCAGAGGGCAAATTGCAAAATTTAGGTCTAAGCGAGCTGGGTCCTGAGGGTATTTCTTTCCTCTTTTTGACTCTATTGTTTATTTTCATGCATTGTCATTTTTCTAATGTTTTTTTATTTTTGCAGCTAAGGCAGCTTTGGACACTATTTTTAAAAAAAAAGAGTCACGTGCCTCTAGGGGCTCCGCAGTTGAAACTCACCGTGAAAAACGGATGAGGATTGGTGACGGCCCTTTGGTCACCATTACAGAGGTTGTTCCCACCTTCATATATGAGAGGCCTCTTAACCTTGATGAGGATACCTCCCCTTTCACTATGACCTGGGTTTATAGAGAAGGGACACGGTTGTAGGGAGTTCGGAGGCGGCCGCTATATGGTCTGAGAGTGTGGTTACACCACGTGACCAGGCTGAGATCATGGAGTCTTCTGATGATCTACAGATTGAGCGCCCTGGGAAGAGTCTTCTGATGATCTACAGATTGAGCGCCTTGGTTCCTAGGCGATAGCTTCAGTAAGCTTCCACTTCCCTTCTTTTAGTATTCTTCCTACTTGTCTTTCCTTTACATATATAGCTTACTGTTCTGAAACATGTTTTTGCAGATGAATATCTACCTTCAGGCTGCCCTTCATAATCTGAAGGAGGTGAGGACTAACCTGAATGTCGTCGAGAGGGATAGGGACATGTATCTTAAGGCCTCGGAGGCCAATTTTACTCGCTTCCTGGAGGTGGAGAAAGAATTAGCGGACGAGAAGGAGAAAGTCCATAGGCTAGAGTTGGCTGCTCAGAGGAGCCATGCTGAGGTGATTGCAGATTATAAGGCATCGCAGGACTTTCAGGAGGTTCTAAATGCTGCGTATGACACGAACTTCCCTGATACTTTCGCCACTTGCTGGGAGCAGATTGTGGGAGAGATTGGGAAGAAGGTTCCTGGGGTGACTCTCGAGACGTACCCAGTGTCTCCTATTCCTGGGCAAGGCTCTCCTGATGAGGATCTCCCGCCTTCTCCTATTACTGATACTTCAACCGAGGCCACAACTTCTCCTCTCCGGGATGTTATTCCCATGGAAGATGATCCCGTTCCCCCTTCCACTGCGGCTATTGAAGGGGGAAGCGATGATGATTTGTTTAAGGATATGGATTAGTCACCTGCTTTTGTAAGCCCATCGTGGATCTTATGTACTTGATTTAAACTTATGACTTATTTATTTATTTATGCATTTGTTTCCTTTTTATTTCCTTTGTAACTATCTTTGCATATTATATGCATATCACGCTTTACACAATCATAAGGAGAATTTTCAAGGAAAGAGAATAACAAACAAATAGTTTTAATATTAATAAAATGGGTTCGACCCTTATATGGATAAGCAAAACATAGAAATCCTAGTAATCTGGAATATAAATCTTAAAGATTCGAAATGACTTATAACAAACGGAAATATAGATCCAAAGCGAGCAAAACTTCATGGTGCTTTTGAACATTGTTGTTGCTTTAATGAGCACAACACTTCTTTTTCAATGTGCTATATATAATAGATCTTTAGATTCTGAACATGCCAGGTCCTTGGTATTTCTTCTCCTTCCATAGTCTCTAACTTGTAAGATCCTCTTCCATGAACGCTCTTAACCTTGTATGGCCCTTTCCAATTTGGGGCGAATTTCCCTTTCTGCCCAACTCCTGATGCTTCCACTTTTCTTAAGACCAGATCTCCTTGATTAAAAAACCTTTCTTTTACCGTCAAGTTGTAATAAAAAGAGGCTTTCTTCTGATACTCCACAATCTTGGAATGCGCTTCATCTCGCACTTCATCTATTGAATCTAGGGCCAGTCTTTGACCCTCCTCATTTTCCTCAGCGTTGAATGCTTGAATCTTTGGGGATGAATGCGATATCTCTACCGGTATGACTGCTTCTGCCCCATATGCTAACATAAATGGTGTTGCTCCCGTAGTGACTTTTCAAGTGGTCCTATAAGCCCAAAGTATTGGCAGTATCTCATCTACCCAGTTTCTCTTGGACTTTTCAATCCTCTTCTTCAATCCATCCAGGATAATTCGATTTGTAACTTCTGCTTGCTCATTGGCTTGAGGATGAGCTACGGAAGTGAATCACAACTCAATTTCATTCTCCTCACAGTACTTCCTGAACTCCTCATTATTGAATTGTGTTCCATTATCAATTACCAAGATGCGAGGAATTCCATATTTGCACATGACATTTTTCTACAGGAATTGTGCAACTTGCTTGGTTGTAATCTTGGCTAAAGGCTTGGCTTGATCCACTTAATAAAGTAGTCAATTACCACAATCAAGAACTTCCTTTGAGCAGTGGTCATCGGGAAAGACCCAAGAATATTCATTCCCCACATAGCAAATGGGATTGGGGAGTTTATGGAAGTAAGCATTTCCGATGGCTGCCTTACTATAGGGAGCATGCTTCTGATAGCGATTACATCTCTTCACGTATTCTTTGGCATCAACCATCATTTCTGGCCACTGAAATCCTAAACGATTAATTTATGGGCTAAGGCCCTGCCCCCCAAGTGTTGGCCACATATACCTTCATGTACTTCTTCCAGAGCAAGTCTGGCCTCGTCTGGCCTGAGGCACCTTAGATAAGGGATTATAAAAGACCTTTTATAAAGAATCCCATCAATCAAAGAATATCTTAGGGCTCGTATAGCCAATTTTATCGCCTCTATGACATCACTAAGAAGTCATCCGGTTTGTGGATGAGCCTTAATATGATCTATCCATGACCCTCCAAGCCCTATGAGGGCGACTAATTTGACATCTATGCTTCGTGTTTTTAAAACATGAAAGTACACGCTTCTAGAACTTTCTTTTATTTCTGATGAGGCAAATTTGGACAACGCATCGGCCTTAGCATTCTCTTCACTTGGAATTTGCTCGACATGGCACTCATCGAATTGAGTCATCACAACCCTCACTAGGCGCACATATTTTGCCATGATTTCATCCCTTGCTTCAAATTCTCCTTTGACTTGGGATACCACGAGCTTCGAGTCTCCACGGACTTTCGGGTTTTTAACCCTCAATGTTCCAGCTAGGCCCAGGCCAGCTATTAAGGCTTCATATTCAGCTTCATTATTCGTATTCGGAAAATCTAACTTCATAGCATATTCAATTAAGAACTCATCGGTACTTTGTAAAACTAGCCCTGCTCCACTCGAATTTATTTTTAATGCTCCATCAAAATAGAGAACCAAGAATTCCTTGTCCTTGTTCTGTCCTCCTTCATTCTCCTCTTTTCCCTCCATGTCCCGAGGTATGGTATCTTCCTGCCCCCGACTTCTTGGTTGGGGATGGTACATTCAACAACGAAGTCAGCCAAGGCCTGGGCTTTTATAGCCGTTCATGGCTTATACTTTATGTCGAATTCCCCCAGCTCTATGGCCCATTTAATCAGCCTCCCACTGGCTTTAGGACTGTGAA
Source organism: Apium graveolens (assembly GCF_009905375.1). Classification (NCBI taxonomy): domain Eukaryota; kingdom Viridiplantae; phylum Streptophyta; class Magnoliopsida; order Apiales; family Apiaceae; genus Apium; species Apium graveolens. The sequence continues at coordinate 185,901,555 of NC_133653.1, read as the reverse complement.
TAATGTTTCTCAAAGACTGATTTGTTAGTACTTCAATTTTATGAGCAAGGAAGTAATGACGTAACTTTTTTGAGGCCATCACCAAGGCTAAAGCAAACTTATCAATGGTCGAATAATTCAACCCATACCCATGCATAATCTTGTTGACATAATATATAGGTTTCTGCACTTTAAGTTCATCCTTAACCAATACGGAACTCAAGGCATTTTTTGAAACAGCCAAATTTAAGTACAAAGTTTTATTAAGAATTGGTTTGGCCAACAGCGGTGCTTGAACCATGTATTTCTTCAACTCCTCAAATGTCTCATGGCTTTCTTCTGTACATACAAAGTCTTTCACCTTTTTCAAAGCCTTAAGGAAGGGCAAACACTTATCTCCAGACTTGGATATGAATCGTCTTAAAGCTGTAACTCTTTCGGTGAGTTTTTGCACATCTTTTACGGAACGTGGAGGTTCCATGTCTAAGATGGCCTTTATCTTGTCCGGGTTGGCCTCAATTCCCCTTTTAGAGACCATCAATCCTTAAAATGTTCTAGATCCTACTCCGAAAGCACACTTTGCAGGGTTTAACATCATCTTGTGGTATCTCAAGACCTCAAAAGCTTCTCTCAGATGGGATATATGGTCATTCCTCACAAGACTTTTGAATAACATATCATCTACATATATTTCCATAGTTTTCCCAATAAGATCTTTAAAGATCTTATTCACCAACCTTTGATAGGTAGATCCTACATTCTTGAGTCCAAATGCCATAACAAGATAACAAAAAACACCAAATTCAGTGATGAATGATACCTTTGGGATGTCATCCTTATGCATCTTGATCTGATTGTAACCGCTGAACCCAACCATAAAGCTTAACATCTCGTGACCCGCAGCTATTAGACTATCTATCATTGGCAGCGGGAAACAATCCTTTGGGCATGCATCATTCTGATCAGTGAAATCTACACACATTCTCCACTTTCTATTAGCCTTCTTTACCATTACAGGATTTTCTAACCATTCCGGAAATTATATCTCTTCAATGAAACCAGCCTCTAAGAGCTTCTCCACTTCTTTCTTGATGGCTTCTTGCCTTTCAGGGGCAAAACTCCTTTTCTTCTGCTTCACGGTCTTTTGATTAGGATCCACGTTCAACTTATGGGTGATCAATTCCGGGTCTATGTCGGGAATATCTGTTGCCGACCATGCAAGCACATCATTATTCTCTTGCAAGAATCTTACTAACTTCCCCTAAGGGGCTCCTCCAATGACGCTCCGATGAAAGTTACTTTTTCAGGGTCCTTGGGAGCCAAATGAACCGGGATCAAGTCTTCTGTTGGTTTTCCTCGTTTCTCATCATTTTCACGGATATCCAGGTCTTCAATAGGCAAGACCTACCCCCTGCTCCATCTGCCCTCAGCGAGGCTACAGAACAGCTTCTTGCCATCTTCTGGTCTACCCTTTCTTCTCTTATTATGTCTCTGGTTGGAAACTTGATCACGGAATAGTAGGACTAGGGGGATGCCTCGAAAGCATGTATGCATGTCCTCCCCATGATCGCATTATATATTGATCCAGCCTTGATTACCACAAAGTTCAACATATGCTTGGCTTGTCTTGGTTCCTGACCCATTGTTAGAGGTAGCTTAATTATCACTTCCACGGGGAATTCGACTCCAGCGAAACCATATATCGGCATATCGGTTGGGGTTAATTGAGAGTCATTGTAACCCATTCTTATGAAGGTATCATAAAGTAAGATGTCTATCGATGTCCCATTTTCTATAAGGACTATTTTCACCAAGTTGTTCCTTATTATGGGTGTTATGACTAAGGGATCATAATGGGAAACTTGACCCCTTTCAAGTTGAAAGCATCAAACAACATTGTTACTCCTGTCCTAGCCCTTTTTGGAGCTTCCCCTATTATATGCATGACTTCTCTAGTATAAGCTTTCCTCGAGTTCTTAAATGATCCTATAGCGGTTGGCCCTCCAAAGATTGTATTTATAACCGGTCCTCGGGGTTGAGGATTTCTCCCCTGATCATCTTGGTCACTCCTACGATCATCAAAGTTCCTTCTTTCACTATTGTGTTTCTTTTCGTCCCCAGTATACTTACTCAATCTCCCTTTTTGGATTAGGAATTCAATTTCATCCTTCAGTTGTCGGCACTCATCGGTGTCATGACCAGCTTCCCTATGGAATCTACAATATTTGCTTTTATCTAGCTTTGTGGGATCAGCCTTCAGGGGTTTAGGCCAACGAACATCCATATCTTTCTCGATTTCTATCAAAATATGGCTCCTAGGGGCATTCAGCCTAGCATATTCGGTTAACTTTTGTCCAGGCCCTCCCTTCTTCGGGGTTGAGTCAACGTCTTTCTCAACTCTTGGATACTTATCCTTGGTATTGTATTCTTGATCAGTCTTTCGCTTCTTGCCCCCAGCGGGCTCATTGTTTATCACAATTTTTCTCATGCTCTCCTCCACTTGAATATATTTGCTTGCCTTACTCTGGAGCTATAACATATATTCTGGTGGTCTCTTGGCCAAAGACAGCTTGAAGAACACATCCTTGGTTCCCTGTTATAATGCTATCATAGCCATCTTGTCATCAAGATACAGGACTTTCAAGGCCTCCTTGGTGAATCGATTCAAGTAATCCCTAAGAGATTCCTTTGCCCCCTGCACTATGCTCATGATAGAAGCAGAACTTTTTTTATGCACCTTCTCGCTGATGAATTTCTTAATGAAAGCTTGACTTAAATATCTGAAGGACCCAATTGAGTTTGAAGGCAAACGATTGTACCACCTTTGAGCCATTCCTGATAAGGTTTAGGGAAAATCTCGACATATGATTGCATCATTAACGGGCTGCAACAACAGTTCATTAGAAAATATCCTGACATGATTAGCGGGATCCCCCGTTCTATCATAAGCCTTTATAGTCGGCATCTTGAACTTCCTTGTGATATGGGTGTTCATGATTTCTGCCGTAAATGGCGAAGTCGGATCGTCTGGATCTCCGAGGGGGAGCAACTCAAATGGGTTTCCTCGAGGAGCATCCGCCGATTTTCTCCTAGGAGCTTCCTCCAAATTGATGATATGGGTATTTCCCCTAGTTCTCCTAACTCGGTTGGTCCTTGTTGGCTTCCTAGCCTGACTTCTCTCCATGTCCCTCCTTAGCCTCAGGAATTCTGCCTCATGGGCACGTATCATTTCCTCAAAAGTCTGAGACGCCACTCCATGTGCTGTTTGAAACACGGTTTTCTTGTCCCCAACGGGCTCAACATGCCTTCCTCTAGCAGGCTCTTTATCCCTCCTCATCGGTTGATTCTTCACTTTCATCGGTGGTATAAGGTCCTGATATATCCCTCTCATTGGTGATTGGTTGTAGACCTCTAAGATAATTAGGGTCATCCCAAGGCTGAGATCGAGGTGGTAGAGGGGGCATGCTCCCTTCAGCCTCCGAGTATATCGGCATTCCTTAGGGGGGATTCAAAGGTGTGTGATGTACTATAGTTGACATCTCAAAGCCCGTGGATTGAGTTCCCAAATGTGCATTCAGATTTAAATTTTGATGATTTGACCCTAGGATCAGGGGTGGATGCAATTCTAATCGTGGATTCAAGGGATCTGTTGTCACTTGGGAGTAAGTCGAATGTAGGGGAATCTCAATAGCGGATAAAATTATTTGAGTGGTCCCAACCGGTGTTCCTTCAGGGTTGTTGCTTCTACTCCGGGTGTTCACCATGGTTATTACTCTTTTCCCACAGACGACGCCAAGTGTTATGGGTAAAAAACTAGGTCATAATTATTGAGATATTTATTGCTAGGATTCGAGAGCTCAAGGCCTTTAATGGCTGCACTTGTGTTTCATAGCTTAAATTTGCCTTCACAAGATGCCTACGTATCTCTGTGAATTTAGAGAATCAGGCCAAAAATGTAATTCTGAATGGAGGGGTTAGACCCTTTGTATAGATATTGAAGTCCTTAAATTAGACTAGGGTTAGGAGATTTGATGAATAAGTCTTCGTTTGAGAATATATTTTGGAGTCCTAATACGTAGTAAGCAGATTCCTTGTTGGTTTGGGTGCCTTGTAGGCTACTCAATGAAGAATTATATCATTTATTTATTAATTACGAAATTAATAAATAACCAATACTTTGGGCTTCATTAACTGTGCTTCGTTACTGGACCGTATCGGGTTTAATTAATTCAACATTAATTATCCTTCTAGGCTAATTTCAGGCCCATATCAATATTCTTCCAAAATTTTCCTTCAACACATGTTATCATATAATATATATTTTTTAAATTATCTCTTTAAGTTAAACCAATATAGGAATAAATTTTAATTATCATCTTGATATTTGTGATGGGAAAAAAATTAAACATGAGATTTTATATTTTCGAGTAATAATAACTGGCATTTAACAAGAGTGACTAACAAAGTATTTTAATTTTTTAGCGCTTAACTTTTGTGAAAAATTTGTGTTTGTTTTATCTATACTCTTAGAAGAGTTCTATTTCAATTTTAAAAATTATGTCTTCGTATAGTTCACTTTCTAATTTGTGGAGATAATAGTTATATAAATAACAAGTTTGTATTAAGTATGGTAAAAATTTAAAATTAATCGTTTTAATCTCAATATCATAGAAAGAGAGTTCATGAATTTTAAACCAAACCAATATATTTCATTATTTTTTATTTTTTTAAACATTAGTTTCTATATATACGATATACAAATAAATTTTAGTTTTTAAATTTTTTAATGATTATCAAAATATTAATTTTATACATCGCTAGTCCTAGATCTTTATTAGGAATATATGATTATAACCCCGACAACTATATAATATAAAATATAGTTTAGAAAAAATGAAATGAAACATGTTATCTCAACCAAAATATTTATATTGTAGTTTCTAGATTAATATATGACAGTTATTCAGAACATACAAAAATGATAGCATCGTATAATACAAAATGTTATTGGATATTTTTACTTGGTAATAAGATTACAATTATGATATAATGTTTATAAAAATAACATTGTTCAACAAATTGACTACATTTAAAATCTATACCACCTAAATTATGTAAAAAGTGAATTTAAAGTTTATAGGTTATTTTATGTTTTGTAATTGTCTACTTGAATATGTGAGCTAAGTAACAAATATTTTGTAACGATTATATGTAAATCAATATTATTTGACATTTATGAGTTAAAACTGGGAGGAAAAAAATCCAAGCATTTGTAATTGGCCCACATTGTAAGAATCCTTTAAACAAATATGATATTCATTTTATTGTTGAAATAACCCTTTAAAACAAATAAAATATTTGTTTTGAAAATATTAATTTTTTTGTTTACATTTCCTTGTTGCTTATTCCTGGCGTACTCAAACTTTATAGTTATAAAGAGAAGATTCTACTAAACTTTAATATATAGCTCAAATTGGATGATTAGTTAGTTTAAAAATTGAGTTGAAAGTCATGTATATCATGAATAAATTCAAAAACTTCCCTAGTATAGATCATTAGTATATATCATTGTATCTTTGGTACTTAATTATGCGTTATAAAGTTGATAAAAGGTTGTCCCTAAGTACTTATGTGTGCTTATAAGATTGACTAAAGACTCCGACCTACCTCGCAGTCAATTAGTAGATTTAGTTAATATTGCTACACTTTTTTTTAATTTTTTTTAGAGTATTAGTAACTTATATTACGAGCACAATGCATACTGGACTTCAATTAAAGTAAGTTCCATGTATTAAGGAAAAAGGAAGAAAAAGAAAGAAGAAGAGAAGTTTGACATGATATCCTGCAATTTTTATAATTAGATTAATAATAAAATAAAAAAATAAAAAATATTAAAATTAGATAATAACTAAGATTTAACATTTAATTATATTAATGAGCCTAAAATTTGGATCACACTTTAATATGGATAACTTGTAGGTTAAGAATTAGGATTTTGTATCGTTATAAATACAACCTCCTTGTTTTTAATATCAAAATTTGTAGGCCTCTTTTACACAAAATCAACAGTCTTGTAAAATTCGTATGAAATTCATCTTAAGTTGGAATTCATAGATTCTGGTTTTTTCAGAAAGGTCTTTTCGTTTCTACAACTTTCACGTTTTGTGTTTTTCAAGCAGATGTGGTTTAGAGGGTCAAAATGTCTAAATAAGAATCTGATCAGAATTGGAATCGTGGACAAGGACGAGATTTTAGATGAGGTTAAATATCAAAGTGGTCACTCAACTGAAAATCATATATCAGTTTAATCATCAAATTTAACGGGGTATCATTTGGATCACTAAAGTAATAATAAATATCAAACAGATACCTCAAAATATGTGCTCGAGAATGAAAATTTATTTTATAGAGTTCTAAACATTTTTTTTAAATCTTATTACAATCAAATGAAAAGTTATGAATTCATAGTATTTTAGATGCTTTTTTGAGATTTTTAAAAATTATCTACTAATTATTTTTATTTAAATAAAGCAAATGACTAAAAAATTAAAAATAAATAGTAGATAAATTTTAAAAAATCTTATTATATTATAGAAAATACTAGAATTCATACATTTTCATTTGGTTGTAATAGGATTCAAGAAAAAAATATAAAACTCCATAAAATAAATTTTAATTCTCGAGCACATATTTTGAGGTATATGTATGATATTTATTATGATTTTAGTGATTCAAATGATACCCCATTAACTTTGATAATTAAACTGATATATGGTGTTCAGTTGAGTGACCACTTTGATATTTAACCCATTTTAGATGTTTCATTTTTGATGGGTTAATATGGATTGAATATGTGTTGTAATGTGATCTATTTATTTTCGTGATTGAGGTAAGTAACTTACCGTTACTCTATATTATTTGTTTGCCTACATGTTTTGTAAGTTAATTTTTGTTGCTCCGTATATTTGAAACATGAATTATCTGTTTGATTACGTTAGTAAATCTTTATTGATTCGTATATATTATGTAATGTGTCTTACTATGCGTGATTAGATTTTTTCGATATTTATTTAGTTATTATAAGTATGATTTGCATATGTGATTAATAAGATAACTAATTTTCAGAATTCCCCGGTAATAGTCATGTATAAGATTACAACCCGATCACTCGGTAGTGTGATACATAGAACATAGAACTAGTTTACGCACGTTTCAAAACACATCGATACCTTGTCAATCTTCGATTTCACTTGAAGATGGACATAAATTAGTCCCCATCGATTAAGAATAAGAATCCGGTCACTTGAAAAGTGTGGCATAAAGTATAAGATGTCGGTCACTGGCAAAGTGTGGCATAATGTGTGATTCAAGACTGTGAGACTTAAATAAAAGAATTTGATTTTAAAAAATTATTGATTGATTAAAAATTTTGATGATGTGGATTATAGAATATGTTGTGTGATTCGTTTCGATCCTTGTAATAGGAAATATATTTTGTGATCTTTGTTATCGAATATTTGTGTAATCCTATGTGATAGATGTTACGTGTTATGTATCTGAATTGTGTTTTTAAAAAGATAAAAATATTATTTTGAGCCGTTGGACGGTATTTGCGTGTTGGGCCTCGCATCTCATCCTTTTAATATTTCAGATTTTGCCTAATATTCGAGTTGGATAGCATTGAAGTTCGTGACCTTAGAATTGAAGTAGATTGACTTTTGAATTTTTGTTAGTTGCGATTTTGTAATAGTTACCTATGTAATAGAATTTTGAATTAATTATTGAATTTTGTATTAATTTTGATTTAGAATTAATAGTCCAGAAGTGCCCCTATCGAAAAAGGATGTTATCAGATATTAAGACAGAGTTCTGGAACTGTTACATATGAATATATAACACGTGTTACAACTTACAATTACTCTATCTTTTTTTAATAATTCACTTTCTAAAATAAAAATTTCTCAAAAGTTTATAAAAAAGGGACGGAGAGGGTAAAATTTTAGGGTTTTTATGTTCTGAAAGAAAAGTACGAGTTACTTATGAAAATGAATGTTAAATTAGTGTGATCATTTTAACTTTGAAGTTGTCTATATCTTGACATCGCTGTGATTGTCAAAATAAATGTGCAACTAATCATGTAATAAAAGAATATTAATTATTTACTTGACATAAATATACTTTTGATCTAGAAATAAATATTATCTTTTGTTATTCCTAGAAGACTAACAATGAGATTTACAGAAGGGGGGTTGAATGTAAATCTCAAAACTTTTTCAAGTTTTGAGCAGTTTATAAAGTTGTGTGTTCAAGAAGAACAAGTGTGTGAATTGCTTTAAGCTAATACAGACAGATATATATTCAAGCACAAATGTAAAGAACACAACAGACCTTAAAAACTTTTCTGGTGGATTTGTTGTTCCACCAGAGATGGTATATTAGAAAATCTGTGTTCAACAATGTTGATCACAGCTGCATCCTAGTACAAACTAGATGAATTTTCTCTCAAGATATTTCTTAACAGCTCTGGAAAAATCTATCTAATTACTAGCTTCTTCTTGGTTCATATATATTACCAAGTGTACAAGTGAAAAACAATATAAAATTACAATAGTAAAATAAGTTCTTCACTTGCTTCTTTTCCTGTTCACTCAAGTACTTTGTTGACTATTGCAACTTTGTACAAAAGAAGAACGGCTGCTTTTTCTGTTGATCCTGAAATTCGGCTACCACATCTCAGTTTTCTCTGTCAACCCACGTGCCTCTGCTTGTAGGTACAACTACCACTTATCAACGGCTGATTAGCAGAACATCCGTTGAAGCTTTCATCCGTTGATGACTTCATCCGTTGAAGGATGTTATCCGTTGAAGCTTTCATCCGTTGATGCTCTCATCCGTTGAAGGATGTTATCCGTTGAAGCTTTAGAGACATCCGTTGAAGCTTAGCTTCTCATCCGTTGAAGGTCTTTTAAGTCATCCGTTGATACCACTTCATTTATACAAAATTACAAGGCATGAAATATTTACAATTGGCCTTCCTATCTGCATATCATCTAGTAGTCAACATGACTCATAGTTTCTCTCAACTTCTAAGAATTACAATTTTAAATACAGAGACTGAAATATGCTACAATACTAGACTTATTTCTAAGTAAAGCTACACCATCAACGGATAGCCAAAGTGGTCTTATCCGTTGAGGCTACAGACACTAAATTTCTACTTAAGTGTTTTGTTAAACATATCATCAAACTAATGCACATATATTCCTAACAATCTCCCCCTATTTATGTCTATAAGAACTGTAGGCATAAATTCAGGGTTAACTTGATGATAACAAAACACTTAACAAATATTTGAATTGAAACTAAGTAGAAATATAAAAAGTGCTGCAAAAGTGTATGTACTAGGAGGTAATTGAAGATTTACAGTATTTCCAAGGGTGCTCCTCTAGCCTGAGCAAATCATCATTTTCTTCTTTGTTCCCTGGTTTTCTTTCCTAGCCCTTTGTCATTTCCCTCAATTTGGAGTTGGAGTTTTCTGAAGAATTCAGCTTCATCTTCATCACTGATATCCAACTTAGATTGCATTTCCTTGAGAGTTTCATTGCTGGCAATCTTGAGTTGGTCTTCAAGTCTGAAAAATCTTCTGACTCCTTTGTCATCTCTAAATTCCATCAACCAATGAGGTGATTTGTGAATTTTAGTTCCCCTTTCTTGTATGAGTAAGGTTCTGGGCAAAGCATTTGGTTCCCTCCAAGTCTTCCTTATGTTGGCAATCTTGTTGAGAATTTCAGTCTTGGCTGTTCTGGTAAAGCCAGAATCCTTTTTGATGGCTGAAAAGACTCTGATCAAGGTAGAGTAGCCTTCATTTAGAATCCTGTGGAGAGGCCATGTTCTTTCCCCAGCTCCTTTATATCTGAACACTAATCTTTCTGGTAACTGTCTGTAGGCAGCTATTCCCCTTACATCCTCCAGCTCATCCAGATAGAGTTCAATGTCTGAAATTTCTTTTATGTCACAGATGTGAACATAATCATCTTTAGAAATGGGTGACTTAGGCTTAGGTTTTTGTTTTTGAGTGAATTTCTTAGAGGTTGTGGGAGGTGTAGATTTTGGTTTTCTTTTCTGTTTCTTTGGTGGTGGAAGAGTGGTTAGAAAGGTAGGCAATGTGATGTTGTCCCAATCAATAGGTTCCTCTTTTGGAATGATTGGTTCACCATGGATATTTATAGAGGGATCAGTAACAAAAGGTTCAGGTATGGAAGGTAGTGGTTTAGATGTAGATTTGGTATCTTCAGGGTTATCTTCACTCCTTCTGTGTGCCTTGGCCTTTCTTCTGTTTCCCTTCTGCCATTCCTCTCTTTCCTCCATATTTTCACCAAATATGCTCCCAAGAACCTCATCTAAGTTAGCAATCTTTTCTTCACCCCTGACTTCAATTCCTTTCATTTCTTCAACTTGGCTTGACTTTAGCTGTTTTTCAAGCTTTGCTTGTGCTCTTTTGTCAGCCTTTAATTGCTTGGCTTCTTCTTTCTTAGCTATTGAGAATTTGGGATGTCCTTGCATCACACATATGCTCTTTCCCTCTCTAATGATAATAGCTCTATTTCTCCTTACAGCCTCATCCATGGACTTTTTGAGATAGGCAATACTCCTGCCTAAGATCTTGTTCTCATCATCTTTTGAAGGAGGAAAGTCCACTTCTTTTAAAGGATTCTTTGTTGAGTCCTTATTGGATCTTTCATTGGGCTTGAGGATTATAGCTTGTAGCTCTTTGGAAGAAGCTTCTCCATCCTTAAGACTCCCTACTGGCATGAGCTCCATGTTGATTGGTTCAATCTTTGTGCTAAATTTCACAGATGTTGATTTATTTTGTGTAGAACCAAACACCAATTGCAACCTTTCATCAATTCTCCTCCATTGTTCTTTCATTTGTATTTCAGCTGCTGCTAGCTGAATCAAATCAATTCCATCAGATTTACCCTTGATTTGAATGATTGGAGAGGTAGTGATGGCAGGAACTAGCACTTTAGATATCTGAATCTTTGTAGAGGGCTCTCCTTCCCCTTCCCTTTTATTCTCCCCCTTTTTGTTATCATCAAGGAGAGGGGTCAAGCCTTGTGCTTTTGCCAGCTGCATTAGGAGATTGGTTTGAGATTGTTGGTTGAGAAGAAGGGTGGCCACAGAATCTTCAATTCCTTGAACTCTGTCTTCCAACTTGGCCAGCCTTTGTTCAGTAACTGATTCCTTTTTCAATCTCGAAACCAAGTCCTGCAAAGTACCATAGGGCATGACTGAATCCAATTTTTCTGAAGTGAAGGATTTCAAGTCAGCAATATCTTTCCTGAGATCATTTAGACTCATATCTTGCTTTACTTTCTGCAACTTCATGAGATGCAGTGAGTCCAGGTGAGCTTGGAGGATAGCCTTGATATTTGCATTTGAAGTGTTCTGAATGGCCTGTTGAATAGTGATGATTTGTTTGACTAGGTGGACATTGAATTCACCTGTTCTATGCTCCTTAGTCAGGGCCCATTCAGGTAGATTAGGAATGGAACTAGGGTCTTCATCTCCCCCTATGTTCATGCTTCCATCAGAAGAAATAGAGTCATCATCATCAGAATTTACTCCAAATTCCTCAGATGGCTCACCAGCTGTAGAAGGCATCCTGTTAATAGCAGCTTTATCCCTTTGAAGAGATTCTGTTGAGTGCACTAGATGTAGTGTCCTCTCTGCCTCCTCATTGCCCTGAGCAGCCAACAGTTGATAGGCTGTCACAGGATGAGTAAAAGTGTCAGCATCCAAGGAAATGTTATCAATTACAGCTTTGTAATGTTGCTGAAATTGTCTTTCCTTTTCAGCATCATCCACAATCATTGACTCATGAGCAATGGCTGGTTCCACCCTTGTATCAACTGTACCTGCTTTTCTCTCTTTTTCTCTATGTTCTTGCATCAGGGGCTCCCCCTGGCTCACACATCTCACTCCCTCACCTTCACCTTCTAAGGTGGTACTCCACTCACTGACTTTTGCCATGCTGGAAGAAATAGCATGCATTTTTGTGCTCTCAATCTCTCCTTTTGCCTGGGAGCAACCCAGCCTCTCACTCAAATTTTCACTCCCTGCCCTCAATCCTAAAAGTGATTGCACAGTATTCATGTCTTCTACACTTGGAATCATTTCAGTTATTTGTGTAGAGACTATCAACGGATGTGGAATATCCGTTGAAGTTGAAACTGTTGTTATCAACGGATAACTGCTGTTAAGCTTATCCGTTGAAGAGCAACCACTTGTCAACGGATGAGTGATATCCATTGAAGAAGGAAAAGAAGATGAAATTGAAAGTGATATAACTGTTGAATCTGTATAGATTGATTTGATATGTGTTGATACAGATCCTTCAATTATATCTGAAAGAATTTGCGGGTGATCCAACAAATCATCTAAAAGATGATGATCACCTGTATTTGAGTGGGGCTTCTCCCTGAGTTGTAAAGAGGGAGAATCAGGAATTGATGGGAATAGCATATCCACATCCAGAGATGGTGAAGAAGTATTTGGTGATTGATGTGTAGTTATTGTGAGAGAATGGGGCTGTGACTCCACATTTATTGGAGTCACATCAAACTGAGTTTGAGAAGGCACAGAGACAGATGGATGTATCTGTGCAGTGTGTGCACCCTGTGTAGAAGATTGGGTTCTAGCCTTCTTTCTTCTAATAAAGGCTTTTGTAGGTGAGTGTTTGGCTTTAGTGTCCCTCCCTCTTTTGTTCTGTGTTCCTGGATGGGAACTCTTTTCAATAGTAACATCCTTTTGGGAGGATGCTACTAGGGATGTGCTAGAGACCTTTTCAACCACCACAGCTTTTTGAGAAACTGGGGCTTGGCTAGCTTGGGAAGCACTCAACTCTCCTTCCTTATCCTGGGGGTTTCTTTGATGTTCACCCCTCCCCTCACCACTCACACCCTGATCACTTCCCTCAGGGTTAATGGTTGTTGTTACAACTGTTGTCTTTTGAGAAACAACAGAGGTGGTTTTCTTTGTCTTGGATTTTGAAAGTTTGGATTTGGTGACCTTGGTAGAAATCTGTTGGGGCATTGACACAGATTTCATGGCCACACTAGAAGATAAAGAAATAGAGGGGTTGGAAGAAGTAGGAGTTGTAGAAGCAATTACCTCACCTACCTGGGGTGCATTCATGATTGGTAAATATACCAATTGCACACTGCTGTTAAGATCCATTCTCTTCAAGTCTGCAAGAACTCTTTTCTCTTGTGCCCAGCACTTGAGTTTATTATTCTCATTGATTATGACTAAACCTTCAGCAACATGGTTAGCCAATAACATAAAGAATCTAGCATAATAGATGTTATTAGGTCTATTAGCTTTGTTACCTAATCTAGTACCTAATTCTAGCATCACATAGTTGCTAAAGTTAAAGTACCTATCAGAAACAAGCATATAGAACATGTTAACAAGAGATGAAGTTATGGCATCAAAATTACTAATTTTCCCAGAGAAAACCTTTATGAAGGCATCCCCAAGAAAACTCCATTCTTTCCTAAGGCCTTTTCGTCTAATACCCCCTAAATTAGCAGAGTTAAGAGAGTAACCTATGGAATCTAACATGCTGGATACATCACTATCAGTGTGTGGTGTCATGGCATTGTTCTCAGGTAATTTAAAACATGCTTGTAAGTCATCACAGTTTATACAGTGATTTTTACCTTTGAGAGTGAAGGAGATAGTCATATCCATGGAGTTGAACTCAGCAGTTGTCCAAATCTCCTCAACTACTTCACAGAAAATCGTTGGGGCTTCCAGCATTGCATAGCTAAGTTTACAGTTTTTGATGAAGTCCATCATTTTGTGATAATCTGAGTGGGCTTCATTCTTCTCTACCAGAGCTATGAAATTATTCTTCTCGTAGATGAACCCAGATTGAGACATAATCTTCACGACTGGTGCCATTGTTGTGAGTAGAAATTGCAGAGAATAACTTGAGGGTTTTGCAGAGAGAAAATGGTAAATGCTTGAAATTCTAAGAAAGCGTAAAGTAATAATGAACAATCAGAAGGGCTTATATGCTTTTAGAAAAAAAATAAATAAAGGATTAATCAATAAATAGGTGTTGGTGAATTTCAGCCGTTTAAGAATAAACTGTAAGTATTCTAATAACTACCTTTAAAACCAATACATACAGATGTATGTATGGTATCAACGGTTAAGAAAATAGAATCAACGGCTGTGAAACACCTCAAACGTCTGATGTGACATTTCAACGGATAATGTAAATTGTCATCCGTTGAAAGGTACTTCAGCTTTATCCGTTGACGGATAAAAGTTCCAGAGATATACTTGTCTTTCAACGGATAATGAATATCCGTTGATAGAGCAATTTTGACTTTCAACGGATAGGGAACATCCGTTGATGGAATAAACTTTGTTAAAAGTCAAATTTGTTCTAGCAACTAATATATTTCAGGCTCCACATCAAATTGCAAAGAAGACATGAATTTTAAGAGTAATTAAGCATACCTAGCTCACTTACCAATCTTGTGAATGTTGATTCATCAAGTGGCTTGGTAAATATGTCAGCAATTTGTTGTTCACTTGGAACAAAATGTAGTTCTACTGTACCATTCATGACATGCTCCCTGATGAAGTGGTACTTAATATCAATGTGCTTGGTCCTTGAGTGCTGCACAGGATTCTCTGTTATGGCTATGGCACTTGTGTTGTCACAAAAGATAGGTATTCTATCAACATGAAGTCCATAATCAAGGAGTTGATTCCTCATCCATAACATTTGAGAACAGCAACTTCCAGCAGCAATGTATTCAGCCTCAGCTGTAGAAGTAGAGACTGAATTTTGCTTTTTGCTAAACCATGATACAAGCTTGTTTCCCAGGAATTGACAGGAGCCTGTTGTACTTTTCCTGTCTATTTTGCAACCTGCATAGTCTGCATCTGAATAACCAATTAGATCAAAGCCAGATTCTCTAGGATACCAAATTCCTAAATTTGGTGTACCCTTGAGATATCTGAAAATTCTCTTGATAGCAATTAAGTGAGACTCCCTAGGATCAGCTTGAAATCTCGCACACAGACATGTAGCAAACATTATATCTGGTCTGCTAGCAGTTAAATATAAAAGTGAACCAACCATGCCTCTATAACTTGTAATGTCCACAGACCTTTCAGTCTTATTTAATTCAAGTTTGGTGGCAGTGGCCATGGGAGTTTTTGCAGATGAACATTCCATTAAGTCAAACTTCTTTAAAAGATCATGAATATATTTAGTTTGACTAATGAAAATTCCATTACTAACTTGTTTAATTTGTAAACCAAGAAAATAGGTTAGTTCTCCCATTAGGCTCATTTCATAATTACTTTGCATTAGCTTAGCAAACTTCTTACAAAGATTATTATCTTTAGAACCAAATATTATGTCATCTACATAAATTTGAACAAGTATACTAGAGCCATTAACATTTCTAAAGAAGAGAGTTTTATCAACAGTACCTCTAGTGAAGTGATTCTCCAAAAGAAATTTTGATAATGTTTCATACCAGGCTCTAGGTGCTTGCTTCAGTCCATAGAGTGCTTTCAACAGATAATACACATAGTCTGGAAAATTTGGATCTTCAAATCCTGGAGGTTGACTTACATAGACTTCTTCCTCTAATTTCCCATTTAGAAATGCACTCTTGACATCCATTTGATAGACTTTGAAATTGGCATGGGCTGCATAGGCTAGAAAGATTCTGATAGCTTCAAGTCTTGCAACAGGAGCATATGTCTCATCAAAATCTATTCCCTCTTGCTGAGAATAGCCTTTGGCAACCAATCTGGCTTTATTCCTTATGATAATGCCATTTTCATCCATCTTATTTCTGAATACCCATTTTGTATCAATAGGACTCTTGTTCTTTGGTTTGGGTACCAGCTTCCAAACTTGGTTTCTCTCAAATTGGTTTAGCTCTTCCTGCATAGCTAATATCCAATCTGGATCCAATAAGGCTTCTTCCACTTTCTTAGGTTCCTCCTTAGATAGAAAACTACTATACAGACATTCATCTTGAGTAGCTCTTCTTGTTTGCACTTTAGATGATGCATCACCAATGATCAGTTCAAAGGGATGATTCTTGGTCCATTTCCTTTGAGGTGGAAGATGAGCTCTAGATGAGGTGATCTCAGTATTGTCATGATGTGAGATAGAGTTTTGATTAGTTGAAACTCCCCCTGAGTTGTTGGTCCTTTGCAGGGAACTTGGAGTTCCATCAATTAATGATGTAAATTGATTATCAGTTGATGAGCTATGATCAACGGATGTTTCATTAAGTACTTCAACGGATGATGCACAATGTCTTTCAACGGATGCTGAATTTTGTGCATTATCCAGGAGCAAATTTTGTATTCCTTTTGAAGTGTCGTCTCCATCAATCTCTTCTTCACTATCATCACAATATATTTCAATATTGTCAAATTTGAGTCTCTCATAATGTTCCTCATCTGTTAGTCCATCAATCTTTTTATCATCAAACACAACATGCACAGATTCCATAACAATGTTGGTTCTTAGATTGTAGACCCTATAAGATTTTCCAGCTGAATAACCAACAAATATTCCTTCATCAGCCTTTGCATCAAACTTCCCTTTATGGTCAGATTGATTCCTTAGTATAAAACATTTACATCCAAAGACATGAAGAAAGTTTAGAGTTGGTTTTCTTTTCTTGAACAACTGATAAGGAGTCATGCCTTTAGCTTGATTGATCAGAGAAATATTTTGAGTGAAACAGGCACAATTAACAGCTTCAGCCCAAAAATATGTTGGTAACTTTGATTCTTCAAGCATTGTTCTGGCAGCCTCAATTAAAGATCTGTTCTTTCTTTCAACTACCCCATTTTGCTGAGGTGTTCTTGGAGCTGAGAACTCATGCATGATTCCATTTTCTTCACAGAACAGCCTTAATGTCAAATTCTTGAATTCAGTTCCATTGTCACTCCTGATGTTTCTTACTTTTAAGTCAGGATGATTATTGACTTGCCTGATGTGATTGATAATGATTTCACTTGCTTCATCCTTTGATCCAAGAAAACAGACCCACGTGAACTTTGAGAAATCATCTACAATCACTAAACAATATCTTTTTCTTGCTATTGACAATACATTGACTGGTCCAAACAAATCCATATGTAACAGCTGTAATGGTTCATCAATTGTTGTTTCAAGCTTCTTCTGAAATGATGCTTTCCTTTGTTTGCCTTTCTGACAAGCATCACACAGACCATCCCTTGAGAATTCAACAAGAGGAATTCCTCTTACTAAGTCCTTTTTGACTAGATCATTCATTGTCTTGAAATTCAAATGGGATAGCTTCTTGTGCCATAGCCAACTCTCAACTGAACTTGCTTTGCTGAAAAGACAAGTAATAGATTCTGCATCTGTAGAGTTGAAGTCAGCTAAGTACACATTTCCTTTTCTAACTCCAGTTAGAACCACTTTGTTGTCTTTCTTACTAGTGACAACACAGGCTTCAGAATTGAAGGAAACTGTATTCCCTCTATCACATAGTTGACTGATACTCAGTAAGTTGTGCTTGAGACCATCAACTAATGCAACTTCTTCAATGATGACATTCCTTGTTGAAATCAAGCCATATCCCATAGTAAACCCTTTGCTGTCATCTCCAAAGGTTATGCTGGGGCCAGCTCTCTCTTTAAACTCTGTGAGCAGGGAGAAATCTCCAGTCATGTGTCTTGAACAGCCACTGTCCAAGTACCATAGATTTCTTCTATTTTCCTGCACACCACAAAATCAATCAATTTGATTTTGGTACCCAAGTTTCCTTGGGTCCATTCTTGTTAGCCTTTCTCCTAGACTTCATTCCTCCTGCATCTTTAGACTTAGGTGAGTTTGAGTCAACCTTGGTCTTAGATGTGGTTGGTTGAGGTGTAGGGTTAGTCACAACATTATCCAGCACATTTATAGTATTATTAGGCATGGATTGTGCATACATGTTATTCCACATTGGCATATTGTATGGCAATTGAGGCATACTGAATGCAGCAAGATAAGAATTGTTAAAATATGGCATGTTTGCAAAATGTGCATAAGGATTTTGTTGAGACATAACAGGCAGAGCATGTAGAGGTGATACAGACATGTTAGGCATGGAAGAGGGTACAGTTATGGGAGATTTCTTAATAGATTTACAGTTAGCAGATAGATGATTAACACTACTACAATGCACACAGCTTTTTCTAGGAGCATACTTGTCAGGTGTGTAATTGTTATGTTTGTTAACTCCTACCTTCCCATTTCTGTTGGATTTCCTTTTGGATTCCTTTTTATCCTCAACCATCTTGAGCCTATTGTTTAACTGTTCTAAGGTCATGTGCCCTACATTCACCTTTCTGACATCTTTGGATGTGCTTGCTCCTTCTTTGACAAAGTTCTTTGAAGTTGAACCAAACTTTTTGTTGAGTTTCTTTAGATTTTCTCTTTTAGAAACATCTGCCTGTTTTAATTGAGGAACCTTCAACGGATGTTCCTTTTCTTCCTTCAACGGATAACTTTCATCATCCGTTGATTCCACATCCGTTGACAGTCCATCAATTAATTCCAGTTTCTTTTTATTTTTATCCCAGGCAGTTTCACAGAATGATTCAATTCCTTGGACTTTGGCAATTTGAGCACTTACATCCCTAGATGTTTTCCAGGCTTTAATCACCTCTTGCTCTTTCTCTAATTGATTGGAAAGTATTTCTACTTTCTTAATAGATTCAGCTAGTTCATTTTCAACAGATACACAATGCAGCTTAGTCTTTTCTAGGTCAATTAACTTATCTTCTAACACAGCATTTCTATTACTTAAAAACAGATTGTTCTCTTTAATCCTACTATTTTCTTTAGCAAGAGATTTAAGAGATACACGCAAATGATACAGTTCAGTAGACATGTCATTAAAAGCATCATTGCACTCTTCTTTAGTAAGCTGTGTTATATCAGTAGTAATTACCTGGTTGCTTGATGAACTAACTTCATTCTCCTCAGAATCAGCCATGAGAGCCAAGTTAACATATTCCATGTCTTCATCCTCTTCTTCTCCATCAGCTGCCCAGTCTCTTTCTTGAGTAATGAAAGCCTTTTCCTTCTGTTTGAGCAGATCAAAATATTTCTTTTTGTAATCTACTTGTTCAAATTTCTTCTTTTCAGAGGTTGGCTTTCTGCACTCACTTGCAAAGTGTCCACTCATACCACAATTAAAACACTTGAACTTGGATTTGTCCACCATGTTCTTATGGGGTTTAGTGGCTCTAGTGTTTTTCCTGAACTTCATCTTTGCAAATCTCCTGGACAGAAATGCAAGATGCTCATCAATACCATCAGAGTCATCTTGACTGGAGTTGTCTTCATTTTCAGCAACTTGCCCTTTACCCTTGTCTGATTCTGGATTTCTTACACCATCTTTGGAGCTTGATGTAGATCTCACAGTTTCTTTTCTGCATTCTTTCTCATTTTCAGCTACCAATGCAACTGAACCTCCTTTCTTTCTCCCCCTCTCCAATACCTCATCCTGTTCCAACTCTAGTTCATAAGTCTTCAAGATTCCATATAATCTTTCAAGAGTAAAGTCCTTATAATCTTGAGAGTTTCTTAAGGAAACAGTCATGGGTTTCCATTCCTTTGGTAAGGATCTCAAAAATTTAAGATTTGAATCCTTCACCTGGTACACTCTACCATACAGCTTCAGTCCATTCAACAGTTTTTGGAATCTATTGAATGTGTCATTTAAAGATTCATTTTCTTCAAAATGAAAGTGCTCATACTGTTGAATGAGAAGCTGCATTTTGTTCTCTCTTACTTGTTCTGTACCTTCACACAGCAGCTGAACTGTGTCCCAAACCTCTTTGGCAGTTGAACAATTTATCACATTATCAAACATATCCTTGTCAAGACCATTAAACAAAATGTTCATAGCCTTCTTATCCTTGTGGACTTCTTCTGTGTCTTCCATTGTCCATTCTGCTCTGGGTTTTGGAATGGATTGACCAACAGCAATTGTGGCCGTAGCAACTGTGGCTACTTTGTGGGGAATGTGAGGACCATTCTCAATGCAGTTTACATAACCTTCATCTTGGGAGAGTAGATGAAGGTGCATTTTCACCTTCCAGTGGTGATAACTGTCTTTGTCAAGAACTGGGATCTTTACTCCAATATCCTTCTTACTCATCTTTGTTAGATTCCAAGATCTTTAAACTCTTTGTGTGTCAAGAGCCTGCTCTGATACCAATTGTTATTCCTAGAAGACTAACAATGAGATTTACAGAAGGGGGGTTGAATGTAAATCTCAAAACTTTTTCAAGTTTTGAGCAGTTTATAAAGTTGTGTGTTCAAGAAGAACAAGTGTGTGAATTGCTTTAAGCTAATACAGACAGATATATATTCAAGCACAAATGTAAAGAACACAACAGACCTTAAAAACTTTTCTGGTGGATTTGTTGTTCCACCAGAGATGGTATATTAGAAAATCTGTGTTCAACAATGTTGATCACAGCTGCATCCTAGTACAAACTAGATGAATTTTCTCTCAAGATATTTCTTAACAGCTCTGGAAAAATCTATCTAATTACTAGCTTCTTCTTGGTTCATATATATTACCAAGTGTACAAGTGAAAAACAATATAAAATTACAATAGTAAAATAAGTTCTTCACTTGCTTCTTTTCCTGTTCACTCAAGTACTTTGTTGACTATTGCAACTTTGTACAAAAGAAGAACGGCTGCTTTTTCTGTTGATCCTGAAATTCGGCTACCACATCTCAGTTTTCTCTGTCAACCCACGTGCCTCTGCTTGTAGGTACAACTACCACTTATCAACGGCTGATTAGCAGAACATCCGTTGAAGCTTTCATCCGTTGATGACTTCATCCGTTGAAGGATGTTATCCGTTGAAGCTTTCATCCGTTGATGCTCTCATCCGTTGAAGGATGTTATCCGTTGAAGCTTTAGAGACATCCGTTGAAGCTTAGCTTCTCATCCGTTGAAGGTCTTTTAAGTCATCCGTTGATACCACTTCATTTATACAAAATTACAAGGCATGAAATATTTACAATTGGCCTTCCTATCTGCATATCATCTAGTAGTCAACATGACTCATAGTTTCTCTCAACTTCTAAGAATTACAATTTTAAATACAGAGACTGAAATATGCTACAATACTAGACTTATTTCTAAGTAAAGCTACACCATCAACGGATAGCCAAAGTGGTCTTATCCGTTGAGGCTACAGACACTAAATTTCTACTTAAGTGTTTTGTTAAACATATCATCAAACTAATGCACATATATTCCTAACATCTTTTTAGATAATTAGTTTTATTAACTAACTATTAGAGCGAATTTTCTACTATGTGCCCAAGTATACACAATAAGCGTGAAAACTTATAAGTTTAAAATATTTTGATTAGTTCCTTTTTGTAATAGTGACGGACCCCTGCATACACAAAAACTACACCAATCCAAATGGCCCCAATTTAGACTAGGAGTATAATCGAGCCGAACTGATCCGAACATTGTTTAACTCGACTCGAACTCGATTAAAAATATTTGGGTTCGAGCGTGAGCTCGAGTTCGACCGAGTCTTAAATTTCAAGCTCGAAGGTCAGCTCATTAAAAGTTCGATGGGCACGAGTTCGACTTGAGAACTCGATTCAATTTTCCCAAATATTGACAAAAACTCAAAATTAAATCGGTTCGGTTCAAGTTCGATTCGATTAAATATATAAAATATTAATGAAATATTAAGTATTTATATAAAGAAAATTAAAAATGGTAAAGGCTTGGCTGGCGAACCTTATCCATAGTTCAGATGATAAATCAGGGACAAATCCAAAAATTAAATCCCGAGGGACACTGACTATATTTTGTGAATACACCTTTATATTTTTGAATCGTTGATGGCACTTTCATCTATTTTCAAAAATATTAATGATGAAAAAACATCTTCCATCTGTCCCTTTTAACATGTCCATTTTGAAAAAAAATACACATATTAAGAAATTATTAGTTAGATAAATTTTTTCTTTGAATACCCGTAATTAATATCTTAAAAATTGAGAATCCAACTAAGTTTTAAATTAGCCTAATCTAGGGAATATGAACTATAAGGATAGTTTTGAAATTTATCTCTAAACTTGCTTGAAAAGTGTAAATGGACATGTAAAAAATGACAAATTTTATTTTAAAAATGGACATGTAAAAGGGCAGGGCCGAGCAAAATACCAAAAAATATCAAAATCGAACTGAAACCGGTAAAAACCGATAAAAACCGAGTCGAAACTAAAAATTTAAAAACCGAACCGATTTCACAGGTGTGGTTTCAGTTATTAGTTAACACCAAACCAAAATAAACTAAACCGAACCGATTATATAAATAATTAAATAAATATTTAATATATACAATTTGTATGAATTCTAAAATAATTTTAAATAAAAAAATATATGATATTAAATATTGATATTATATTAAGAGTTCTCTTCCCCAACCATTATTGGGTGGGATGAGCCAACGAATCACAACCGTTAAATATAGAAAGAAGCGGCTGAGATCAAAATCTTCCGCAATTATTCATTGCGGAAGCAAATTCATCTAAAATAAAACATTGCGGAAGTGAGAAATTACCTTTATGTCCTTATTATTCATTGTGGAAGCTTATTTCTTCTACACCCGACCCAACAACAACAAACATACACAGAAAAATATAAACACACATATAATCAAGGCGATTTCATCGAATTTCATCGATTTGGAGGGCGATTTTAGCGAATTCAAGGCGATTCCAAGACAATATATTCTTCTTCTTCCGCAAATGCTTGATTCGAAGGTTTTCTTCTTTCATATACACACATGCTTACATACACACACACTTGATCGCACACACACAAGATTTTAATCTTATACACACACATGAATATGTTTATGTTAGATTTGAAATTTTGTATATATTATACAGTTTTTTTATTTTAAACTAGATTTTTTGTTAAAACCAATAAAGTGTTTAATGAAAGTTTCCTGAGAATTAGTTTGTTTTTTTACATTAGTAATGTGTTATAATTCTGATATGATCATGAAAGGGTTTTGCGGCCAAAATGAGTAGAATGTTTTGAATATTTGAGTAATTCTGATGTGTTGTAATTTTGTGCAAGTTCTAATAATTTTGTTTGAATATCAACATCAAGCTTGTGTTGACCTGCATTTAGGCACCTGCATTTTAAGTTTGGAGTAATTAGATTAAAGTATTTTTTTTATTAGGATGATTTTTAGTAGTTTAAGTTTGGAGTAATTAGATTAAAGTAATTAAGCTAGGGTTAATCTTATCCTTTTTGCTTAAGAAATGTGTTAGGTCCTTAATATAACTGTAGAGGGGGTGAATACAATTTATGCAAATAAATTGAATTAAATACTCAACTGAATGAAACGATTTTGTATTGACTGATAAAAACTGATTGTAAAACTAATCTCTTAAAGGATGAACAGATATCCTTGAGAGCTTCTAGGTTACATAAAAAGATATATCAATTCGCGACACATAAAGTGTAAACCTAATATGTGCTTATGTACTACACAGCTAAACAATCAATAAGGAATCATATTCTATTACAATAAGGATTCCTAAAACATATCCATGTATTGATTGCTAGAAAAAATAAAGTCTTATACTGATATGTATTATGCAAATCCTTTCCTTTTTCGATATCTCCTGACTTTTAGCTGAAGTGACCAAATGCTGATGTCAAATAATGATCAGCAAATGCTGATGACAAATGCTAATGACATCACCTCTGCTAAATACTGATATCAAATACTGATAAATAAACTCTGATAGTTTATATGCTGATATCATCAATTCGATAAATAAACTCTGATAGTTTATAACTTTGATATTTTATAAACGACATACAATATTTATTGGTCCTGTAGGTTGAGTCAAATGAAACAACATCTCTAAAATTCGAGTGCGCATTTAATGATCGATCATCAACCCAAACCAAACCTCTAACTCTATTTTCTTCATCCAAATCAACTCGATAGCAAAAAAAATCCAAAACTTGTTTCTTGCAATTGTCGTAACAAGGCCATCAATCCCACTATCCGCATCACCGGAATCAAACACATGTCGTCGGATATCACGAATGACATTACAAATATCTTGATTTGAAAAACTAACTTTTCTCACACCACCCCATGTTTCACCAAGAAATTTCATCACTTGGGCGGTTTCAGTCCCCGATTTATTAAATAACTCAATCAATGCTCGGGTCGCCGAATCAATATTTATGATATTTGCATGAATTGTACTTTATCTGGAGCTATCATATCATGATCATGCTTCAATTGAACCAAAATTATTTTCCACTTATCATTTTTAACCCTATGAGTGACACACAATAGGGCATTACAATTTGTTCTTCGAATTACATCTCTAATCCTCCTTTTTCCCTTTCTCTCATCTTCAACATCCTTTTTCGTAGAAACTAATCTCCCAACCTTACAACAAATATACAAGCGCTAGGATACACCATTTTCCTTTGAATATTTATGGGCACTCCTAATAATAATCTCAAATCCAATACTTCTACCATAATCTCTATAAAACTTTTCGGCTTCATCCAAAGTGTTAAAAAGCATCCCAACACAGGGGACAACACTATTTATATTTAATTTTGTATCATCATCATCATCATCATCATCATCATCATCATCATCATCATCATCATCATCATTATCATCATTATCTACATTAACAAACTTTTCTTTTCCAATTAACATCATCAACATCATCACTAACATCACCATCCTTATTTATATTTATTTTCTTTTCTCTATTAGAATCATCATCATTGGATCACCTTCTCCCTTTTTTTTCATATAATCAACATCATCATCCATATCCAATTTTTTCTTAGATTTATATTCATAAGTATCAACATCTATCAATTCATTAACATCATCTACAATAAGTTTACGATAAACCGGATTTTTTTCCTACAAGTGTAAAATAATTAAAACCATCATGCTTGCTCACTAGATGAACTTGAATAACTAAACAAGTGTGAAGCTCTTAAAATAGGAAGAGAAAAGACACCTTTAATCTTGAGCTCCAATGAAAAATGGTGAAAAAATGAGAAGAAAAATGTGAAAAAGATGGAAAAAAGAGGTTGGTGGAGGTGCATCTAATGCTCCTTCCACAATGATTCATTGCTGAAGGAGTATTAAAGACTCCAACCAAACAACGCGCCACTGATGCGCGAAATTTAAAAAATTTCCAGACCTTCCACAATGAATCATTGCGGAAGCGCTACTTTCGCAATGATTCATTGCGGAAGTGCCTCATTTTTTTTTCAAAAACATTATTTTTGTAGTAATTTTTTTTAATTTTTTTAAAATTAATTATAAACTTGATACGACTTGTTAATATTATAAGAATTTTTATATCATTTTTTTAATTTGTTAAACATAAATATTGTTTATTTTACCTTTTATTATGGTAAAATAAGTACATTAAAAAATAAAAAATTTATTTAACAAATATAATTTTATTTTAGAATACTTTGTTTATGATATAAAGTCCAGTTAGAAAATAAAAATATATAATTCCGTATTACAAATATTATAACACTTCATAACTACGAATGAAGTACTTTGAGTACAGATTCTATCATTTTTCTTTGAAATAGAAAGTTTCGTACAATTCAATTTGAAACACATAAATATATTTTTAAATATAATAGATAGGCTATTTCAGTAGTAGACTTGTTATGTTCATATTTATATCCTTAGAAAAATATTTTATAAATTTTGTATAAACATTTTTTCTTAATAATAAAATTGTATTTTTATTAATAAATACTCGTTTCATTAATACTATTATTAGGTAATTTGAAAAAAGACGATTTTTGATTCATAAACTCATAATAAACTCATGGTGTCATGAGTTTATGAATAAAAAAACTATTCTGTATATAAATCAAAAATCATTCGGGATACGCGTTTATTGAAATAATCTAATAGTCTTAGATATTTATATTATAATTTTATTATTCAATGATACATAATTTTACTAAATTTATACAATAATATATTTTATTTTATTATTGTAATTTTATTATTTTATTTTATTTAATAATTAACATATAGTAATTATTTAATAATAAATCAAACGTGATTTTCACAATAATTCATTGCAGAAGATGACGTGGCAAATCATTACGGAAGGTTACGTAGTTTTCGCAACGAATGATTGCGAAGGTGACGTGGCTTCCGTAATTAAACAATACGAATTAGTTTGAACGATTCAAATTTGTTGGTTCCGGAGTCACGGGGAACCAACAGTGAATGTGATTTTTTTTTTATATTAAAGTTAGAATTCCATCAAAACATGTCCTTGTGCTCATCTGATTGTTTCTATTTGTTTACAGATGAACTTAAACTATCAAGTTAGCTAAAGTTATTAGATTAACTCTTATCTGTGTTTGATATTACTGTTACTGACAGAAACAATAGATTTTCGCTGAAAAACAATTAAAAAACTATTTTGTAAAATTCAAAAGCTGCGTTTTGGAAAAATGCTTTTGGCGTAAAAGCTGCTGTTAGAAAAAATAAGTCCTCACAAGCTTTTACAAAAAACTGTATTTCATTTTTTGCGGGAAGCATATGCTGATTTCACCATCAAACCTTACGAAAAACATTATATTTTTAATTTTTTCATCAAAACATGTACATATTAAAAAAATTACCAAATAATCATCTGATTTTTGCAACAACATTTTTCTAAACAATACTTTTTCTAACAGCACAACAATTTTTAACAACAATTCCAAACAGAACCTTAGTGTTTTTGTGTTCTGCTTGTAGGATTCCTTTGTCAATTTTAGTTTAACAAACTCTCGAGTATTTTCCTTTCATAATATTTTTAGAGTTCATGTTTTTTTTTTCAGTTTTACATAAGATAATCAAACGAATAATTTGGATACAGATAATTCGGATACAGATCTGCCTATATCCGTATCCGGATCCAAATCCGAAAATTCGTATTCGTATCAGAATCCGGAAATATTTAAAAAATAATAGCCGGATCCGGATCCGACAGATACTCTCTGGATACGGATAATATCCGGATATGAATATGATTTTCAATCAGATTTTTTATTTTTATATTAAAAATTCAAAAAAAATGAAAAAAATACAGTAAAAATTAAAATTTCATTTTAAATATTAAAATAAGAGTTAAAGAGATTTAACCGTATTTTAATTTATTTACAAATTATTTTTTATTTATCTTTTCAATATATTTGTTATCTTTAAATTGTTGAACTCAAATGATTTTTTTTATATATGTCAATACTGTTTTTACAATTATATATAATTTATATAAACATAATATTTAAATAATATATATATATATGTGTGTATTTATATACACATACACACACTATAAATTTAATATAATAAATTTTAAATTATATAAATATTTAAATATAATATATATTTATTCGGATTCGGATCGGATACGAATATACCTATATCCGTATATGTATCCGTAATCATCGGATTCGAATACGGATAATATCCATTTTGTTTCGGATATGAATAATATCCATTTTATTTCAGATACGAATACGATTTTTTCAGATCAATATCATATTTTTCAATTTTTTTTGACAGCCCTGGTTTTACGCACCAGAGCAGTTAGGCAATATTCAAGTGCCTGCGCTGTGGTTTGTAGTTCTCTTTTCAAGTGCGCCATTAATGTATCCATAACATAACTGGGAAATTAGAAAGCAAGCCATGCAGGTTTTTTACCGAGATGCACAAAATAAATGCACTCGTTCCGGTGCCATGGCGTTACAGTGTCTTGTTCCGAAATAATTTTCCATTTTTTTATTTTTAGGTTTTAGAATCAAAACTGAGCTGACTATAATCAAGCCGGTATATTTTAATCAAAATCGAATTCGAATCAAAGGTTGCAATTTGCGATTTTAAAAACCGAAAATATATAATTATTGTTTCAGTTTTATCCGGAAATCGAGCCGAACCAAAATCATTCTCTCCTCCATATAAGGGGATGGACGGACACTTGATGATTGTGCCAGTGACAAACTACGGTACATATACAAATGGCACTATAATTACCAAAGGATTTGATATTCCCGTCGTCGTGCTGCCAGGGCCCAATCCAACGCCATTGTCTAACAAATGTTGAAGACTATGACAGCACAAAAGATTTATTATACTCTTGTATATATTTAACACAAAACGGATACTCCTAATGGGTTATAAATCCACATAAACATTCCAGCTGTAAGATTCAATACAAATATGATATGGCTACCATGATCAGACCGTTGGGTAGAACATGGGTAGCCTGGATCTTCTATCACCGCCTTCATTTCTTTCTCTCTTTTTTTAAAATTGTGGTCCCCAATTATATTATATAAAAAAAAATTAAACTTTGATCATCATCAATTTATAATATTAAATTACTATCACATTGCAATTTGGTATTGTATATGCATCATATCGTACAAAACATCCAACTAAAATATACGTTGGAAATTAAATAGTAAGAGTTTTGAATAATAATGTAGGTTACACCCTATAATCTGAAGTAACTTGTTCGAATAACCAAATTTAAATCACCGATCCTCGCCGCCGACACACAAAAACAAGTTGAAAAAGATAGATAACAAAGTTAAATAATAATATTTATATTGGTTGATGGGTTGGTAAACTATACAAGAGAGAGGTTTATCACTGCACATCTCTCTACTTCAATAACAACTAACTTACACATAAGTTATAACATAGGCTGACAGGCCCAAACAAAGATAAGTTCTGACAAGTTACAAAACATACCATTGAAGCAGTTTGAATTGCTTTCAAGCAGACCTGCGTGGAGTTATCCAACAACACTTGGTGGGCCGGTGTCTGTACGTTGCAGATGTCTCCTCCTTCAAATGCTTTATTTCTTCCCAGAAATATATTTTTACATATTTTTTTATTTGTACAAGAAAATTATGAAATATAAGTTGAAGTTATACTTTGCATAATGTGCCATTTTTTCATCTACAAACATTGAAATATGCCAAATTATTATCGAAGATCCCAAAATAGATCCCGACTAAGAAGTCAGTTGTTCCCGCGATGAGCAATTTTTCACACAAATCTATATGTTGTGGGATCATATCTCGTATTTTAAATGTCTCCTCAGTCCTCATACACGAAGTTAGGTGCTGATAGTAAATCAAATATGTATTCTTCTACCTCTTTTTTAATTGGATACGAATAGCGGAGTTTTAAAAATTATCCGAACAAAGAATGAAGCACACACATATAAAACTTGACATGTTACCTTGCCTGTTTATACACAGAATATGAATAGCACTCCAGCATGCCAAGAGAACTTGTCTACCTGTACTGTAAGGAGAGGAGTTACTGAAGTTGCATCTATGAAATTTTACTATATGTTCAAGAGACCAGCATAAGGCAGGAAGCAAAGCAACTGCAATAGTACAAAAATCAGAATACGAGGTATTAAGAAAAACAAATAATACATTAATTTTAAGAAATGAATGGAACAGGAGTCGTCATCAGAGGAAAATAATAATTCCAATGCTACAAGTTCTCTCACACGTACATTTTATTTGCCACATACACTTGTGCTACTAAAGCTTTCTTCAATATATATATAAGGATTCCAACACTTCCTAGTCAGAACAATCTCTCTGTGAAATGGAAGGCGCTAGATTATGAAGTTGCAGTTGCGGCATACTAATTATAGTACTCATCACTTTCTTTTACATCTAAGATAGTTTCAAATATAAACAAGCCTCCCTATTTATATAGTCTATATAAATGAAAAACTACTCAGTGCCATATGTGAAATTATAAAGGCCGTAACAAACTCCAATTTAAAAACGAGAAAAAGAGTTCCAAAAGCCAACACGACTGATATTTTGCAGCCAAGAGAGAATATCCTATTAAAGATGTAACCGTATCTGTTGCTACATGTAAGGTTTTTGGTCTTCATCTTTTATGTTTGTGTGTGTAAGGTTCTTCATGACTTTTATGTGTTTTTAGGTCAGAATTAGGAAGATAACAGATAGAACTTGAGTTTAGAGAGAATACAGAGAAGAAACAGAGAGATTTGACAGAGAAATGGGAGAGAAGCAGAGCTCGAGAGCTTTTTATGTCTGTGTGTGTAAGGTTGTACCACTGATACTAACATTAGACAGACTACAAAGTGCCAAAATCAAAGTTGATGCTTTCTCGTATGAAATGTTTGACAATGTAAGTGTACTTGGTTCTATTAACAGACCACAAGCAATATTTGTTGTAGGCTTGTAGCTCAGTTATCCCAGTAGAACTGTGATGGACAAGTGACATGTCTGTACACAACATACCTAAGAAATATTTAGTTGGTACTTTCTCAGCAACCTCACAGGTAATACCCAAAAATCATGAGCCTTTTAGGATATGCAGATAGTCCCTATCCAGGATCAAGGAATTAAATTTTAATTTTTCGTCTTTGCTCAGCCATATTACTAAATATGCATAACCACAAAACCTTGAAAAGACCATGATTACTACTCAAGAAAATAGTGATGCTAAAGCAGACCTTAATGGTAAACTGAGATATACTGAAACAAGACTTTACCTGATTGAACAAGTAGTTTTCCTCTGCGATTCAACTGAGATTCCGGGTTTTTCAGCTACGTATCACTTGTTCATGTTCAAAGAAGTAAACTCTACTAAAAAATTATCAAAATATTAATGGCTGGAACAGAAAAGGATGTAGAATTTATTGCATTCCAAGTGAAATAGATCGTATGGTAGCAGATCCTGAATACTGAAACCTAGTCCAAAGTACTCTAAATTTCATACTCCAATCAAAATACATAAATGAAACCGGTCTAGACATAGAGAATGCTAGTGCAAACAAGATTCAAGTACGATAGAAATGGTATTTAAAACAGATTTGATTCCATTCCTCGGACATTAAAACTCCTTTCCACAAATCATTTAGTTGGTATGTGCTTCAAGCTTCTATGGGCTTTTACGTGGACCGCCAACTGACCTCCACCTTCAACTCACCTTTACTGCAGCTAATATAATCGGTACATGTTCCTTGTTCAAGAGCAGTAAATTTTACAGTCTTTTCCACTATCTTATCATCATCTTCTTTAAACGTATGTCAAGGTCACAACCATTTAGGCCAAACTGTAGAATGAGCTGATGACCTAGAGGCACAGCTACAATATCTCGCGAAAAATGAATGATTACATCATCTCCACTACTCACTTTAACTTTCTCACGATGTCGTTTGCAAAAGATGATGCTTGAATATGCAGGTTCATTAATTGCGCTTGTCCTAGCAGCTACAACACCGTAAAGATTAAATTGATCAGATTTATTGGTCAAGGTAACCTTCAGATGGGCTTCCACAGCATTATCGAATATTGCATAAAAAACCTTAAGATCTTTGAAGCCGTCTTTTGACACGAAGTATTTTGATCGAGGAGCGTTAAGCTTCTCGGGCTTACTATAGGGGTACTTAATAGTCATGGTTTCATAGACAACCCCAAACAGATAAAAACTAATTGAAAACCCATCATTGGCACAAATTGATGATTTAATAGGAGCATTCGGTATAATATGATCCAAAGATGTAATTAGTGGCTTCCTAGATCAATCTAGTGCCATATCGGCGACCTTGTAGGCCTCAAAATCATGGTACTTGAGCATTGTGCTATCGATGTCTTCATCTACCATGTCATCATCTTTAAATAGGTACTGATTACCATTCTTTTCATCCTTGCACACAATAGGTCCTTCGTAGGTCACTCTGTATACCTCTGCCAATTTCTTCAAAAAACTACATAATTTTACACAAATTAATAGGAGCATATAAACACTACATACATGGCATATAATATACATATTCATTCCGATCAATAACATTCATGTACATTACTGCAAGCATAATATGTACACCAAGGGCATGTTTGTTTTGTGTTATTAAATCATTGCTAATTTTACAGGTTGTAGCACAAGTACAACTGGCGAGTTTGTTTTAATTGGCCTGTGACAAAACCCGTGCCCGTAATTTTAGTAAGAAACAATTAAATAAAGATTGAGTATAGATAAAATTAACAACCATGGCTGTGAATTTTGACACAACTGATGAAGCCAAAGTCGAGCACAATAGCAGTGACAAAACGAGGCAGCCCTAACTCCTTTGAATTTATAACTCTAATTCGATCTATACTATATATATCAACAATATAATCTAGAATTGGGTATAATTTAGTTGGTTATGAAAAAAATAGATAGTTTTATATATCTGTTAAACTATCAAATTATTAAACTATTAAACTACTAGATATAATATATTTATTCTACTTAATTATGAACACATATTATTCTATTATTTTTATTATAAATTTATAATTATTATATATTATATAAATATTTTAAAATTATAATATAACGGAATAAATAAAAAAATTCTTTATTAGAATTGTAATTATATATTCATGAAATTTTATATATTTCTAATTTTAAAAACATAAAATTTTACTTGTTCTATTTAATTTGTTCTAACTTTATTATATTTTATGTAATAAATTTATCTATATTTTTTGTAAAAAAATTTAAGATAATATATACTAGTCCTATTCACAATTTTTGCACAATGATTATAAAATTAATAACAGTTTTGATTTTAAAACAAAGAAGGGTGCTGACTCACTGGAATATTGGTGATAGATCACAGCAGACCGAGACGATCCTTGTTCGAGTCTTGTTAGAAGTCCCTCAGCAACTCAAACTTGGCTTCTTCTTAAGCCAACAACAAGTAGTCCTTCGCTCCAACATAATCAATTCAAATCACTTAGTTCTCATTTGAGCAAGATTTTAAATAAATAAATAAATGAACATATATATATATATATATATATATACAAAGTCTTACTTCCATACAAACTAAATCAAAATACAAACTATACCTCCCACACACAACCATACATAATTCCCTCCATTTTTAATTAAATTTTTCCGTCAATTAGTAAATTCTTTTTAAAATCTAACTTCACTATATTTTTCTACATCATCCAATAATCAGTATGAATACCATATTTGATATGTTTCGACGATAAATCACTAATTATGTCTACGAGAATTACTAAAAAGTACTGATTCTGGAATTAGTACTGATTTCAGTTTATTGATTCGGGTAAATTTAAATACTGATTTGTCGTCAAAATATATCAAATATGCTATACAAATTGATGAGTGGGAGATGAATAAAAATACGGTGAAATTATTTTTTTAAAAAAGTTAACCAACTAAAGGGAAAAGTAAAATTAAAAACGAAGGGAAAGTGATTAAACATATTGTTTATATTCTAATATTGGTTTGTATTTGAACATTTGCCTATATATATATATATTTATTTATTTATTATTCTCGATCACTAGCGCGCTTATACTAGCGTCATTCCTCACACTCAAAAATTCAGGTTACTAAAGATGACTGTCCTGTCATCTTCCATGACAACTTCATCCTTTCTCAACAAAATTCGGTCCATTTTCTTCTGCCTATTCATTCATTTATGTGCGACTAACAATAAAGACAAACAAGGGTTTGAGAATTAAGAGATCTGTGGACATAGTAGAATTATAAATAGCAGAGAAAAGTGCATATGCATGTGAGAAGCGAGGAATAGAGGGATTAATCTCAGGTATGAGATTGATGACCAGTTGGTCACATTATGCTTGTACATTAATGGTAGAAGAGGAACATGTTAGATTATTTTAATAATCTATTAATAATTTGGGCAACACTTATAAATAAATAAGATATGTATGCTATCATTTATATATTGAGCCTATAATTTTGTGATCTAATTGATTTATTTATTTATTAATACGCTTAAAGAGTATATAAACATATATATATATATAAATAATCATGAGAATATTGTGAAGATACCATTACGTAATTACTATTTTATGAGGGGCTGAATAATAATTATGTTAATATAGTGTAACTGATATATTTTATTAGTTATATAAATACAGGGTTATGGTCCCCATTCTATACAAGCGTTTCTTTTCTACTCATCCTCTCAGAGAGAAAAACAAAAGGACAATTGTGATAGAAGTGGAAGATCAATCCCTCCTCCCATCCGCTTGATTTGTTCATCTCCCTTACAACATTGGACTCAGGTACGCTTCCGCGTTTTAATTATTACACTCATTGATTTTAATCAGTAGTCATATATGTATGCATATCATGATTTAGGGTTCTTTTATGGGCATACATATATGTTTATATTTACAGAACATTGCAGAGTTGTTTCACCGCCGAAGGTCATAGTTGAACAAAGAGATAGAAATGAAAGTTGGGTTTTTCTCTGACAATTACATATGGCGGTTATTGATGAGGAAAAATCAATCGAGCTGGGTACCAATTCATTTCTTCCAAGTCTCGTCAACACAAGTCAAGTCTTTTCACTAGAAGTTTTTCTGGTCTTTTCACGGGTACTTATATTTGATACGGGGAGTTTATTATCAGGGTGGTAGGTTATTAGGAGGGAGTATAGTATGTTATTGAATATACAAACTTTGACCAGTATTCGAAGTTTAAATTTAGGTATGTTTTATGTGAATAAGATTATAAACTTAGTTTTGTCTCGACCTCCTTTTATATTATGTCTTTTATATTATGTCATTAAATTTTATATTTTTAGTAGAAATTTCGACATTTTTTATATATCGTACACATACAAGTTGAGTTTCTTTCGAAAAACATGCTCTTTATTCTTCTGAATGAGTGGAAAGCTGCATACAACTTATCCTCCCGTGCGAAAGCGGGATAAAGGAGATATGTTTGGTTTGGTTTACACTTAAAGTAATAATTCCTAATTATATGACGGAACCATGATATCATACCTCCATGTAAGTTAGGATCAATTTTTATTTTGTTTGGTAAAAATAATATATATTCGAATCCTACTCCCAATTGTAAAATCATACAATATTTTAGCATCATCTGGACCAAAACAACAGATTTTCCAAGTCGTAACAGAGATAATAAATTCTTTTAATACAGGACACATGAATCACATTTTGCAGCTTGAATTGTTTGTGTTGACAACAACACGCATTCCTTTATATTCATTTAGATTGTCTAATTTCTTTTGATCTCAAGTCATGAGAGCAACCAGAGTCTACAATCCAATTATTATCCATAATTTATAAACTGATCACTGATAGAGCGACTGGAGCCATTTCTTCTTGTTCTTCTCCTTCAATATTGCAATATTCCATGAGTCCTTGTAAATTGCCCACTGCATAAGCTGCCTGAAAGTCCAATTCTTCTTCACTATTAATAATACCATAAAATTCTGGTCTAAGCCCCTGGATTATAATCCGTCTTTTTTTTTTGTATCAGTGATTGCATTTTGTGGATCAAATCTAGAAAATTCATCACAAATAATTTTATCGCCCACCGACATGTTTTGTTGTGAGACTGACAAGAGCTCGTTTTCCAACTGTTGGAGCTTCGCAGCGTTTGTTCGTGTGAACAATGTTTCCAGATTGTCCCATGCCTCCTTTGGAGTTTTTGTGCCTTTAATATGCTGCAACAACTCGTCTTCAATTACTGATCAAACATACATGGCCTTACCTGCTTTCACCTTCCATTACCTTGACTCTTCTGAGTTTGTCAGTGATGTAGTATTGCCACTGCTGATAATGTCCCACAAGTCTTGCACAAGCATGTAAAACTGCATCTGAATACTCAAGGTGCTGTAATTGGAACTATACAGTTTTTCTAGACCGCTAAATGATGTTGACAAGTCCCCCATAGTAAAGTGGATGTAATGCCCAGCAATACTCCAAGCAAGATTGGTCCCTCCCTGACCAACAGTATTTAAATCCCAGACTTCGCAGAGATTTCACATGTTTTAGTTCTTCCAAAACACCGCCTCGACAAATCTGACTCTGATGCCACTTGTAAAAGAATTTGTACAGATAATAAAGACTATTAATGATAATAAGAAATGACCTGCTTTAGGATTACAAGAACTGTATTACAATAAAGCTTTCAAACCAATCTGATGACTGCATACTTCCTGGCCTCGAATTTTCCAACTATTTTTTCAGCTTAATGTTGATGGAAGTAGATCTAGATACTTCTCTTATTCAGTACATTTTCTTCCAAATTCCAAGTTAAATTTAGTCAAATGCACCGAAACTAGAACATTTCTTAGAAAATGTGGAATTTCAGAAACTAGAAAATCTCATAAGATTCCTGAGGGAGTCATTGAACTTTACTGAAACAGAACTTTGAAAGCAATAGAAACCTTGGTTGGCTGAAAGTAAGTCAGCACCCTCTCAAGCAGGTAGTTCAGTTTCAGAAGTCAGAACTTTGAAGTCAGAGCACATGGCTTCCAAGCTAGCATATCTGAAGCCATCTTCAGCTGTAACATGAATGGTAGAAATTGCATCACCTTGGACAGCGCTCAGAGTACCCACAAGGATCAAACTGAAGATCACACATCTCAGAATCTGGAAGAATTCTCTGTATACCAGATTCTTTGATCATTTTAAGTGCAGAATCTGACCATTTTCACCATCTCTGAATAAGATCAGAATCCGGTTTGAAATATGAATTTGAGCCAAGTTTAAACAAGTGTATTGACCTGATTTTTCGAGTTCTGTACGAGATCATTTGAACTTATTGTGGCTCACTAATATTTTCTTTTGTTATTATGTACTGCAACCTAGGGGAGCTTCATAAAAATATTGTATTACTAGACTTCCTTTTTCTACCTTTTATTTCCATTAGACCATACTAGCATGCACCTGTTACAATATTTATATATTATTATATTTAATATGATTTTTCTAATATTTTCAATTATATACATATATATATTTCTCAAATTTTTATTATCTTCGTTTTTCTAATACAAAAATTTAATGCTGTTTACTTTTTAATAATACATATTTAATAAATATTTATGTATTAAAATCATGGTGGAAGATATGAGAATTTATAATACTCATTAATAACTTGATGGTATTATTTTATTAATATTAATTTTGATAAGTTAAATATTTTGTATTTAGTTTATTCATTAAAATAATGTGTCTAAATTATTTATTTTTAATATAATTATAGTACATATGTAATTTATAATTATATATTGAGAACTTAGTGGTGAAAGATATGAGAATTTATAATAATCATTAGAAGATCGTAGTAATATTTCTTTATTAGAATTAATTTTGATTAGTTTAGTTTATCTTGTATTACTCATGACTCATGAAATCTTATATTTTCTTAATCTGTGTTTAATTTTTTTACTATAAATTTTAAAAACGTGTGTTACAACTTTGTAAATAAATTAATATATTTTATATTTTTTTAAGAGTTGTTTTGTAGTTTGTTTTTACATTTTTAGTTCACTTGTAGGTTATATTTTATAAGAACATTTAAGTATGACTTCATTAGTATACCTTTTGATTTGATAACTCGATGTATAGGTTATTCCAAATCAACTAACTTTCTCAGCGATTTTTTATATTGGGACTATATGACACTAAGGATTTTACATACATAGATAAATTTATATTTTTACCCCGACGACCGTACCACATAAACTCACTTATACCAATTATATATAGGAATATAATAACGACATGAAGAAACACGCACAAAATATTAAACGGCTATAAGTAGCCAAAAATACATTAAGGATGTAATAAGAAAACCATGTCACCATATGAACACAGAATGGTTTAACACGTCAGGAGAGGAGGAGAGGGAACTAGGCTACAGGATGAAGCCTAGGAGAGCAGGAAGCAAAACCTATTGACTATTGTTTCTTGGTGCTAAGCAGAACATTAAAACTTATAAGCATATAATTATTGGACTAAACTTGATATCACGAAAAAGATTATATAGATTATATTTTGCATAATGTGCAATTTTTTCACCTAAAAACATTAAAATATGCCAAAAAAAGAAGAAGTAAAAAACAGATAAATTAAAAGAATAGAGTACTTATTCTAAATGTCTCCTCATACACGAAGTTAGGTGCTGATAGTAGATCAAAATGTGCATTCTCTACCTCTTATTTAATTGGATACGAATAGCTGAGTTTTATAAATTGTCCGAAAAAGAATGAAGCACAAACAAATAAAACTTGACATGTTACCTTGCCTGCTTATATAAACATAAAAAAAGAACACTATAGACAGAATATGAATAGCACTCCAGCATGCCAATAGTACTTGTATACCTGTAAGGAGAGGAGCTACTGAAGTTGCATCTATGAAATTTTATTACATGTACAAGGGACAGGCATAAGGCAGGAAGCAAAGCAGCTGCAATAGTACAAAAATCAGAATATGAGGTATTAAAAAAACAAATAATACACTAAGTTTAAGAAATACATGGAACAGGAGTCTTCATCAGAGGAGAAGCTGACAATTGAGGGTAAGCTGTGAAGTAATATAAGGAAGGCTATATACAAAGTTATTAAAATCTTTGGTTACAATTACAGACTGGATCCAGACTTGCACAGCCTGCAAATTCCATGCCCTCGGTTTTTGTTAGAAAAATTAATAGTGGAATAAGGTATAGACTCATCTTCAGCAAGTGTATTATGCTTTTAATGAAGAACATATAAAGAGTATAGAAATATAATGAAGAAAATGGAGTGCCTATCAATGCTAATTAATATGCACTGTTTGAAAGACTTCTAGGCACAAGTGGATAGATCGCTAGAAAAAAATGCCACAACAAACACCTGCAGGAAAACAAGAAATACATGGAACAAGAGTCGTTATCAGAGTAAATAATAATTCCAATGCTACAAGTATTTCACGCATTTTATTTGCCACATACACTTGTGCTACTAAAGGTTTCTCCAATACTAAGGATTCCAACACTTCCTAATCAGAACAATCTCTCTGTGGAATGGAAGGCGCTAGACTATGAAGTTTCAGTTCCGGCATACTAAATATAGTACTCAGAACTTTCCTTTATATCCTAGATAGTTTCAAATGTAAACAAGCCTCCATATTTATATAGTCTATATAAATGTAAAACTACTCACTGCCAAATTTGAAATTAAAAAGGCCGTAACAAACTCCAATTTAAAAACGAGAAAAAGAGTTCCAAAAGCCAACAAGACAGATGTTTTGCAGCGAAGAGAGTATCCTATTAAAGATGTAAACCTATATGTTGCTACATATAAGGTTTTTGGTCTTCAGCTTTTTATATATGTGTGTGTGTGAGGTTCTCCATGACTTTTTAGGTATATTTTTGGTTCTGGTTTATAAGTGCAGAATTAGGAAGATAACAGATAGAACTAGAGATTAGAGAGATTTGACAGAAAAATGAGAGAGAAGTAGAGTTTGAGAGAGATTAGAACTAGAAACCATAGAGTGTGAAAGCAGTTAAAGAGAGAAAGAGAATTGTGGAAATAATTCCAATATCTATATTTTTAACACCCCCTCAAGTTGGTCCAAAAATCGGAAGATATCTGGCGCCCAACTTGAAAGCATTGAAGTATAGAATATCTCCACTTAATCCCTTAGCCAGAACATCTATCAACTGATACTAGTACTTCACCTAGAAGTGAGGAAATTAAAGTTGATATACATGCTCCAACTCTGCTGGACTGGAACAATGCTGTAACCTAGGGGAGCTTCATAAAAATATTGTACTGCTAGACTTCATTTTTCCACCTTTTGTTTCCATTAGATCATATAACAACGACCTGAAGAAAAAAAAGACACGCACAAAATATGAAACGGCTAAAAGTAGCCAAAAAAGCAATATAGGACAACGAGAATACACATTAAGGATGTAATAGAAAAACCATGTCACCAATGAACACAATGGTTTAACACGTCACGAGGGGGGAAGAGGGAACTAGTCTACAGGATGAAGCTAGCAAGAAATATAAAATCAAAACTAGATTATGAAAGACCAATGACGCCTAGGAGGGAAGGAAGCAAAACCTACTGACTATTGTTTCTTGGTGCTAAGCAGAACATTAAAACTTATAAGCATATAGTTATTAGACTAAACTTAATATCACGAAAAAGAAGACAAGACAAGACTCCCAAGAGAAATGCTACAATACAATAGCTGCCGTTTAAACCCAATGACACGAAAACAAGAACATAATATAGTAACAAAAAAAAGCTTTACGTAGTTTCTCTGATAAACAGAATTCAATCCCCACAAAAAAAATTCTTGTAAATTCAGATCTTAAGATCTTAACCACAAGGGACATCAAAATTTTCACCTATCTAAAGTCTAGAAAACAGTATTATTCCTACGGACATCGTTTCTCTAATCCTTGTAGCATCTTATTCAATCTTATGCTTGACAATGTAATAACAAGACCCCAGCACTATCGTAAACCAAAGCTTAATTACCAAAAAACTTAATTAATTATCAAGATGATAAATGGAGCTGTATGCAGTGCTGATTAATGATTCATTATAGGTTTTTTTTCTAGCAGATATAAAAAACTACATGCATCAACATAGCATTCAAACGGATGTGAAGAACTTAGTAAAGATACTTGCTCTTAATTGCAAAATTGTGTATCTAAGCATTAGTATCAAATTATGTACATAACACTAAAAATAGAGTTTTTCAACCAAACTCCATAATTTCATGTTGAGTATATAACATGCATTACAGACCTATTCATCCAACAACATTAAAACAAGCATAGATGTTATACTATCCCAAATAAAGCACTAACTTCTCTTGGAAATTCTGTTGAACAACTCATTACCTTTTGGGCTGTTTACCCCTAATTTATTAATTGGATAATAAAGTCCTTCTTCAAACTGTAGTAACGTAGACGAATACCAGAACATGATGGCTCCCACAATTCGAATGTAAACTCTAGATTATACGTCACTATATCCTCAGATTCTTGAGCATTATCATCAGGAGAAAGAATAGCTCTATCATCATATTCTTGAGCATTATCAATACCACATTTGGTAAACATATCACTATCATATACTATGATCTCGAAGAGAAGGCGCAACATATTATCATCAATATCAAACCCATCCCAAGTTACTCGCACAGCTCGAATATTAACCAATCCTTCTAAAAAAACTAAAACTAAAAGTTTATCACTATGGAATTGAGGCAATCGTTGAACCCAAGCCATGTAATTGCAGCTTTCCCAAACCCATCTGTTATAAGATATACATGTCAATCTTCATATAAAAGATATATTAAACTGAAATATGGTAGCACTAATACAAAAATATACCTTCTATTAGCGAAGCCAAGACCACACATAACATTTGTGATTGCCCAAAGTGCCTCCTTAGCTACATCAGCCAATTTGCAATCTTGAACAATTTTGTCAAGATGGTAAAGGAACTTGCAATCAATTCCACCAATAGGTACATCAATTCCGCCAATAAGTACATCCTTGAAAAAATATGCCAACAGGAATTATATATTCGCAGATTAAGACTATTCTAAATTATTTTGTAAACAATATTTTCTTGCACAACTGTATTTAAACTGCAATGTACATAAATACTAAAATTTACTTCCATGCAACTAGTATACTAGGTATCATGCAGTAAAATAATTAATATTTAACCATTTTATTCTACACTCACCATTATTTGCTCTCGATTTCTTGCAGTTATGTTTGAAATAATCCAGCAAACTTGCTTCGCAATGTACATATCGTCTTCCTCTAATAAGATGGAAAACATGTTCAATGAACCTTTGTCCTGAATTATAGCCTGGAAAACCAAAAAAAAGACTAAGAAGATAATATACAAAGCACATTGAACGATGAACCAAAAAAATCATACGTTGTCCAAAATGAGCTAAACAGAGATTAAAATAAGAAGTCAAAATTATGCGAAGCTCCTTTTATCGAGAAATTGTCAAATCCGGGGCACCCTTTAACATCACATTCAAGTGTTCAACGATGTAGTAACAAAATGGTTTAAATTATACACTATATTAGTGGCTTTGTTGGGCTCTGTCAGGTTCTAATGAATTCTTGACCTAGTTTACAGCCATTTTCATATATCATTCATAATAGAAATGTAAAGAATACATTAGG
This sequence comes from Apium graveolens, assembly GCF_009905375.1. Taxonomy (NCBI): domain Eukaryota; kingdom Viridiplantae; phylum Streptophyta; class Magnoliopsida; order Apiales; family Apiaceae; genus Apium; species Apium graveolens. Next base: position 185,859,361 of record NC_133653.1, on the reverse strand, counting down.
TATTTATAGGATATTCAGTCGCAATGAGCACAAAGACTAAAGTAACCTTTATGAAATATACTATTACTGCAGTACAACTTTATGACAACTATATACTTCATAATAGCGTATCCTGACAGGTTTGAGATGCCCTCAAGCCTAACCAGCCTCAGAATATAACTCAAACAAACAGGCTATACATAAACATGGTCACGAGTTTTTTAACATACTAATTTTCACCCATCTGATCGACATTTAACGATCATGATTTAAGCAAAAGTTCACTACGTACCGCTGTTATTAAGTGTGCATGTAAACTCTATGTAAGACCCAATAAACACATTTATATGGAGCTTCGAGTATATGCATCAACTAAAACTTATGGTTTCACCACTTTACTATATACCTTAATAACATCGTCACTACCCCATCTCGCAATACTACCCAAGGAAACAAGTCCGGAATTGACTGCAGCGCGTTCTTCCCAACTGAAACATCAGCATCAAACATTAGGAAACATATTCAATTAGAAAGCGAAAATGTCCAAAAGAAGAGAATAATTCACTTACTTTGTGATATGAACAAGACGACGAATGAGATGTTTAAGGTCTTTATCTTCAATCACCATTTCTTTCCTTCCATCGCATAAACGTGCAAGTCCCCAACATCCAGATGTTAGTAATAACATAAAATTAGATTCAATTAGCTTTATCAGAGTCGGAAGAACAAGATTCAACTGCAAAGATGTAAAAAATAGTCAATAGTGATATGTACTCTTAGGAACGACTCTACCTAGAAAACTTGAAATATTCAATTACAAAAGTTTAAAAAATACAGTAAATAATAGTATGTATTCTTAAAAATGACTCTACATAGAAAATTTTGAAATTAAGATTGACATGTAACAACCTTTTCACGTGAGAGTTTTGGATGTTCTTGACAAACAACTAATAAAATCTCGGCGGCTGGACGTACCACACCAAAGCCGTCACAGTTCTGGAGGATAATGGATGTTACTGGGGCTAGAAATTCTTCTATACTAGATGTTGAAATTTTAAAAACAAGATTGCGTAATAACCAAAGAGCCTGCATGGTAAAAAAGATATCTCTTATAACTATTCTTTCATTGTGTCAACACATTCACATCAACAAAATTTGAATTAACGAGTCTACTTTTGTTTAAGAGGTTACCTTCACCCGTACTAAACTAACTTGAGAGCATATAAGATTCAAAACAACCGGAGTTATAGATTGTATTACCACACCAACATCATCTTTGTTGCGAGAAAAAGCAACTACGGGTCTAAGGATGCTAGCAGCATAGGCCTGTTAAAAAATGCAAAGATGTTGCATATGTTGGTTTAGATAAATCTAAATTGAAATTCATAATGATCCTCTGATAAATCTACCTGGATTCTTGGGATTTCTTGACTCTTAAGCAACCGAACAATGAGCATAAGAAAATCCAGTTCCAATAAATCGCAAAGCCTTGGATCTATTTGTTAGAAAATCCCGATGTAAAAAACATTCAATAGTAAAATTAACTAACAAACAAAAACAAATGTGTCCCTGTAAATTAACCTGTTGAAATCATTTCGCCCAACTCTTCGGTGTACCCTTCAATGTCTATTATTTGGCTATTATTTGCATGATCCTTACAAAATCGATTCTCGATATCAAAAATTAGGCCATTGAGTTTCTTAACCTGCATGCAAAAAAAGAAAAGAAAGGGAAAGCTCAATCAACAATGAGGGAAGTCATTGAGAAGCAATATTAGCATAAAAATCCAGGGTCACTTTAATGAGTATTAGTCAATACAAGTAAAGACAATAAAGGGTGTTAGAAAGTTTGCAGTTGGAGATTTTTTTCAAGCACGATTCTTACAAGGTAGTATCTATTTTTATATTTCAAGCTACTTCATCATAGTTTTGTTTTCGGAGTATGGCTTGTTTAATTTTCAATACTAGGCATGTAAAAATCAATACACGGTTTTTATTTCTCTCTATTTTTAGCCTCTTTTTCCCCTAAACACCTGGGCAAGATTATTAAAAAAACAACAAATATACATATAATGAAGATGGAAAAACATAAGACCTGATCGTAGACAGTAAAAGCGAGTTGTCTGGCAATCCATGGAGGATCGGAGTAAATATAATGAAGTGGTTCACATATGCTTTCAACTCGATTTCTTCTGTGTCGCAGTGAATTCTCGTCCTCAAACACTCGTCTGAGTTTGATTTCCATGCTAACACCATCAGGATCGCACATACTTTCATATTCTTTTACTATACGTTCTCTCTCCTCATCAATTTCGAATTTATCAGGATGCTCTCTTTCCACAGACTCCATTGTCTCAAACCCTGATTACCCTTTTCTTCTCCTCTCTCTTTTATGTTGTCGCTAAGTAAACTCTCACGCACCCCAGTCGAAGCTTGACCTCCTTCGAAGAAAGCCCTAAAAAAGCTAACAACTGCACCAAAGTTTTTGCTTTCTTCTTCTTTTTTATTTGTGTATTACCAGGCACGTATATTTATCACTCTCCAATCCCCCAGTCCCCGTTTTCCAGATAGATAGATCAACCGGCTCACTTTTCTGGGGCAGCGAAATCGCCAGTCCAATTAACTGAATTTCATTAAGCTCTTCTCTTTTTAAAATAACTAGTGTGTGGGACCACATGTCGTCTATATATAAAGAACTGTATTTCAGTTATATTTCACTATAATTTTTTTTTTTAGGAAAATCGAACTTGCATTAGATAATAGAATCTAGCTCCAGAGAGCGAACAAGAAAGTTAGGAGGAGTGACAACCCCCACTCTCCTATGTCCATCATAGAATAAGCAGCCTGTGCTAAGACATGAGCTACATTATTTGCAGAACGAAAAGCAAAACTAAATAGCACTTGATTTATGTGCTTACTTAAACCAATACAATCAATCACAATTGTATTAAATAAAGAATGCCCCGGACTTCCATTGCAGGTGGCAGCTAAAGCATAACAATCTGTTTCAAACTCACATTGCATATATCCTCGATCAAGCACCGAAGATAGCGCCTCCTTTAGAGCTAAAGCTTCAGCTTCCCGAGGGCTCCACTTTCCTGGTAATTTCAAAACACGGGCTGCAACAAAGCCTCCTTGATCGTCTCTGACCACTGCTGCAACTCCAATGCCACCCATTATGAACACCGCTGCATCGATATTTATTTTAAACCATCCAGGAGACGGCTTCGACCAAACTCTATCCCCAGTCTTTCCTCTAATGAGCAATTTCTCTTCTCTCGCCTGTGCTTCCGTCCATTCTCGAAGTAAGCATGTGGCTGTGTTAAGAACACCAAAGATAGATCCATTTACGGTGCCATAAACTCCAGCATAACATGGATACCTGTAAACACTGGTCTTTAGAACCCTGTTGAAACACACGATCAAAAACCTCCTTAGGCGCTTCCTAGTCTGTACAATGCACCAACGATTGTAAACCCACCGTTCGCCACAACGTCAGAGCAAAATCACAGAGGAAAATAACATGCAAATTCGTTTCAGCTGCAGCATGACACCACGGACATACTGGATTTACATCAACATATCTATTGTACAGTGCTGCATTAGTAGGAAGGCAATCTTTACACAACCTCCATATGACGTGTGTCACCTTTCGAGGTAATTTCAACGCCCAGATTCTCTTCCACAAACTTTTGTACTCATCATCACATTCCCCTTGAATGAACCTATAGCAGCTCTTGACAGTAAAGATTCCCTTGTCCTCCAATAACCAATACCACGAATCATGCTGAACATGCCTGGACAACGGAATGCTTTGAATTTGCTCACAAACTGCTTCTTCAAATAAATCAGCAATGACCTCAAGATCCCACTCTGTACCCTTCATTGTCATCAAATTTTGAACTTTAATATTCTGCAGATGTTCATAAACAGGTGTTCGAATATAACCATTTGATTGATTTGGTAACCACGGGTCACGCCAGACCAAAGTATTCTCCCCATCCCCAATTCTTCGACGAGCTCCACCTTTTAACCATTCCAAAGATGCAACAATTCCCCTCCAAACATAGCTCGGATTGTTCCCTAGATTAGCCATTAACAGATCAGTTTGAGGGTAATATTTAGCCTTAATGACTGCACTAACTAGAGGATTTGCCTCCGTTAAGAGCCTCCAACCCTATTTAGCTAGCATCGCAGCGTTAAACTTCTTTAACTCCTTCAGACCCAACCCCCCAACCTCCTTCGGCACACACAATTTCTTCCATGTGATCCACTTAACCCCCTTGCCTGTAGAATTACCCCATAAGAATGCATTCATTTTTCGCTCTATCTCTTCACATATCACATCCGGAATTAAGAAGAGACTCATCCAAAAGTTTGGTATAGTTTGTGCTGCTGTTCCAACCAATGTCAATTTCCCAGCCTTTGACAATTCCTTATTGCTCCACGATTGTAATTTTTTCTGGATTTTATCACTTATAAACCCAAAGACCTCTTTTTTGCTCCTCCCTACATACGTAGGCATGCCTAAGTACTTGCCCGATTTATCTTTTACATTCACTGCTAACATCTGACAGATTTCTGCTCTTACTACATCACCAGTATTCGGGCGAAAAACAATGTCCGATTTTCTAAAATTTATCTTTTGTCCTGACAGCCTCTCGTATCTCTGCAAAATATGCACCAAACTTTGAGCTTCAGTACTTCGGGCTTTGAAGAACAAATGACAATCATCTGCAAAGAGCAAATGTGTTATACACGGAGCTCCTCTTGCCACTTTACAGCCGTGAATTAAACCACTTTCTTCATATTGGCGAAGTAACCCAGTCAAACCTTCAGCACAAATTATATATAGATACGGAGAGATTGGATCTCCTTGTCTAATCCCCCTAGTCGGCTGCACCTCACCAAAAACCTTTCCCTCTCTCACAAAGCTATACGAGACCGTCGTTACTAACTGCATAATACGAGTTATCCAAAGCTGAGGGAACCCCATTTTTTGTAACATTAGCTCAACATATCTCCACTCCAAACGATCGTATGCCTTAGAAATATCTATTTTCAATGCTGCTACCCCATCAGTCCCTTGAGTTTTTTGATGAATGTAGTGATTAATTTCAAAAGCCAGCATCGCATTATCTGTGAGAAGCCTACCCCCAATAAAAGCAGATTGATTAAGAGATATTATGGAGTTTAAACAGGGCTTCAGTCTGTTGGCAACTACTTTCGACACAATCCGCATAATCACATTGCACAAAGAAATAGGACGTAGATCCGCAACCTGTTTTGGGCATTTAATTTTAGGAATTAGACATACCAACATTTTATTCACTTCATCTGGCAACCTCTCATGTTAAAGAAAATCTCGACAGAACTTAAACACATCTGCACTTACTATGCTCCAGTAGGTTTGGAAAAAACATGGGTTAAGGCCATCTATACCCGGTGCTTTTTCAGGATACATAGCAAACACTGCTTCTTTCACCTCTTGTTCAGTCACTTGCTGCAACAACGCATTACTTTGCTCCTCTGTAATTTGCTTGAAACGAATTCGCTCTGGTAAGAGTTCATCCGTATTGTTTGCCAAGAAAATCTCATCAAAATATTTTACTATAGTGCCTTGAATATCCTCCTCCGTATCACGCCAATTACCATCTGCATCCTTCAACCTGCGAATTTTATTATGCTCCTTTCTCGTGGATGCAAATCCATGAAAAAATCGAGTATTGTTATCCCCATGCTTCAACCAATACTGCTTAGCCCTTTGGCTCCAAAACACTTCCTGTTTCTCCAATAATTTCAAGTAATTCCATTTCGCCTCATTATACAGATTCACGCCATACGCATCCCGCCTAGATCTCATTCGTTGCATCTCTTTTCGATAAAATGCCAACTTCGATTTTAGGTGCCTGATTATACCTCCTCCCCATTCCTCCAACTTCAAACAACACCTATTCAATTTTTCCATCAGATTTTGAGTTGCAGAATCAGTCCAGCACTGTTGGATGAAATTACGACACTCTGTTTCATGAATCCATACGTTCTCAAAAGAAAACGACGACCTTTAGGCATGTACACTTGTCTATTTAGCTACAAACTTAAAGGTTTATGATCAGATGTCGAGACCTCATGCACCTGAACTACCGTATTTGGAAACAACTCAATCCATTCCTTATTGGCAAAACCTTTATCCAATCTCTCAACTACCCACTTGTCTGTTCCTCTAAATCGTTCCCAAGTGAATTTCTCCCCTTCATATCCCAAGTCCACCAAGTCACAGTCATTTATTGCTTCTGAGAAACCACTTAGTAAATTACGTGGGTGACCTTGACCTCCAACCTTCTCATCAACTGTCATTAAATCGTTAAAATCGCCAATAATACACCATGGCAACACCGAATCTGTAGCCAAGTTTCTTAACATATCCCAGGCCTCAACCCTCCTCCCTCGTTCTGGAAAGCCATAGTACCCAGTGTACCTCCATTTGCCCAGTACCTCATGATTAACCTCGAAGTCTATGAAGTTCTAACTACTATTGGTAACAACAATACTCCCCTCATTCTTCCAGAGGAGTGCCAAGCCACCTCCCTGCCCCCGCGCTTCAATAGCAAAGTAACCTACAAAACCAAGTTTATTTTTAACCTTCTCTACTCGATCTTTTTTATATTTTGTTTCACTAAGAAAAATAATGCTGGGCCGATAAAGATTATTCATCTCCTTTAGTAATCTAACTGCTCGTGGGTTGGCCAGCCCACGACAGTTCCATGCTATAAGGCTCATAATCCTAGGCGGGCCTGGGCTCCAGGACCCGCCATTTGCAAGTTTAAATGATCTGCCATTTGAATTTGGTTATTTATTTCCTCCTGATTTTTCTCCTGCTCTTCCTCCACCTTATCCTCCACTCTTTTTCGTTTTGGGTCGCATACAATCTTCTCTCTTTCCATATTATCACTTTCTATATTTTTGCTTGTAATAATTGATTCACCAGATGCCCTGAAATCTCTCCCCTTAACTGCCACACTTCCCTTATCCCCGTGATTTTCTCTAACCACCCCATCAACCTCCATGAATCTTGCTTCTTCCTGTTTGTCGTTCTGCACCACCGTCGGCGCCACCGGATTTGTCCACATGTTGCTATGAATCCCCGTATTTTTCAACCACTTAGCGCCAGTGTTTAGTTTTACAGCATTTTTTGGAGGAGCTCGCAACCATACTCCATAAGCACGCTCCACAACCTTATCCGAGTTAGCATAGACAACACTACAATCACGTTCAGAATGTCCCAAGATGCCACAAACGAAACCGAACGTCCCCAACCTTTCATATTTGAAGTTAAACCAGTGTAAACCAGTGTCATTCACGGACTGCATATATTTATTTTTTTAATATTAAATAAATTTATTTAAAAAATTATTTTGAATTGATTATTAAATCTGTTTATTTTAAATTTTAAATGATATGAATTCATGATATTTATATTAATACATGTATAAAAAAATACAATGTCTCCATTATGTTTGGGATCTTTAAAAATACTATTTTAGATAGATTATTACTTAATCGACTAACTATTAGAGCTATTTAAAAAAAATATTAATTTGATGTAAAAAAACAACAAATATAAATAATAATTGCTAAATACAGTAAATAATTGCTTCACACAGTAATAAGTAATTACTATAATAGCCTTCCTCATTTTCTGTGCAACAAAAATAACTGTGCATGTTTAATGTTATACATTTGATTATTTTCAGTGTAAATTTGGGATAAATAAATATGTACACTGTTTCTCTGATTTTTTTTTATTTTCTAAGCTTGTTCCGATCCGTTTGTAATTGTTATGTTTAGATAGTAAGAGTCGTCAAAATAAAATTTTATTATTTTAAAATTTTGATATCTATTTTGGAAGTTTTTAAATTAATTCAAAATATTTTTTATAAATTATTAGTTGAAAAAAACATTCTTTTTTATAAAAGCAAAATTTTAACAATCTTAATAAAATCTTGAATATCAAATACTCACTCCGCCATGTTCAATTATATACAGTTTTTTTCAATTTGCGACACACATTTTAAGGTGAATAAAAAACATATTTTAATAACTCATTTTAAAATTTTCTTTTTGTGTATTAAACTTCAAATATCAAAATTTTATTTAAAAGAAAAAATAAATTAAAATAATTTATGCAAATATGTTATAAATGAGCGTTATCCTCGTTCTCAATGTATATTTCGTATGGGACGAATGAAGTACATAATAATAATAAGTAGTGTTGGATATATTAAATTGGTAGAAAACTTCGATATTCCTCTGAAATATATGTAATCATATTCGGAATAAAAAGGATATTGAAAAATAAATAGATATTTTAGTATAATTTTAAAATATAAAAAAATTATATTAAAAAGATAAATAAAAATTATGTTTAAATGAAAAAATGTATATTGAGTAATTTGTGAGCTAAATTTAAAATGTTCTAAATACTAGTACTAGTAGAGTAATAAAAGCAGCTAGTTGAATTCTGTGCATATTAGATTCACGAGGCTATGCATTTAACACCTCAGGTCTCTTAAGCTCCTTAGTCTTTCTTCTAACCACATTGATGTAGGAGTTCACACATAGGGGTTTCAACGATGGAGATTAACAGGTTTTTATGGAGAGCCGGATAGAAATCTGAGACAAAGAATGTGGGGCTTGCTGAGAAACTTTTCGCGGGATTCAAACTTATCTTGGCGTGTTATAGGTGATATGAACAACATTATTAGTCAAGAGGAGAAGAGAGGGGGTGCTGCTTACCCTCAACGTCTTATTGATGGTTTTAACAAAGCTCTTGAAGATGCAGAGCTGAAAGATCTTGATTTATATGGCCATCCATTTAAATGGGAAAGAGGTCGTGATACTGAAGTATGGATCGAGATTAGACTTGATCGAGCACTGGTAACTAATGTTTGATGGGATATATTTGCACTAGAAAAGTTATATAATTTCGAAGTTTCTCCGTCTAATCAGAGTCCAATTTTGTTAGACCCAAAAACCGGTCGTCTGCAGCGTTCGAATAGGCGTTTCCGGTTCGAAAATGCTTGGCTATTGGAACCTTTATGCTCACAAATTGTTAAGGATAACTGGGAGGTTGACATTACTCTTAATATCATGCAAAAAATTGCTCTTTGTGGCGAAAGTTTAGAGGTCTGGGGAAAAGAAATCACTGGCTGTTTTAATCGCAGAATCAGGGATTGTAAGGAGAGACTTCAACAGCTCAGAAGTGCACGTGATGCCCAGTCCTCGAGGATGTATAAAGAGGCAAAACAAAAGCTATTCTTGATTTTAAATCAGAGGAAAATTTTCTGGAAACAGAGGTCTAAACAGCTATGGCTACAGTCAGGTGATAAAAACACGAAATATTTTCATGCATCCTGTAATGTTAGACGTCGTACAAACCACATTCAGAAACTCAAAGATACCGACGGCAGTTGGGTGGATTGGCAGACTAATTTGCAGCAGTTAATCACAAGGTACTATCAAGACTTATTCACTGCTACTAAAAGTTCAGAGGTGATCGATTGTGTAACTGAGTCAGTGAGTTAAGCTCAGAATAGAGAGTTGTTAAAGGAAATCTCTGATGACGAAGTAAAGGTAGCTCTCTTCCAAATGAATCCAGATAAAGCGCCAGGCCCTGATGGCATGGCGCCAGGTTTCTTTAAGAAGCACTGGAGCACTGTTGGGAAGGATATCATTAAGGCGACTAAAGAATTTTTTGCTACTGGGGATCTACTGCAAGGCTTAAATGACACTAACATTGTGTTGATACCAAAGAAGAAAAATCCGACAGTCATAGGTGAGCTTCGACCTATAGATTTGTGTAATATTTTGATGAAGATTATTACAAAAGTTATGGCCAACAGCTTAAAAGAAGTGATCAATGATGTTGTGTCGGAAACACAAAGTGCTTTCATTCTAGGTCGTTTGATTTCGGATAATATCATGACAGCCTACGAAGTTATGCATTATCTCAAATGTAAGAAAGTAGGGAAAGATGGTTTTATGGCGCTGAATTTAGACATGAGCAAGACCTATGATCGAATTGAATGGGATTTCTGCGAGCTATCCTTCTAAAGATGGGGTTTTCGATGTGGTGGGTGCACTTGGTTCTTCAAAGTGTTACTACGGTTCAGTATACAATAATGCACGGTGAATACGAAATGGGTCTAATAATTCCTATGAGAGGAATTCGTCAAGGCGATCCCCTCTCCCCTAACCTGTTTATCATTTGTGCTGAAGGTCTGTCATCTTTGATTCGAAAGTACGAAATAAACATTTGATCCATGGAGTAAAGATCTGTCGAAGAGCTCCCACAATCTCGCACATGTTATTTGCCGATGATATTATTTCTACTGTAAAGCTGATACTTCTGAAGCGTCGAATGTATTACAGTTGTTGAATGTGTATGAGAATGCTTCAGGTCAAAAGGTGAACATTGACAAATCATCAGTATTCTTCAGTACAAATGTTATCGAGTATTATAGATAAAATATTTGCATGACATTACATATGAGAGAGGCTGATGCTCATTGTAAATATTTGGGTCTGCCAAATATTATAGGGCGAAATAAATCAGCGATGCTGGGCTTTTTGAAGGATAAAGTGATGTCAAAAATCAGAAGGTGGGATGGTAAAACTATGGCCCGATCGGGAAATGAGATTTTGGTGAAGTCAGTGGTGCAAACCCTTCCATCCTACGCCATGTCTGTCTTTTTATTGCCTCTCCAGATCACCAAGGACATAGAGAAAAGCCTGCCAAAATTTTGGTGGACCTCTAAGCCAACAAATTCATCGCACATAAGTTGGATGAGCTGAGAAAAGATGTCAAAACACAAAACTGCAGGAGGCTTGGGATTCCGCAATTTCAGAGATTTTAACTTATCCATGTTGGGTAAACAAGGTTGGCGTTTTATGACCAATCCTGATAGCTTAGCCTCGAAAATTTATAAGGCCAAATATTTTGCTGGTGGAGATTTTCTTACTTATAGCTTGGGCCATAACCCCAGTTTTATTTGGAGGAGCATCCACGCAGCAAAGCAATTACTATTGGAGGGAGTAAAATTAAAGATAGGCAATGGAGAAAGCATATACATCTCAAGCCAGCCTTGGTTGCATGATGACACCAACCCGTTTGTTACTACAGAGTCTCCAATAATTGAAAATCAAAAAGTCTCATCTCGGTTCTGCTTAGATGAAGAAGCATGGGATGTCGAGATTATTGAAGATATATTTAATGATAGAGACCAATGGCAGATTCTAGCTATCCAGTTAAATGAAGCAAGTCATGAAGATGTGATGTATTGGTCACTCGAAAATTCTGATAACTATTCCGTCAAGAGCGCGTACAAATTTCTTCAGGTGCAAAAGGGTGCTTGGAGTGTTCAACATAATTCTGGTATTTGAAAACTTTTATGGAGCGTGAAAGCTCCTCCAAAGGCGTTGAATCTGGTTTGGCGTGCGCTTTTACAATGTTTACCTACACTGTCTTAACTGCAAAGCAAACAAGTCCCGATTCAAACACTCTGTCCAGTCTGTCATGGTGAGGAGGAAACTATTCTGCACAGTCTGGTAACATGTCTGTTTGTAGCCCATTGTTAGAGTCTTCTCAGAGTAGTGATCAGCCGAGGTCAAAACATGAATATTATTAGTTGAATGATATTGATGTTGAGTTCGGGCTCAGTGTAGCAGCGTGTAGAATATATAACGCTGTGTTGGGCCATCTGGAGGGCTCGCAATAATCTAGTATAGAACCAGAAATTCTCATATGTTAACAAGATAGTAGCAGCAACGAAACGGTACCTTACACAATGGACAATCGCCCAGAGCAGATCTTCTAGCACTTTTCTTCAACCACAGGCTAATGGAGATGAAGTGACTTCCTGGGCAAAGCCCCAAACAAACATAGTTAAGGTGTCCGTTGATGCAACTATTTTTGAAGATAGATCTTAAGATGGTTTCGGAATGGTCGCTAGAGATTTAGATGGAAGATTCATAGAAGCAAAAGTCATAACTGAGTCGAAGTGCACTAGCCCGGTTCTTGAGGAGGCCATAGCTGTGAAGGAAGCCTTAACCTGGATTTATCAGAAAAAATGGTTATCAGTTACCCTAGAGTCTGATTGTTTGGTTATGGTTCAAGCCATCTGGTCTGTAAATCCAATGCGGTCTGTTAGTCCCTTAACAATATAACAAGAATTACAGAAGGGGGGTTGAATGGAATTATTGAAACTTTTTCTTGAATAAAAATTATTCTAACTCAAATATATATATCAGTGTGAATTGATTAGCAGAATGCGGAATAATCACTTGAAATGAATCAAAACACAAGTAATTAAAAACAAGAGTCTTTAAAAACTTTCTGATGGATTTGAATGATTCCACCAGAGATATATAATATATATCGAGAGAACTCTATGTGCAAAAAGCTCACAACTGCTTACAAAAATGAAAATAACTAAGAATGAGAGAAATGCTAAGAATACAGCTTACAAATATTTCTCTCTAGGTTCTTCAGTTTCTTAGTTCCTTAGTTACTATTCTAATTGCTGCTTCTTAGTTTATATAACACCAAGATTACAAAGTAATAAGACAGGATAATAAAACAAAACTATCAAGTCTATTACAATGCTACTTCATTACTATATTCCAGCATCTTTGAATATCTTCATAATAGCATGGAAATGGCAATGCTTCTTTGTTCTCGAAAACCTAGTTGAATAGGCTACCACATTCCATTTGCATACACTCGACGCATGTGACTGTGTTGTCACTGTCAACGGATGTTTGAATTCTTTATCCGTTGAGTACATGATCATCCGTTGATGGCTTTGTTGATCATCCGTCGACAACTTTGTTGATCATCCGTTGATAGCTTTATGATCATCCGTCGAAGCTTTGTTAATCATCCGTCGATAGCTATTTTGGTACTTGATTTCATTTTATTTATGCAGAATTATAAGACATCATCTATGTATAATTAATCAACCTATTCTGCATATCTAGTTAAAGTCAACATGACTTATATGCTACTACAGAATCTATACAAAGGTGAATGCAGAAATGTGCTACAGATTTATTGTTACATAAGCTACTCACTCGATGGATAATAAATCATCATCCGTCGGAACTATATTGAGTCATCCGTCGGGACTATAATCCTTATCCGTCGAGTTCTACATTTTCACTAAGTAAAATCTACCAAGGTGTTTTGTTAATGAAATCATCAAGTACACAACATATACACAACAATCTCCTCCAATTTATGTCTACTGGAATTATAGCCATAAATTAAGAGATACTTGATGATAACAAAACACCCTAAAAATATAACTTTAAAAGAGAGTAGATAATACTGAAAAGTGCTTCAATTAACAAAATGTACAAAGTTTAGCTCACAGTCATTTTCAAGGTGCTCCTCTAGCCTGAGCAGATTTATCTAGTTCCTTGAAGGTCTGGATCTCTTTCCAAGCTTTCTGTTGTTTTCTTCAATCTGATTTTGGAGCTGCTTGTGGAATTCCAGTTCATCAGATTATGAGAGATTTAGCTTTTCTTGCATTTCCAAGAGAGTCTCAATGCTAGAGATGCTCAATTGGTCTTCTAATCTGAAAAAATTTCTCACTCCTTTGTTATCCATAAACTCCATCAGCCAGTTGGGCCTTAGATGCACTCTTCTCCCTGTGTAAGGGATAATTAGAGTCTTTGGGAGTGAATCTTTAGCTCTAACACTCCTTAGTTCTTCAATCTTCTTTATAACCAATCTTCTTACAGTAACATTGAACCCAAAGTTCTTCTTGAAAGATGAATAAACCTTAATCAATACAACTTGGCTTTCTTGAAGGATCCTGTGAAGTGGCCACTGAATCTCCTTTCCTCCCTTATACTTGAACACTAACCTTTCATGTAGATTTTTGTATGCATCAATTCCTCTCACTTCATCTAGTTCATCTAGATAGAGGTTTAGATCAGAAAACTCCTTGATGTCACATAAGTACAGGTAATCTCCCTTATTGGCTTTAGATTGAGCTTTGACTAGAGATTTGGATTTGAGAGGTGACAACTTCACTTTCTTGACTGCTCTTGACTTTGTTCTTTTTGGCTTGCTAAGGATTGGCAGATTAAAGTCAGGAATTGGTATGTTCTCCCATTCTATTGGTTCATCCTTAGGCACAATAGGTTCACCATGAATGTTCCTGTAAGGATCCACCACCTTGATATCTTCAAATACCACATAGGGTTTTGTTGCTTGAGTTGTAGTTGGAGTGGATTCCTTGGGAAACTGATTCTCCAATTCCTTATCAACAATGTCCAGTTTCCTTTTGGTTCTTTTAGCCAATTCCTTGATTCTTGGAGCTTTCTTCTGTTGTTCAACTTACTTCTCTGGATCTTGAGATTCAATGATTTCAGATGGCTGAGTAGGAATTTGTTGTGATGAATTTACAGTATGTAGTTTGGTCAAGATAGTAATTTGCTCTTTCTTTTGTTTAGCCTTTTTAGCATCTAGAGCAACTTGCTTCTTTTCCTGCTTCAATCTAGCCTTTTCTTCTCTCTTTGCTTCAGCAAATTGTGGGTGTCCAGCCACTATACAAATTTCTTTCCCATTCCTGAAAACTTTAGGAATTCTTTTTTTCAAAGCCGAATCAGCTGGATCTTTGTAGAAAGCAATTGACCTTGACAGAAGTTTCTTCTCATCAAGCTTAGGTGTCTCATACACAGTATCCAAAGGGTTCTTCAATGATGATTTTGGATAGTTCACCCTTGGTCTCAGAATTATTTCAGCCTTTGGAGATTTGATGCAGGATGACTGTCCCCTTTCCAGATAGTTCATGCTCATCTCATTCACAGAAATCTGCTTGATTTGAGAGTGATGGATGGCTGAATTTTTTGGCTCCTTTACTAGCCCAAATTTCCTTTGTATATCCTCATCAATCTTCTCCCAGTTGATTGGCTTCAACTACTTCATTTCAGCTGCTCTAATGTTGGTTGCTACTGTATTTATCAGATCTATATTATCTGTAACTGGTGGCTTTGAGATAGTAATTGAAGGCACAATTACTTTACTGATTTGAATTTGAAGCCTCTCCCCCTCACTTGGTCCTTTCTCCCCCTTTTTGTTATCATCAAGTTGAGTAGAGGAGGAGGTTTGAGCAGCCACCAGTTTTTGAAGTAAATCTGTTTGTTGGGCTTGATGAAGATGAATAGCTATTAAAGATGCTTCCATGGCTGTCATTCTTGTATCCAAGGTATCTATCTTGGTTGCAATATCAGAATTTTTCCTTAATTGCCTCTTGATGTCAAGCATTATAGCTTCAGGAAGCTTAGAATCCATCTTGTCTGAAATGGCCTTCTTCATCTCCTCAATATCACCCTTGATGGTGTTTACATCCCTAGCATGTTGGAAGCCTTGAATTTGTCGAAGTTGCAGAGAGGCTAGATGTACCTGAAGGAACTTCTTGGTCCTGGCATTTGTAGTAGTTTGAAGAGTAGTATTTGTCTGATTGATTAGTTGGATCAGGGTTGTCTTGAAGTAGTGCTCATCACAGTACTTTGAAAATGCCCATGATGGCATACCCGATCTTGAACTGGAGCCTACTTCTCCCCCTATGTCCATTGCTTCATCTTCACTATCCCCACTTCCATCACCAAAGAAATCAGCTGAACCACCAGTCTTATAATCCACATCACCAGCTGTAGAGGGCAAAGCTGTGTTGGCATCCTTAGCTCTTAGCATAGACCGTGTGGTATGCACCAGATTGAGCATCCTTTCTGCATTGTCATTGCCCTGTTCAGCTAGAAGTTGATAAGCTGAACAGGGTGAGTAAATGCCTCAGCATCAAGGGAGGTGGAATCTATAATAGCTTGAGGTTGCTGAGATAGTCCCTCCCTGTTTGCATCCTGAGCATTCATTGACTCACTAGCAATGACATCCATCCTTATAGCTCCAGTACCTGCATTTCTCTCGTTTTCTCTCTTTTTTTGCATCAGGGTCTCACCCTGGCTCCCCACCCTCACACCCTCACCTTCACCATCTAAGGTGGGACTCCTCTCACTTTCTTTTGCCAGTCCTGAAGGAATGGACTGCATAGTTTCACTCATTTCCTCTCCTTTTTCCTGGGAGCAACCCAGACTCTCACTCAAAACACTCTTCTCTCTCAATCCTAATAGTGACTGTACAACCACTAATTCTTCTGCACTTGAAATAAATGAAGTTTGAGGTGGTGCAGAGACACTCGACGGATGAATGATATCCATCGGGTGAGTGGTTTTGCTATCCGACGGATAACTGCTGTCAAGCTTATCCGTCGGGATACAGTCACTACTCGACGGATGAGCAATATCCATCGAGAGAGTAGAAAATGAATGAACTAGGAATGAAAACTATTGTGGACTCTGTGCTGATTGAAGATATTTTGGGCACATATGATTCAACAGTTCCTGAAATAAATAGCAAGTGAGCCAACAAATCATCTAAAATATGATGCTCACTTGCACTAGATTTTGGCTTTCCCAACAAAGTTAAAGAAGGGGAATCAGGAATTGATGTGTTTATCATATCCACATCCAGAGAGTTTGTGGGTGAGTTTGGTGTTTGAGGTGCTTCTATTACTAGATATTTTGGCTGTGACTCCACATTTATTGGAGCCACATCAAACTGAATTTATGAAGGTGCAGGGACTGTGTCTTTAGCACCAGTTTGCACAGTGTGTGTACCCTGTGCATCCCCAAGGGTTTTAGATTTTTTCTTTCTGGCATAAGTTTGGGGTGAGATTGTGTCCCTAACCCTCTTGGCCTGTGCTCTTTGTTGAGAGCATTGTTCAATAGCTACATCCTTTTGGGAGGATGCAGCTAGAAATGAGCTTTTATCCTTTTTAAGCACTGCAGTATGTTGGGAAACTGCAGTGTGGCTAGGCTGGAAACCACTCAACTCTCGATCCTTATCCTTAGGGTTTCTTTTATGTTCACCCCTTCCCTCACCTGCCTTACCCACCTGCACACTCCCCTCTTTGGTTTTGGTGGATTTTACAACTGGCATCTTTTGAGAGATACCAGAGGGGGCTTTCTTTGATTTGGATTTTGAAATTTTTGTTGGTTTGGTAGCTTGGGTAGGCAACTGTTGGGTCATTGACTCAGTTGCCATAGCTACACTAGAAATCAAAGAAACTAGTGAGGTTGGAATAGTAGTAGGGATAAATGAACTTACCTCACTTACCTGAGGTGCTTCCATTACAGGGAAATAGAAAAGTGACACTTCTCTGTGATGATTTGCCCTGTTCAAATCTGCAATGATTCTTCTCTCTTGAACCCAACAATCTAATTTGTTGTTAGGGTTCTCAAGCACAATTCCCTCAGAGAGGTGATTAGCTAACATCATAAAGAATCTAGCATAATACACATTCTTACCTCTCTTAATTAACTCTCCTAGTTTGAATCCCAACTCAAATAAAACAAGGCCACTAAAATTATAGAACCTATCTGTAACTAGCATGTAGAGCATGTTAAGCATGGAGATATTGACTGAATCAAAATTACTGATTTACCCTAAAAAGACCTTTGTCACTACATCACACATAAAACTCCATTCTTTCCTAAGGCCCAATCTCATAATGTCACTTAACTTAGAAGTAGAAAGAGCATAGTTCATGGAATTAAGCATATTGATTATGTCAGTGTCAGTGTGTGGTGAGGTTACAGTGTTATCAGGAATCTTGAAACATGCTTTTATAACATCACTATTGATACAAAATTCCTTATCTTTAATAGTGAGTGTGATTGTCTTATCTGTTGAGTTGTATGTAGCAGTAGTCCACATCTCTTCAACAACCTCACAGAAAATGGTGGGTGATTCCAGCATGGCATAGCTAAGCTTACAGTTCTGCACAAAATCCATCATTTTGTGGTAGTCACCAGATTGTTGAATCCCCTTATTTACTAGAGCAGTAAATTGTTCTTCTCATAAATAAACCCAGTTTGAGACATAATCTTGACAACATGCGCAATTGTTAGAGAATAAGAGCTTGCAGAGAGAGAGAGAGTAAGTGCTTTGAAAGAGAAAGAAATTGGAGCAGATAATTTGAGAATGATAAAAGAAAAGCAATGGAAATGAAATAAGATTTTATACTATCTCAAAAATAACTGCCAAAAATAATAAAGTAAAATAAAGTAGCCAATTAAAATTGCCTAAAATAGCCGTTTAAAAATAAACTGTAAAAATTTCACCCATTATCCGTCGTGTTATGCTTACAAACTGTAAGTATACTCGATGGATAATGTTCAGGAAGTCAATGGCTAAGATTAGGATAATTCGACGGATGAGGATACACTGTTATCCGTCGAGTCATAAAATATTCCAGAAAAATAATTGACTTTTATTAGCAAATTATATTCCGACGGATGATCAAACTCGATGGATAATGATCATCCGTCGAGATGTAAATTTTGACTTACCCAAAATTTCATCCAAGACTGAAAAATTAATTAAATTTCTGGCTGCTTTTCAACTTGCAAATTATCTCATAAAGATTTAAGAATAATTAAGCATACCTAACTCACTTACCAACCTTGAAAAGGTGGATTCATCTAGTGGCTTGGTAAAAATATCTGCAAGCTGCTTCTCACTTGGAACAAAATGTAGTTCCACAATACCATTTATTACATGTTTCCTTATAAAGTGGTACTTGATATCTATGTGCTTTGTCCTTGAATGTTGTACTGGATTTTCAGTGATGACAATTGCACTTGTGTTATCACAGAAAATAGGAATCCTTTCAACTTGCAAACCATAGTCTAGCAATTGATTTTTCATCTATAAGATCTGTGCACAGCAACTGCCAGTAGCAATTGTTAGGTCACACACACACTGTAGAGGGGGTGAATACAGTGTAAAGTACAATCAAATCGAACTTTAATAACTCAAGTAACAGAAAACAAACTTTATTGAAACAATGAACTCTGTTACAGTATGGAACTGTTACCTCTCAGTGATGAACAAATATCACGAGAGCTGCTAGGGTTATAATGAATAATCTTCTCGAATATGATAACACTTATAGTGTAAACCCTATTGTTAGGGCGAAAACACGCGCTAATATTCACGCAAGTATACGCGTTCGCAAGTAATATAGAATACTTTCTAGTTCGTTCCCTCAGAGACTCAGACTAAATTATTGTCTAATTAAACTCACTCACCAATGTATGATTACTTCTCAATGTTAAGATAATAACACTTAAAATTGTTGATTAAATATTAACTATAATTAACTACTTAATTAACCACTTAACTAACACTTCAATTTATCAATAATAAAACACTCATGAGATCACAACTTCATTATTACTTCCTTCTATAGCCATTGTTATTACCTTTAGCATGTGACAGTGATGATATTAATCGAATAACACGAAACTAATAAAAGCCAACTTTCATTGTACTAATACCATTCCACCAAGCATCCACAATTAAGATAGAAGTTGAATAGTCATCAATTATGTTGAGTTCCTATATGTCTACAGAAATTGACAACACAACGATTTAAGCACAAGTTATTCCTTTTTGATTACATAGGGCAAATAAAACTGTTAGAGTTACCCACTAATCATGCACAACGTACATGAACCTATGCTAGCATGGCAAGTTCTAAATCTCAAGATCCACCGTCGCTTCACAAGAGATTAATGTGATATCCCGTATTTTCAGAATTATTATTATTAATATTTGAATATGTTTATGTGATTTTCTGATTTAGAAGGAATAAAATGGTGGATATTTTATTCCTATTTGACGAGTTTGTGTTATTAATTGGTAATGTGCTAATTGTTGAGTGCTATATCGGTCCTTGTTAATATCTGAAAATATTTCCTTAAATGTATTAATTTCAAAAGTTTATTTGAAACCCGATCATTTATTGATATCGGTAAATTGAGTTCGTTTAGTAATATTAGGGATTGGATGGATATTATGTCTGCTATGTGTTGTATGTAATATTAATTGTGTGTGACTTAGTTGTGATTGAGGATTATTTGTATTATTAATTACTGAGTCGTATCATTTTGTTTTTGTCTTTAAAAGTGATTTTATTGAAAATCTAATTTCATAAATATTTAAATTATCTTTCAAAAATATTTTTATGACTTTATAATTACAATAATTATTTTTGGGATTTTATAAAATTTAGAAATCAATATTTCATCAATTATTTAGCCCTGTATGATTTTTAGATTTCATTTATTTATAAAATCCATATTTAATTCCAAAATTCTTCAAAAATTATGAAACTCATATTTATTTAAGTTTGAAATATTCTGAGAATTTCAAAATTATTTTGGGAATTTTTAGGATTAATTTTAACCGCGCGTTGAATCGTTTAATTGATAAAAGCGGGTATAAATTGTGTTTCAAAAATTATTTTAAAATTTCGAAATTTATGTTTTTATAAACTTCGGGATATTTGTAATATTTTAAGACTATTTTTGTAATTTTCTGAATTTGTTTCAAGTGCAGCTCGGTTCATTAAATTGTGTAATGCGGGTATAGAGCGCAAGTCAAAAATATTTTAAAAATTATGAAAATTTTATTTTACTAGTTTTCTAATTATTCTGAGAATTTTAGAATTTTTTTGGTAATTTTCTGATTTTATTTACCGGCGCGTTTATTCGATAAGTTGAGAAATGCGGGGCAAAACAAAATTTTCAGATATAAATAAGGATACGTTGCTGTGATCTGTTTGAAAAAAAAAAAAAAAAAAAAAGAGAAAACGTGGCAGGTGGCCACCACCCCACCTGCCACCCGTGAACTAAACAAACCCCCCCCTTTTACCAAAACAGTTTTTTCCCCCTCTGTCTCTCTGTCTCTCTCCCTGTTTATATACTTTTAATTTTCAAAAATTCATATCTCTCAAACCGTTCATCCAAATTTCAATTATTATATATATAAACGATCAGCGCTTCGATACCTACGCATAGGTATATATATTGCAAGGTTTTGAGAAGAAAAATTGCGGGGCATATTTCCGTTATATTTCCATTTTAATTTATTTTCGGGGCGTAGAAAAAGAGTTTGGAGGTGGTGATTACTCCACATGGCATCTCAGCGTGTATATATCTATCGCTATTAATTTCGGATTTTTCTGGAGATATTTTCCGGACATCAGATTTTCTCCTCGGGGTGATCAGAATTTATTTTGGGTAACGATTCCGAAATTCCGCCTTCGTACTTGTGTATATTATAGCATGTTAGTGTTTATATATTTATTTCATAATTTTTAGAAATTGTTGGAGAAGTCACTTTTGGTCCGAGTTTTGGTTCAGGTGGCCGTGTTATTCATTTCTGGAGTGTTTATATGCGTAAATATAAATTATTGTGTTGATTGTTGTTGGTTGTGTCGATATGATATCGACTGGCATTCCGAGAAATAGAGGAGGTGCTGTCCAATTTCCAAGAAAATATTATTTTAAATTATTTTCCAGGCTCGATAATTCTTATAAAATTATTTTCGGGTGTTCGAGCCCTATTATTTAGTTATAAAATGATTCAGAGACCTGTTTTAATTCCGAAAAATGTTCAAAAATTCATATTAAATAAACCGTTCGTCCGTTTAATACGAAACGAACGCGTACAGACTCAGAAAAATATTCCGCTTTCATTAAAAATACTTTCGAGACCCAAATCCTTTTTGTTTCGAAAGGTCGTTTGTTTTACAAGTTATTCTGAGTCGATTATTGATCGAAAAATCATATTTTTGACCTGATTTCAGTTTTAAACATATCGAGTCGACCCTTTTGACGAACTGAGTCATATGTGATATGAATTAAGTGATACATGAGTTATGTGCTTATGTGCTATGTGAATTATGTGTGTGTGTGGATTAAGAGTCCTGTGTTTGTCTGTTATATTTATATGTGGGCTATCGTATGGGTAGACGATAGGGTTTTGACGCGCCGTTCGTCAAGTAATTATCATTTAGACAATTAAAGTTGTATCTTTTAATTATAGATGCGGATCATTCGAGTTGATCAGGACAAGACGTTGAATAAAGAATGAGATGGAATGGTATTGGGCATCTGGCTTCTAGCAATCGCAGGAGCAGTCAGTCAAGTGTTGAAAAGAAGGATGGTGATGTTTTAAAACAGAATTTCAGAATAGATGCGTGTTTGCGAGTGTGACTAACTGCTAAAAACCCAAAGGCAAGTACCCCTGATTTCACTTATCATTCAAGTGACGTTTAATTCGATTCATATTATGCAAGTATCCCTATCATCACTTATTGTTCAAGTGATATTTATTTTAAATCTTATCATGCAAGTGTTGCTTTTCCTATTCTCAGTTTAGAATCGATAAATGTTTTACATATCGCTGAATTATCATGCAAATATTCTTCTGCTATTCTATGTTCAGAATAGCTAAGTGATTTTACTTATCAACTTATTGGATTTACAAATGTTTTGGATTTTGAGAAAGATGACGTTGTTTTGGTTTTTCTGCCCAAGTAAATGGGGGAATAAAAGTTTTTAAGGGTGTCGAGTATTATGACCCCTCTCAATAAAATGTTTTTAATATTGGATGGTTGCGTAAGAGGCCGTGGCGGCGGTCCAGTGTGAGCTATGTGTTATACAGGATATAACACCTTGCTAGGCCGATATGTGCTTTGGGTGCCCCTTTGTTTAGTTGGATATGCTTCGGCATACCGGTGTTGCTCCGCGGCTGATCACCGGCGGCAACACACCGTCGTTCGAGGATTCCAATCTAAATTATGATATTGTTTTGATATTCATAGAATAAATGATTTATCAACTGTTTCTGTTTTGGATTAACGGTGAAATGCAGTTTTGATTCAAATTCTGATTGATGTTGATATTTAAGTTGTTAAATATCAAAGGTGGTATTAATGCAGATGATTGATGTTGACTTCCCTATTTTAGCGCAGGTAGGTTGTGAGCATCAAAGTTCGTATTAATATCTAATTTGATATGACAACAAAATAAGTATTAATCTCAAGAGTTTGGTTTTGAGTAAAGTTTATGATTCAATCCATAATCATTGTTTCATGTTATTGTGGTTTACGATATTTCCGTAAACACTGTTTTACGAGTTTTATTCTCGTTATGATTCAAAGTATTGCTGAAGCACGTCGCTGGAAAATATAAAAAGGGTTTTTGAATACAATTAAGGAATCAATTATGAGGTTCCACTACTATAATTTTATGATTCAGCAATTATGATTTTTAAATGTTCTGCGCTGATGCAGATGTCGGTTTTATATCAAGACGACCCTATATATGTTATAATTAACTTGCTGAGCATTTCTTTCGCTCATACTTGCCTGTTTTTAAATTTAACCTCCAGTGAGGATTAGCTTGCGCTACTTAGCTGCGAAATTCGAGGAAGCAAAGAAGAAGCTCTTTGAAGGTGGTTGGTCCAGGATTTGCGGACTAGTGTAAGTTTTATTGTGTAAAGTTGTTTATATTATATTATATATAGTTGTATATTTTATTTGGGCCTAGTATACTTCATTTCGAAGTTATACTAGTGGGTTTAGTTTTGAGTTGGAATTTATTGAAAAGAGTTTTAAAAGAAAGTGAAAAATTTATTTGTGGAATTTGGATTTCTTGTTTCTAGAACTGTAACCTTAAAAGATCTTGGATTAGTTTGGGGTCATTTATGCTAAATATCTTCCGCTGGCATTTAATTTTGATTAAACAGGTTATTTTGGATTGAGGTTTCATAGTGACGACCAAATCTTCTGACCCCGGATTTGGGGGCGTGACAGGTTGGTATCAGAGCTGAGGTTATAGTAAACTAGAAACGAGAGTGTGTAGGAGTGTGTATAGCTATGTGAGAACGTTTGAGCTCATATCGAGTTCCTGTTGGACTATTGGATATAGTACCAACGAGTAAGTTAAGATAAGGCGTATTCGTTTGAGATGGTTGTGTTGAGCTGGATGGAACTCCTGGCAGTTGCAAACTTCTATTGTGGAATCTTTCGAGGCTACTACGTTTTGACGACGATGAAGATTATCGATATCCTTGGAACATGAAGAAGTGTCTAGAATCAGATGGCGAGTCAACTGGAGAGTTCAAATCGAAGATAAATATTAAGACTTTGGCAATACCTTTTCTTTCTATAATTTCTTTTGTCATCTCTCAAAAAGAGGTATCTTTTAGAGGATATATTCCCTAACACTCATTTTCAATCCTATCTGTGTTTTAAATGTGCCAGAGGCTGTCATGAAGCCTATTTTTCAGGTTTTGATAGCTCTGTCAAGTTATGATAATAAATTCCACTTTTCTTATTTAGTGGATAGTTTCTTGATGACGTGACACCATTTGCTTATTTGGTGACATAATTTTGTTTTCTGGATTTCATTTCCTTCAGAAATATCAGCTTTGAAATCTTTTCAGTTTATTCATTTGATTTTCAATTTCTTTCATATTCTTTCATTCTGACTGAGATGAACAACCCTAACTATAGGGGACACAAGGTATACCTGTCTGTGTGATAGGAGTTGGATGGGACGCCATCACTTGTGTGTGTTGTGAATACATGAAGGTTAACAACCTTTAGTAGTGTCTTAATTTGGACACGCAATACCAAGTTCGTTTGATCATATTGATCTCTCAGTTATTCTTTTATTTCAACAATACTTTTTCTCAAATTCAGATTTTGGTTCCGTTATGGTATCAAATTCTCTTCTTTTTGAAATTTCATGATTTTATCATTCCAAATATTCGAAGGTGTGCCAATCAAGTTAAGCTGAGTTATCCTGGTCAAGTCAAAACATGGTTATGTGATGGGATTATCAAGAGCAACACTGGATTGCAATGCGATTAAAATATCAGGGGTGTATAGCGAAGTCAATATGTTTCTTTATTTCTCTATCTCTCTCTTTCTTTTCTTCCCTCTATCTTTCTCTCTATTCTTCTTTCTCGCAATCAGTAAAGCGATTCTATTGAGGAATTGGTCAAAAGAGGTGAATGGAACAGTGGTGCACGGTGAAGCTCCTATAAAAGTTTTATTATACAAAGAATACAAGATTTATTTGAGATTATGGAAAATTGAGGTTATTTGGAAATGGAAAGTTGGCTAGAAGATCCCTTATTGCTTTCTTCTGCTGATTCCGAGGACGGAATCCTTATAAGGAGGGTAGATTGTGATATCCCGTATTTTCAGAATTATTATTATTAATATTTGAATATGTTTATGTGATTTTCTGATTTAGAAGGAATAAAATGGTGGATATTTTATTCCTATTTGACGAGTTTGTGTTATTAATTGGTAATGTGCTAATTGTTGAGTGCTATATCGGTCCTTGTTAATATCTGAAAATATTTCCTTAAATGTATTAATTTCAAAAGTTTATTTGAAACCCGATCATTTATTGATATCGGTAAATTGAGTTCGTTTAGTAATATTAGGGATTGGATGGATATTATGTCTGCTATGTGTTGTATGTAATATTAATTGTGTGTGACTTAGTTGTGATTGAGGATTATTTGTATTATTAATTACTGAGTCGTATCATTTTGTTTTTGTCTTTAAAAGTGATTTTATTGAAAATCTAATTTCATAAATATTTAAATTATCTTTCAAAAATATTTTTATGACTTTATAATTACAATAATTATTTTTGGGATTTTATAAAATTTAGAAATCAACATTTCATCAATTATTTAGCCCTGTATGATTTTTAGATTTCATTTATTTATAAAATCCATATTTAATTCCAAAATTCTTCAAAAATTATGAAACTCATATTTATTTAAGTTTGAAATATTCTGAGAATTTCAAAATTATTTTGGGAATTTTTAGGATTAATTTTAACCGCGCGTTGAATCGTTTAATTGATAAAAGCGGGTATAAATTGTGTTTCAAAAATTATTTTAAAATTTCGAAATTTATGTTTTTATAAACTTCGGGATATTTGTAATATTTTAAGACTATTTTTGTAATTTTCTGAATTTGTTTCAAGTGCAACTCGGTTCATTAAATTGTGTAATGCGGGTATAGAGCGCAAGTCAAAAATATTTTAAAAATTATGAAAATTTTATTTTACTAGTTTTCTAATTATTCTGAGAATTTTAGAATTTTTTTGGTAATTTTCTGATTTTATTTACCGGCGCGTTTATTCGATAAGTTGAGAAATGCGGGGCAAAACAAAATTTTCAGATATAAATAAGGATACGTTGCTGTGATCTGTTTGAAAAAAAAAAAAAAAAAGAGAAAACGTGGCAGGAGGCCACCACCCCACCTGCCACCCGTGAACTAAACAAACCCCCCCCTTTTACCAAAACAGTTTTTTCCCCCTCTGTCTCTCTGTCTCTCTCCCTGTTTATATACTTTTAATTTTCAAAAATTCATATCTCTCAAACCGTTCATCCAAATTTCAATTATTATATATATAAACGATCAGCGCTTCGATACCTACGCATAGGTATATATATTGCAAGGTTTTGAGAAGAAAAATTGCGGGGCATATTTCCGTTATATTTCCATTTTAATTTATTTTCGGGGCGTAGAAAAAGAGTTTGGAGGTGGTGATTACTCCACATGGCATCTCAGCGTGTATATATCTATCGCTATTAATTTCGGATTTTTCTGGAGATATTTTCCGGACATCAGATTTTCTCCTCGGGGTGATCAGAATTTATTTTGGGTAACGATTCCGAAATTCCGCCTTCGTACTTGTGTATATTATAGCATGTTAGTGTTTATATATTTATTTCATAATTTTTAGAAATTGTTGGAGAAGTCACTTTTGGTCCGAGTTTTGGTTCAGGTGGCCGTGTTATTCATTTATGGAGTGTTTATATGCGTAAATATAAATTATTGTGTTGATTGTTGTTGGTTGTGTCGATATGATATCGACTGGCATTCCGAGAAATAGAGGAGGTGCTGTCCAATTTCCAAGAAAATATTATTTTAAATTATTTTCCAGGCTCGATAATTCTTATAAAATTATTTTCGGGTGTTCGAGCCCTATTATTTAGTTATAAAATGATTCAGAGACCTGTTTTAATTCCGAAAAATGTTCAAAAATTCATATTAAATAAACCGTTCGTCCGTTTAATACGAAACGAACGCGTACAGACTCAGAAAAATATTCCGCTTTCATTAAAAATACTTTCGAGACCCAAATCCTTTTTGTTTCGAAAGGTCGTTTGTTTTACAAGTTATTCTGAGTCGATTATTGATCGAAAAATCATATTTTTGACCTGATTTCAGTTTTAAACATATCGAGTCGACCCTTTTGACGAACTGAGTCATATGTGATATGAATTAAGTGATACATGAGTTATGTGCTTATGTGCTATGTGAATTATGTGTGTGTGTGGATTAAGAGTCCTGTGTTTGTCTGTTATATTTATATGTGGGCTATCGTATGGGTAGACGATAGGGTTTTGACGCGCCGTTCGTCAAGTAATTATCATTTAGACAATTAAAGTTGTATCTTTTAATTATAGATGCGGATCATTCGAGTTGATCAGGACAAGACGTTGGATAAAGAATGAGATGGAATGGTATTGGGCATCTGGCTTCTAGCAATCGCAGGAGCAGCCAGTCAAGTGTTGAAAAGAAGGACGGTGATGTTTTAAGACAGAATTTCAGAATAGATGCGTGTTTGCGAGTGTGACTAACTGCTAAAAACCCAAAGGCAAGTACCCCTGATTTCACTTATCATTCAAGTGACGTTTAATTCGATTCATATTATGCAAGTATCCCTATCATCACTTATTGTTCAAGTGATATTTATTTTAAATCTTATCATGCAAGTGTTGCTTTTCCTATTCTCAGTTTAGAATCGATAAATGTTTTACATATTATCATGCAAATATTCTTCTGCTATTCTATGTTCAGAATAGCTAAGTGATTTTACTTATCAACTTATTGGATTTACAAATGTTTTGGATTTTGAGAAAGATGACGTTGTTTTGGTTTTTCTGCCCAAGTAAATGGGGGAATAAAAGTTTTTAAGAGTGTCGAGTATTATGACCCCTCTCAATAAAATGTTTTTAATATTGGATGGTTGCGTAAGAGGCCGTGGCGGCGGTCCAGTGTGAGCTATGTGTTATACAGGATATAACACCTTGCTAGGCCGATATGTGCTTTGGGTGCCCCTTTGTTTAGTTGGATATGCTTCGGCATACCGGTGTTGCTCCGCGGCTGATCACCGGCGGCAACACACCGTCGTTCGAGGATTCCAATCTAAATTATGATATTGTTTTGATATTCATAGAATAAATGATTTATCAACTATTTCTGTTTTGGATTAACGGTGAAATGCAGTTTTGATTCAAATTCTGATTGATGTTGATATTTAAGTTGTTAAATATCAAAGGTGGTATTAATGCAGATGATTGATGTTGACTTCCCTATTTTAGCGCAGGTAGGTTGTGAGCATCAAAGTTCGTATTAATATCTAATTTGATATGACAACAAAATAAGTATTAATCTCAAGAGTTTGGTTTTGAGTAAAGTTTATGATTCAATCCATAATCATTGTTTCATGTTATTGTGGTTTACGATATTTCCGTAAACACTGTTTTACGAGTTTTATTCTCGTTATGATTCAAAGTATTGCTGAAGCACGTCGCTGGAAAATATAAAAAGGGTTTTTGAATACAATTAAGGAATCAATTATGAGGTTCCACTACTATAATTTTATGATTCAGCAATTATGATTTTTAAATGTTCTGCGCTGATGCAGATGTCGGTTTTATATCAAGACGACCCTATATATGTTATAATTAACTTGCTGAGCATTTCTTTCGCTCATACTTGCCTGTTTTTAAATTTAACCTCCAGTGAGGATTAGCTTGCGCTACTTAGCTGCGAAATTCGAGGAAGCAAAGAAGAAGCTCTTTGAAGGTGGTTGGTCCAGGGTTTGCGGACTAGTGTAAGTTTTATTGTGTAAAGTTGTTTATATTATATTATATATAGTTGTATATTTTATTTGGGCCTAGTATACTTCATTTCGAAGTTATACTAGTGGGTTTAGTTTTGAGTTGGAATTTATTGAAAAGAGTTTTAAAAGAAAGTGAAAAATTTATTTGTGGAATTTGGATTTCTTGTTTCTAGAACTGTAACCTTAAAAGATCTTGGATTAGTTTGGGGTCATTTATGCTAAATATCTTCCGCTGGCATTTAATTTTGATTAAACAGGTTATTTTGGATTGAGGTTTTATAGTGACGACCAAATCTTCTGACCCCGGATTTGGGGGCGTTACAATTAACACCCTATCTTATATGTTTGCGACGCACATAAGACGAATACGCACAACCAATACTGGATATCAAGCAATCATCACACACTAAAGTATTAAACAATTAACTAAAGAATTCCATAATAAATCTGTTGCAACCCCATGATCACGATTAGCCCATAATAGAACTTATCGCCATCATGGGTTCATATGAAATCATGATAAACAAACACAAGAAAATAATAACTAAACTAATTATATTAAACCGAGTACGTCACAAGAGTAAATAAGTCAAAGCAAGAAAACTAGCATCCAACGTTACAACGAAACAAGAATCACAAGAAAATATGCTTCCTCTTCGTTGCGATGTGCTAAATCGGTCTTCTTCCTTATCTCCTTCGCTTCTTGCGTAAAACACAATCTTCTTCTTCTTAATCCCCCCTGTGAAAACGTCTCAAATCTACTTATATAATAGTCCCATAAAACTCAGATTACATAGAAGTTGGAAGCCAAACAGAAGTAGAAGTCTAAAATAATTCAGCAAAATTCCCGACCCTGCGCGGCCGCTCAGCATAGCTGCGCGGGCGCACAGGCCTCTACTGGAAAAAATCCAAGTTTGCTCCGTTTCTTCGCCGTAATCTTCCCGTTCCTTTCCTCTCGCAATGGTGAACACATGCCAAGGCTTATTCTTGATGGTTCCTCCGCCAAAATGCAACTAATACCCTGAAATGCATAAACACTAGAAAAACGCATCAAATACACAAAATACTTGATTTCAAGACACCAATTTAAGCCATTTTAAGACGTTCTAAGTGGTATAAAATGCCACTTATCACACCCCCAAACTTAAATCGATGCTTGCCCTCAAGCGTCACAGACTCAAAAACAAATAAAAATATGCATGAATGCAATCTATATGAAAATGCAGCGATCCCCCTTACTACAATTAATCAACCAAATTGCCACATCTCAACGAATGCAGTTAGACAACTAAAGATCAATAAACTCATGCAAACGGACATACAGCCAGAAACGTGGTGTGTGCAAATGCTTAACAGATATGCTTCGGAACTAGACCAATTACTATGACTAGACTATCCTCAAGGCAATCCTACGATTATACAAAGAATAAAAATTCCAGGCACAAAGTGATATACAACACTACAAGAACTCTGGAGCTTACTACGGAATCGTGCTTTTTATTTTCAACTCAAATGCTTATTTGACCGTGCAATGAGTGAGGTCCACAAAAGACTTATACAATGATATCCATGTAACGAGCGTTAGGTTAGCGGATCCCAGACTCTAAAAGCCTTAGGTCGCTAGGCACAAAGTCCCCTAAGAACTTAATAACTCGAATACCAAAGAGCCCACTCTTGATCAATTATGCCAATTTTTTTTTTAATTTCTGAGCAAGTGCGTTTCGCTCCATCTTGCTCAACCCTAGACTACTCGCAACATACGCGAGCCGGCTACTAGCCATTTGACGCCTAGCCACAACTAGCAACAACTTCCATATTTTTTTTTCCAAAATTTTTATCTTTATCACTAAGAACCTATAATCGAATTCTAAGCATAATAAGTAGATTGACCTTGAAAATAACCAAATCATAACACAATCTAGCCCTTTCGCATTCTCTAAGACTTAGTGGCCTTACAATTGTTTCTAGCATGCATATCAACCTACACAACTTAATATCACTTTAATGCTATCACTACACTCACATCAATATCACAATTCAGTTGATAAATCATTGCAAAAGGGATCATGGTAAATGCATGAGCTACATGACATTCATAAAAAAAAACTATATGCCATAAATTATGCAACTATATGAACTAAACTATCATGAATATGCAACTAAATGACACACACACAATATTCCTTAACTACCACCCCCAAACTAAAAATCTTCACTGTCCTCAGTGAAAGTAGTAGAAAGGAACACAGGGTATACCTACTCGGAGTCATCATCATCATCACCCTCAGTGGGTGGAGTATCAGGCGGCGGGTATGCAGAGTCCTCACCAAAAACTGGCCACTGGATATCAGCTCCAAGGCCTCGAAAAGCAGTCCCTAACGCAAGGGTGAGTTCCTGAGCAAACCTGCTCTGTGTCTCATACATGGCATCCATCCGCCGTGAAAGCCTCCTATACTGGGCATCAACCATCCCAGCACCCTCCTGAGCTCTCGAAGAACCAGCCTCATCACGCCCTGGCCTAGCCATAGTAGCACCTCGTGCTGGACGCCCTCCTGGAAGACGATAACCCAGCCCATGCTCCTCAGGCTCACCACCGGTCCACTCCTGCATCCCATTCAGAGTGCCAGAATCAATCGGAGCGGCTGGCAACTGCAACTGCTCATGAGCCGGCCAGTTCACTCCCACTGCTCGGCATAGCTTCGTAACCGTAGATGCATAAGGGATGTTCATATGCTTTGCTCCCCTCAAAAACTTCAGAATTCCTTGGTAGATAAACTAACCAAGGTCCACATAGTACTCCTCATTCAGAATTCCCCACAACAGCTGTGCTCTCTCAACTGTGACCTCGTGTGCATGCGAAGAAGGCAAAATATTAGCACAAATAAATGCATTCCATGCACGGGCATACCTGTTCATGGTGATCGCCGGAAAGTGACGATACTCATTATTGCCTGTACTGCAGGTCCAAACTGTGCCCGGTCGACAGAGAGTCACACAAATCAAATCCAAGTCAAAATCCTCAACAGTCTTTTCATTCCAGTTCTCCTCCTCGGGCTTCCTCTCTCGCTGTCCAATCACACGGCGAATCGCCGCAGGATGATAATCAACCGTCAGCCCACGGACCACAGAAAACCCATTCTTTTCAGCCTTCGCGTTCGCGTAGAACTCGCGAACAACGCTCATCGGTACTGCTTCGGGTGACTCATAAAAAGCTATCCACCCCTTCTCTGCAATCATGGGCAACAACTCACCATCCCTCCCCGATGGTAAAAACCCCCTCTCCTTCAGAATCGGCTTACCCAACAGCCTAGTGTACTCCTCCTCCGCGGCTCTGTCAGTTAACCGAGACCTTGCAGCAGTACCCCTCGATGAATCAGCAGTAGGAACTGTGCTGCTGCTGTCAATAGTGCGTGCTCTCTTGGGTGCCATTGATTCGTGAATAAAAGCGTGTAAAAACTGATATTTGATGTTTGTGAGAGGGTTTAAGTGTAGGAAGTTTTGTGGGAGATATGTAGGATAGGTGTATGTATATATAGGGTGTGGATTAGATTAGGGTTTGGGAATTAAGGGATAAAATGATGGGGTAGTGGGAACAAATCGTGGGTTTATGGGCTAAAACTGTTTTTGTGTTTGTTTTTGTTTGGTTTTTTTTTTTTTTTTTCTTTCTGAACTGTAAAAAAAATTTCTGGTCCTCGACCCCTACGCGGCCGCTCAGCATAGCTGCGCGGGCGCTCAGCTTGCTGCGCGGCCGCTCAGCTTGCTGCGCGGCCGCTCAGCTTAGCTGCGTGGGCGCGCAGGGGGTCACTGGATTTTTTTTTTCAGCCCTTGTTTTCTGATTTTTTTGTGTTTTTGGATAAGTTATTAACTTCTAAGGGTTCCTGTAACAATAATTGATGGGTTGCCTCCCACGCAGCGCTTCTTTTTCGTCATTAGCTTGACGTTTCGTACCCTGCTCAAGTAGTCAACAAAATGGCACTAACCACTTCTCGGTTTGCCATGTCCCCATAGTAGTGCTTCAACCGCTGACCGTTAACCTTGAATGCTTGGTCCGGATCATTCTCAAAAATTTCCACCGCTCCATGTGGAAACACAGTTTTGATAATAAAAGGTCCAGACCACCTTGATTTCAACTTCCCAGGAAAAAGTCGGAGCCGAGAGTTGAATAAGAGAACTTGTTGCCCTGGTACAAATAACTTTGGATGTAGCTTCCTATCGTGCCACCTCTTCACCTTTTCCTTATACATTTTATTATTTTCGTACGCTTGAAGTCGAAATTCATCCAGTTCATTAAGCTGAAGCATTCTTTTCTTACCAGCTGCATCTAAATCCAGGTTCAACTTCTTCAATGCCCAGTAGGCCTTATGCTCAAGCTCCGCAGGTAGATGACATCCCTTACCGTACACCAACTGGAACGGTGACATCCCAAGTGGAGTTTTGTATACTGTTCTGTAAGCCCAAACAGCTTCATCGAGCTTTAAAGACCAATCCTTCCTTGACGGACAAACAACCTTCTCTAGAATGCGCTTTATCTCTCTGTTAGACACTTCCGCTTGACCATTTGTTTGCGGATGATAGGCAGTAGCTACTCGATGATTCACATTATAACGCTGCATCATAGAAGTGAACTTACGGTTGCAAAAATGCGATCCTTCATCACTTATGATTACCCGAGGTGTTCCAAACCTTGTGAAAATTTGCTTATGAAGAAAATTTAGTACTGCCTTTGCATCATTTGTCGGTAAAGCTTTAACTTCGACCCATTTTGAGACATAATCGACTGCCAGCAAGATGTACTGATTATTGCAAGACGAGATAAAAGGCCCCATGAAATCGATTCCCCATACATCAAAGACCTCGACTTCAAGCATCACATTTAATGGCATTTCATCCTTCCTTGACAAATTTCCCACTTTTTGGCAACGATCACACCTTAAAACAAACTGATGAGCATCCTTGAACAAAGTAGGCCAGAAAAAACCTGCTTGCAGAATACGAGCTGCCGTCTTCTCACCTCCATAGTGTCCCCCATAAACCGTGGAATGGCAGTCTCGTAATATCCCCTCCGTCTCACAGAACGGGATACATCTCCTGATGATCTGGTCAGCTCCCTGTCTAAACAAATATGGTTCATCCCACATATACCATTTCACCTCATGCAGAAACTTCTTCTTTTGAGCGGATGTCAAATTAGGAGGCATTATATTGCTGACGAGATAGTTTACAATATCTGCAAACCATGGTTCTTCCTCCTGAATTGCAAACAACTGCTCATCCGGAAAAGATTCATTGATTAACGTCCTATCTTGTGAAGTAGAATCGGGATTCTCCAACCTAGAGAGATGGTCAGCTACTTGATTCTCAGTACCTTTTCTATCTTTGATCTCTAACTCAAATTCCTGAAGTAAAAGCACCCAACGAATGAGTCTCGGCTTCGAATCCTTCTTAGAAACCAGATAGCGAATAGCTACATGATCAGTGAATACTGTTACTTTCGTACCAAGCAGATAAGATCGAAATTTCTCAAAGCCAAAGACTATAGCCAAAAGCTCCTTCTCAGTAGTGGTGTAGTTCAATTGGGCACCATTTAAAGTCTTACTCGCATAGTAGACCACATGGAAGAGATTTTTCTTGCGCTGTCCCAGAACTGCACCTACCGCATAATCACTCGCATCACACATCATCTCAAATGGTTCTGTCCAATCTGGTACTGTAATGACTGGTGCCGTGATCAAACTCTCCTTGAGAGTCTCGAATGCTGCCAAACATTCATCATCAAATTTGAAAGGCACATCTTTCTCAAGCAAATTGCACAACGGCTTAGATATCTTTGAAAAGTCCTTGATGAATCGCCGATAAAAACCCGCATGACCAAGAAAACTACGGATTCCTTTCACAGAATTAGGTGGGGGAAGATTTTCAATGACTCCCACCTTGGCCTTGTCCACCTCCAGACCCTTGCTAGAGACCTTATGCCCAAGGATAATGCCTTCACGCACCATAAAATGACATTTCTCCCAATTAAGCACCAAATTAGTTTCCACGCATCTTTTGAGTACGGCGCGCAGATTATTCAAACATTTATCATATGAGTGTCCAAAGACGGAGAAGTCATCCATGAACACTTCGACATTATTTCCAATCATGTCAGAGAATATAGCCATCATACATCTCTGAAAGGTGGCCGGTGCGCCACATAACCCAAACGAAACTCTGTGAAAAGCAAATGTGCCAAATGGACAAGTGAAGGTAGTCTTTTCCTGATCCTCTGGTGCAATACAAATCTGATTATACCCGGAATAACCATCCAGAAGACAAAAATACTCATGACCCGCCAATCTGTCAAGCATCTGATCAATAAATGGAAGGGGGAAGTGATCCTTCCTTGTGGCTTTGTTCAATTTTCTATAATCCATGCATACTCTCCATCCTGTAACTGTTCGAGTAGGGATGAGCTCATTCTTTTCATTTGCGACCACAGTGATACCTCCCTTCTTAGGTACACATTGTACGGGGCTCACCCATGAGCTGTCAGAAATAGGATAAATGATGCCTGCATCTAGCCATTTCAGAATTTCTTTCTTCACCACCTCCTTCATGATGGGATTCAGTCTTCGCTGCTGTTCCACAGTTGGCTTACTACCTTCCTCTAGCAGAATTTTATGCATACAATATGAAGGACTTATCCCCTTGATGTCTGCTATGGTCCATCCAATAGCCGATTTGAATTCTCTCAAAATTCTTAAGAGCTTGTCTTCCTCACTACCTGAAAGGTCAGATGAAATAATAACAGGTAACGTAGATGAATCACCTAAAAAAGCATACCTCAAGTGTTCAGGTAATGGCTTGAGCTCCAAGGTAGGTGCTTCCTCTATTGATGGTTTGAGCTTCCCTTCGGCGTTCTTGAGTTCAGAAGTACCAAGAGATTCAAATGGTATGTCCAGCTTTCGCTTCCAGGGAGAAGCGTTCAGATATTGTAATTGCTCGTTGCTATCTTCATCATCGCTGTCAAAATCCCCCACTAAGGCCTTTTCCAATGCATCAGACATTAGCATGTGATCGAGTTCCGAAGTAACCGCAGAATCAATCACATCCACTTTTAAGCACTCCTCATCTTCTGTAGGGAATTTCATTGCCTTGAATACGTTGAAGGTCACATCCTGATCTTGGACCCGCATAGTAAGTTCCCCTTTTTGCACATCTATCAAGGTACGGCCAGTAGCCAAGAAAGGCCTCCCCAAGATTATGGGAATCTTCTTATCTTCCTCAAAATCCAGAATAACAAAATCTGCTGGAAAGAAGAGCTTATCCACTTTGACGAGCACATCCTCAACTATGCCCCTTGGGTAAGTAATGGAACGGTCAGCCAATTGTAGTGACATGTACGTGGGTTTTGGATCAAGCAGATCCAGTTTTTTAAAGATCGACAACGGCATCAGATTAATGCTTGCTCCCAAATCACAAAGGCACTTGTCAAACGTCAGATTGCCAATTGTGCAAGGAATGGTGAAGCTCCCTGGATCTTTCAGTTTTGGTGGTAACTTTTGTTGCAGAACAGCGCTGCATTCTTCCGTGAGAGCAACGGTTTCAAGGTCATCTAGTTTCACCTTCCTTGAAAGAATAGTCTTCATAAACTTCGCATAACTAGGCATTTGTTCCAGAGCCTCAGCGAAAGGTATATTGATGTGAAGTTTCTTGAACACCTCCAGAAACTTCCCGAACTGTCTATCCAGCTTTTGTTGCTGCAATCTCTTAGGAAAAGGTGGTGGAGGATAGAGCTGTTTCTCCCCTGTATTAGCCTCAGGCAGAGTGTGTTCAACAGTAGTCTTCCTTGGTTCCGCCGCGTTCTCCTTTTGCTTAGATTCTTCACCTCTAATTTCAGCTTCTACTTCTTTTGCCTTTTCAGCATCAGCTATTTTTCCAGACCTTAAGGTAATAGCCTTGACTTGCTCTTTAGCTTCCTTCCTGCCTGGTACTTTCGTGTCACTGGGAAGAGTGCCAGGTTGACGATTGAGCACTGTATTGGCTAATTGACCAATTTGATTTTCCAAGGTCTTGATAGAAACCGCCTGACTCTTGCACAACAGCTTAAGTTCCTCAAAATCAGCACTAGTAGGTGCAGCTGCACTTCCCTGTTGAGGATATGATTGCCTTGTTACCTCTCAGTGATGAACAAATATCACGAGAGCTGCTAGGGTTATAATGAATAATCTTCTCGAATATGATAACACTTATAGTGTAAACCCTATATCTGTGTTTATATACTACACAGTTACAAGATAATCGCTAATTGATATGGAATATAATTCTGCTTCCTAAAATATATCAATCAGATATCTTTTCTTCCAAGTATTCTATTCTTCATAGAATTCCTTCTTCATGCATATCTCTTCTTATGTTTGTCTCGATCTTCTTTCCTTTAATCAGCTGCTGTCCTTATCCGATCGTCCTTCAGTACTTAAGTTCTGATATCCATCTTCTGATAATTATCTCTTGATAATATAAGTACTGATATCCTTAAGTCCTGACTTCCAGTAAGTACTAATTAATCCTGTTTAAGTAAGATCTGAAAACTAAACATAAATCATATTAGCCATGACATTATCAAATATATCTAACAATCTCCCCCAACTTGTAAATTAGCATAATATACAAGTTTAACAGATATTTGATGATGTCAAAAACATTAAGTACAAATGCATGAGAATTAGACTAGATAACTACAACTTACAGTCCTTAAAGCTTTACCAATCTTTAATTTCTGATAACAACTTCAGTCTGTACAAATATCAGAATTTAAGCAGTTGTAGATCTTGACTTGGCTTCATCTTCTGATCTCTCCGATGTCAGGAGTTGTTCTGAGATAGTTCTTCAACAAACATCTCTCAGCATATCTGAGTTCATCAATCATCCTCCTTTTAGCATCTTTAAGCTCTGCAGTATCTTCACCAATTTGAAAGATTGCAGCCCTGAGATCATTAATCTTAGCTTTTCTTATATCCTGATCCAGTCTAATCAAATATGCTTTATCAGACTCAATATTGAATTCCACAGCCCTGTAACCCAGAAAGGTAGTTATAATCTTAGCAGTGTTGGGCTTCATTTCAACTATATCACCCTTGTGATCTCTGTACTTTGGAAGATATGTGCTGTCAGACTTAACAGAATAAAGCCTTTTCTGTCTATGAATCTGATCCTTCAAATAGTTTGCAGCACTTTCTGTTAATTTGTCATTCACTTGAAGTAAGAATAGTACATGCTCCAATTCTTCAAAATACTTTAATGGAATAGCATTTTGCCTTATATGATAAACCCTACCATCTGTCATGAAGTACAACAAGATGTGTTCTTTCAAGTAGGTATGGTAACCATTTGTACAGATTCCAGTTGATTCAATCTCTCAGGAGTTGCTCCAATACCTGGTTCACTCAAGGAAGTTGGATCATTGGTAGTGTTCTGTATTCTTCTTTCATCAGCACTTCCCAATCCAGTTTTATCTCTTGCTTCCTTTCCAGTAACTACTCTTGCTTCAAAACCACTTGCAGCAGTCTTTAAAGGTTGAGTCTGTTTTGCTTTAGTGAATCCTGGTAGGAGTGTCTTTGATTTATCTTCTGATATCAAGTTAACTTGAGCTATGTCAGAGATTACTTGCTTCTTTGAAATATCAGAACTTACTGTCTCTTGACTCTGAACAACTTGAGCCATGTCAGAGGTTGTCTTAAAAACTTTTCTTGAAGTCAGAGCAAGATCATCCTTTTCATCAGTGATTTCTTCATTCTCAGGAGGCACATAAACCTTGATAGGTTCACCAACTTTTTCTTTACCCTTAGATCTTGGATCTATCTGCGGTTGTGATTTAGCCAATGTTGCTTCAGTATTTGTCCTTTCTTTTATCACAATGCCTTTGAGTTTTGGAAGTATCTTTTTACCACAAGCTTCAGATTTAGATGTGACTTTTTCTGATTTAAGTCTGGCTTCTTCTTCCATTAAACTCTCCAAGTCCATTCCTGGATTTTCCTGAAGAAATAACTGTCTTGATATTTCTTCATCAAGATCTAAAAGTTCATCAGAACTTATCCTTTTACCAGTAGCAGAACAAATTCTTTTTCCAGTATCAGAACTTGTCCTGTGACTTGTGATTTCAGCTTTTCTTGATGAGAAACCTCAACCTTGACTATGACCTCTACCCATTCCAGGGTTTCCATGATCATCCTTTTCATCATCCTTCCCCTTCAGTGTCTTATCAATTTTGCATTTGGACTTAATTACTTTCTCCCCCTTTTTGGCATCAGCAGGTAAGAGAAGAGAGACAAGCAATTCCACCGAGGCTTGGATTTCATTAAGTTGAGATTTCTGAGAAGCTTGATTTTTCAGAATATCATTAATTTGAGCTTGTTGTTTCTCTTGAGTCTTCTCAATATAAGCAACTCTGTCAAAGGTAGGTTGGAAGAATTTTTTCTTGTCAATCTTCTGAACTTGTTCTTGCTTAATGAATTCTTCCTGAATCTTATATAACTCTGCATGAGTAGTTGAATGAAGACCTTGTAGATGTTTAGTACTCAATGCAGTGACTCTAAGCTGTGTTTTGAAATCATCAGTGATTAACATCTCATCAGCTTTAGTTAAGTGCTCAGCAAGATGCTTTGCATTTGGAACACAGGAAACTAAGTTCCATTCCTTAGTCCACTCCTGTCCTGCAGGAGTTTCACTCCAAGGCACTAGTGCTTCTCTTGTAACAAACTTTTTCACAAGTTCAGATTTAAGAACAGTTTGTTGAGGAGCTTGTCCTGAAGGACCTGCTTCATCAGCATCTGCTGTTAGAGCAGCATCACCAGTATCTCCAATATTTGCAGCATCAGAACTTACAGAATCAGTATCTCCTGATAAAACAACAGTATGAGTAGCAATGGAGGCTTCAGGATCATCCTCTAATTGCTGATCTGGTTCCAAGTTCTGATCAACAGCCATATCCTGATGCTCACCTATATTCTGATCATCAGCATCTAGATGCAGAGAAGGTGTAGTAGATAACTCTGGAGGTTGAGCAGCATCAGTAACAGGTGTTGTTGATGGATTAGTTGCTGTTGGAGCTTCTAAGTAAAGTACTTCAGGCACAACCAAGTTCTGGATATCAATATCAGCACTTGTGCCTGAATTAACAGGAGATACAGTCTTAGGAGACACAGATGGTGTGTTGGCCTTATCAGTAGCAGCTTCCTTAGTTGGAGTTAATGGAGAAACAATAGCTTTAGCAGATTCTGATTCTTGTGAAATCAGAGATTCCTGATCCCCTTCCTTAGCTGCTGCTTCCTCATCATCTGAAACTGACCTTTTTGCCCTCTGTTTCTTGTATCCCTTTGAAGATATGGATTTCTTGGGAGTTTCATCAACAGTCATTCTTCTAAGCCTTTTGAGAAGCCTAGATCCCCCAATTTCAGAATTCTTCTGAGAAGGAACTTTCTCAGTTTCTTTATTAGCAGGGTCTGAAGTAGAAACCTGTTCCTCACTATCAGATTCATCTCTCAAAACAATCCTCCTTCCTCTTCTGAGGTGTTTGAGAAACAGTCTTTGTCCTCTTGGCCTTGGAAGATGAAGGCTTCACAGTAGGTGCTGAGGATGAAGGTTGAACTGTCTGTGAAGTGGAGAGACATGATTTGAGATATTGTCTAAGGGTAGGTTGAGTAGTATGAGTGGTATGTTCTGATGGTTGCTGTGATGTTTGAGAAGTGGTGCTTGGTTGGTCATCAGGATAAACAGATCTGTAGGTATCAGGATCAACATTTACTAAGATCTGTTTTACAGATTGAGGAATCTGTAAGGGTCTAACCACCCTTTTCTTAAGATCAGCATTTACTAGGTCATTAAAAGCCCGTTTTGCAATTTTGAATGGTGAAATTAAGGTACTGGCTAATTGAGGGGGATTAGTACAACAAAAGTTATATATAAGCTGACAGAATCTAGCAAAATAAACTACATTTCTGTCTTCTGTCATCCTATCCCCTATGAAACCTATCACAACATTTGCAAAATCGAAATGAGTTTGGTTAATGAGTGCATACCCGATGTGCTGACTCATTATAGGGATTGCATCAAAGTTGGAACACTTGTTCCCAAAAGCTTTAGTGATGCAGTCGAAGAAGAAGCTCAATTCCTTTCTGATATGAGCCCGTTTCAACTGCCCAAGCTTAGCCAAACTCTGCTCATACCCCAAACTGGCCATTAACTCCTGAAGAGCTGATTCCTCTGGGGTTGAAAAAGTACATCCTTCTGGTAAATGAAGAGCCTTTCGAATTGTACCAGGAGTTACCACATGTGTAGAATCATCCACTTTGAAAACAATACTGGGAGTACCATGTGTACCACCATTATCAAAGTGCCCAGTCCGCCAAAATGTCAGAACTTGTTGGCTCGAAAAGACTGAAGGCTAGGTCAATGCATACCCAATTTCACTGTGTGCAAGAAGATCTTGCACAAAATGCAACTCAGACAGAGCTTCAGCATGATCAAGAATTGCAGCATAGTTATTTGGAACAAATTTAGCTC
The DNA here is from genome assembly GCF_009905375.1 of Apium graveolens. NCBI lineage: Eukaryota > Viridiplantae > Streptophyta > Magnoliopsida > Apiales > Apiaceae > Apium > Apium graveolens. The sequence goes on along the minus strand of NC_133653.1, from coordinate 185,817,914 downwards.
CATCAATGATTAAATCCTTAGGTGCCATGAAAATAATCGAGATTTAAGAGTGCCTGTTAGGTGTTTGATAGAATGTCTATATGAAAAACCAACGTCAGGAGAAGAAAGAGAGTAAAAGCAAATAGAGAGATAAAGTATAAAAGTGAATAAAAGATTAAAAAAAATCTTCTCTCTGTCTTACTTATACTTTGAGAAAAAAAATGTAACCGTTGGACACCTGTCAGACATGCAGTAATAATGAATAGTTAATGGGCATGGGAAAACAGTAATCATTACTTACCCCCTTGCATTTTTTCAAGGAAAAACCGTTCCACTTACCCAGTAATTCCATTAATCAAGGTAAATCAGTTTTAATTCAAAATTGAAACTGTTTCCACTTATTCAATTATTTTTCACTGCAACACCAATATTCTGAAAAAAAATTCGAGTGAGAATGACCAAAATAAATCAAGGGAACAAGTACTGATAATGTAAAATCAGAACTTAATTTAAATTAAAATTGAAAAGGTCATCAGAATATGAATATTTATCAGGATTTATCAATGCATTTCAGAACATCTCAGAGACAAGAACTTGCAAAAAAAAAAGAAATTTCATTAATATATTAAGAGAATACATTCATGAAATTTAAATTACATCAGAACTTTTACAAGATTGCCCTAAGCTGCTAAACCTAACATCAACAGCCTTAGTCCTAGCTCAAGAAGCAGGGCAAGGCTGACGATGAAGAAAAATAGGAAGAAGAAAATAAATCATTTTTTCTTCCTACTCTCGACAAGTAGAATAGCGAGTCGGATGATTCGCTCTTGCTGGCGGAGAGCTTCCAGCCTTTCCTCCTCCAATCGCTCCAGATGGCGATGGTAATCCATGTAGAAGAACATGAGGTGGGTAAGTACCTCCTGGGGAACTGAGTCCCATATCTCATCAGGAATGGCAGTGACGTGCCATTTCTGCTGCCAGGCTTCACAGCTCAGCTCCATGTTGAATATTTCATAGTTCAAAAATATATTGTAATTGACATGGTGTTGTTGATATAAAGAAAATGGAGATGAGTTTTGTGAAAAAAGAGTTGATGTGAAGGCTGATGTGAAGTGGTTGTTTATATAGGCAAAAGAATGTCAGGAGACGCAAGGAAATTCAATGCTGACAGGTAGAATTAATTCTACCTCATCTCCCTAGACTGGGAAGACGAAAAACAGTCATTGGAAGTGTAAGTCAGGGTTTAATGCGCACAAGTAATAAGTAAACATTATTGTACATGTACATGAACCACTTTCCCTAATTATTTTGACTGTTAATATTCTACCCAAACATAGTCTGATTTAAAATGAAACTGTTTTTAGATTTTATCCACAAATAAGTCAAGTAAAGAATCAGAATTTAATATCAGAACTTAGACTTATATCAGAACTTAACAGTTATCAGAACATAATTTCTTAACTCGAAAAATGAATGCCTATCTTAGTAAGTCCTCACACAAATTCTGATATAGATTCTTCAGAACTTAATCCTCAGAACATGCAATCAGAACTTGTCCTCAGAATTTGTACAATATGACACAGAAACTGTTCATCTAAAATAACATAGATCACCACAGTTATTTTCATCATTCATATGGAGTGTTTAGTGTGTGCATTAAGCTAAATATCAGACAAAGAGTAAAGTCTGATTCACTTCAGTATATCTTAGAAATAAGGCATAACTAAAACTTTACCAAAAACCTGTCATTATTCTGAAACCTACTATTAAATGAGTTCATGCTTGAGTCCACCTCAACTATTTTTTGCTAATTTTGTTCATCTTTTTAAATTCCATTTTACAGTGGCTTCTCAGTGTAAGTGAGGCACGACTGCTTATCAGAATTTATGCTATTATCAGAGTATTTCTCCAGTAATCATAGAGTGTGAAAAGTCACCAAGAAAATATTTTGCTTTTCTGATGCATATTTACTTAATACCAGCAATGCACTTGGGTCATTCCTTCCACATTTGTACTCTAGATCTCAAAGGAGTACCTGAATTTTAATCCTTGATTCTTTTTCTTTTTCTTTTGATAAGTGAGGTTTATCAGCACTTAGTACATCCAAACAGATTTACTAGCATTAGAACTTAACAGATGAGAAGCAATATTCTAGTTTGTCACTTAGTAATAAGATAGACAAAGTAAACTCAACTAAGCTCAATATAAGAATTTGCTTGTGTCAATAGATTTCCACAGAAATAATTACTTTTTACATGGGATCCCTAGTTTATTGAAGACTACTAGGTCAGCATCTAGCACAGGTATCCTTATAGGATTGAATAGTTACATAAACAGACATATCATTTTCAGAGTTTAGAAACTTACATCAGACAACAGTCAGTACTTAAGCAAATTTTCAATTAAGCACAGAATACACAAAGAGAGTAAATTCTGTAAATACTGATCATAAAGTCTGATGCATCAGAACAAAACTAAGCAGATTTAGAGAAAGAACCTGAAACCATTCCAAGTTCATTTACCAATCTTGTAAAAGTAGCTTCACAAAGTGGTTTTGTGAAGATATCTGCTAGTTGTTGATCTGTTGGAACAAAGTGCAATTCCACTGTACCTTCATCCACATGTTCCCTTATGAAGTGGTACCTGATGCTGATGTGCTTTGTCATAGAGTGTTGAACTGGATTACCTGTCATAGTAATAGCACTTTGATTATCACAATAAATAGGGATTTTGAAATATGTTAACCCATAATCCAGTAACTGATTCTTCATCCAAAGAATCTGTGCACAACAGCTTCCTGCAGCAATGTACTCTGCTTCTGCAGTTGATTTATAAATTGACTTTTGTTTCTTGCTAAACCAAGAAACCAATCTGCCTCCAAGAAATTGGCAGCTTCCACTTGTGCTTTTCCTGTCAATTTTGCAACCTGCAAAATCTGCATCTGAGTAACCTATTGGGATACCACAATCCCAGATCAGCTGTTCCCTTAAGATACTTAAAAATTCTTTTCACAGCTGTTAAGTGAGGTTCTCTTGGATCTGCTTGAAATCTTGCACAAAGACAGGTAGCATACATGATATCAGGTCTACTAGCAGTTAGATAGAGTAGAGAGCCAATCATACCTCTGTAATCAGTAATATATACTGATTTACCAGTATCCTTGTCCGGTTTTGTTGCAGTAGCCATGGGAGTGGATGCACTTGAACAATCTTGCATTCCAAATTTCTTCAGCAAGTTTCTGGTGTACTTAGTTTGACAAATAAGAGTGCCTTCTTCATTCTGCTTGACTTGAAGGCCCAGAAAATAGCTAAGTTCCCCCATCATACTCATCTGATACCTTGACTGCATCAGTTTGGCAAACGTTTTGCAAAGTCTGTCATTTGTAGACCCAAAAATGATATCATCAACATAAATCTGGACTAGAAGTAAGTCCTTTCCATGGTTGAGGTAGAACAGTGTTTTGTCTATAGTTCCTCTGTTAAATCCACTTTCCAGAAGAAACTGAGCTAAAGTCTCATACCATGCTCTAGGAGCTTGCTTAAGTCCATAAAGTGCTTTATCAAGCCTGTAGACATAATCTGGATATGTGGAATCTACAAAGCCTGGAGGGTGTTCAACATATACTTCTTCCTCCAATTCTCCATTGATAAAAGCACTTTTCACATCCATTTGAAAGACAATAAACTTTTTGTGAGCAGCATAAGCCAAAAATATCCTTATGACTTCTAACCTAGCAACTGGTGCAAATGTTTCATCATAATCAATTCCCTCCTGTTGAGAATATCCTTTTGCAACCAGCCTTGCCTTATTCCTTGTAATTATGCCATCACTATCAGTTTTGTTTCTGAATACCCACTTTGTACCAACAACAGATCTATTCTTTGGTCTTGGCACTAGGGTCCAGACTTTATTTCTTCCAAATTCATTTAACTCTTCCTGCATTGCTTGCACCCAATCAGCATCTTGAAGAGCTTCTTCCACTTTCTTTGGCTCAGTCTGAGAAAGAAAAGAATTGTAAAGACATTCATTTAAAGTACCTGTTCTAGTTCTGACACCTGCATCAGGATTTCCAATCATCAAATCAGGTGTATGTGATTTATTCCACTTCCTTACAGATGGAAGGTTTTCTCTAGAACTGGATGCTCCCCCATGATCCATGCTGTCTTCATTTTCATTTTCTGATGCTCCCCCTGAAACTATGCTGTCTGAGTTGGATTCTTCAGAATTTAGATTTTCAGAACTATCAGAACTTGGCTTATCAGAACTTGACGAATCAGAACTTGAAGAGCCAGATGTATGTTCTGATGCTTCTTGAGATGTGGTAAGATCTTGAGTATGCTCCCCCTGCATAGGTGCATCTTCCTTTGGCGTAGTCACCACAGTTTCAATAACATCAGAGTTTAATCCATCAGAGTTTGCAGTATCAGGACTTATATTGTCAGGATTATCAGTATCAGAATTTGAGTCTTCATTTTCAAATCTCAGCTGATCATGATCAATAAAGTCTTCAAGTCCAGTAATCTTCTTGTCATCAAAAGAGACATTAATAGACTCCATGACCACTCTTGTTCTCAAGTTATAGACTCTGAAGGCTTTGCTTCTTCAAGCATTGTACGTGCAGCTTCAATGAGAGTTCTATTCTTTCTGTCAACAACTCCATTTTGCTGTGGAGTTCCAGGAGCAGAGAATTCCTGCTTTATTCCATGGCTTTTGCAGAACTCTTCCATTATCAGATTCTTGAACTCAGTGCCATTATCACTCCTTATTGTCTTCACAGAATCTTTGACCAATTTATCCAGTTGTTTGACATGATCAATCAAGATAGATGCAGTTTCACTTTTTGTATGCAAGAAATACACCCATGTGTATCTGGTGAACTCATCCACTATGACCATAGCATATTTCTTCTTTGCAATAGACATGACACTCACTGGACCAAATAGATCAGCATGTAGTAGGTGATAAGGCTCAAGAATTGATGATTCAGTCTTGCTCTTGAATGAAGATTTTCTTTGTTTAGCCCTCTGACAAGAATCACAAAGGCCATCAGGAGCAAATACTGACTTTGGCAGTCCTCTCACAAGATCTTTCTTGACTAGCTCATTTATAATGTTGAAATTTAAATGTGAGAGTTTCTTGTGCCAATTCCAGCTTTCTTCAATTGATGCTCTACTCATCAGACAGATTGCAGAACCATCAATACTTATTGAAAGCTTAGCTTCATAAATGTTACCACGCCTGTATCCTTTCAGAACAACTTTGCCTGTAGATTTACTCACAACTTCACAGTGTTCTTCAAAGAAATCAACATGATAACCTCTGTCACAGATTTGACTTATACTCAGCAGATTGTGTTTAAGTCCTGAGACCAGAGCTACTTCTTTAATGATGACATTCCCAAGATTGATATTGCCATATCCCAATATTTTTCCAATGTTGCCATCTCCATAAGAAACACTTGGGCCAGCTTTCTCCACAAAGTCTGATAGCGGGGCTTTATTTCCAGTCATATGTCCTGAACATCCACTGTCCAGAACTAGGATGTTTTTCCTGTTGCCCTGCAATCACAAAGACCACTAATGATTAGTTTTAAGGACCCAGACTTGCTTGGATCCTTTGGCCTTATCAAGTTTGTTAACATTTGCAGCGGATTTAGCATCAGAGTTTATGTTAACATTTTTCTTATCAGAACTTACACTATCAGACTTTGAATCAGAATTTACACTAGAAGGAACAATGGAAACTTTCTTTAAAGAAGGTTTTATTTGATAATAATCATAATACAAACTATGATATTCCTTACAAGTATAAATGGAATGCCTTAAACTACCACAATGAAAATAAGGATTTTGTGGCTTATATCTAACAGACTGACTCTTAACTCCTGACTTTGAAGGTAAGGAGTTTATGTTCTCATTCTTCCTGCAAAAAGAGGCCAGATGGTTAGAACTTCCACAGTTATGACACATTTTCCTAGGAGATTTAGGAGCAGGCTTATAATCATTGTTTTTATTCACACCTTCCTTTCCATTCCTATTTTTCCTAGGTGATTTTACCTTGTTTGTGTTCTTAAAATCTTTCAGCTTATGCTTAAGCTGCTTCTTAGTCATTAAGCCTATGTTTACTTCAGTTGTCTTTTCCTGTTTTAGTTTGTCAGAAGTTAATCCCTTTTTAACTTCTGATTTCTCATTATCAGAATTTACAGTTACAAACTTAACAAGTTTTAACTTTGGCTTTTGCTTAACAACAACAGGCTTAATTTCTACAGTTCCTTTATCATTCTTATCCTCTCCATAACCTAAGTCCTCTTTCCAGTTTTCACTACTTAGCAAATTTTGAGTTGTTCTGCCAGAGTTAGTCCAAGTCCTGATAGCCTCTCTTTCCTTTTCTAACTCAGTTTTTAGAGATTCATTCATTTTTAGCACTTCATCCCTAACATAAAAAACATCATCTCTATCTTTTTGAGTTTGAGGGAACATAACTAACTCTTTTTCTAAGAAATCATTTCTTTTCTTAAAAGTAAGATTTTCAAAAGTTAATCTTTCACATGTTAAAGTTTGATCTCTATAACTAACAAACATGGTTTTAAGATATCTTCTCAACTCATTAATATCATCAGTATGAAAAGCATAAGTAGTCTGAGGTACCTTTGATTCAGCAGCTTCAGAACTGCTTTCAACACTTGCTTTATCAACATTTGCCATCAAAGCATAATTCTCCTCACTTTCAGAGTCTGAGGTGTCTGTCCAGCTTTTCTTCTTTGTGACAAAAGCCTTGCCTTTGTCACTCTTTACTTTCTTGCAATCAGGAGATATGTGGCCTTTCTCACCACAGTTATAGCATTTGACATTGGTATAATCTCCTCTGTCAGACTTTCCTCCTCTGCCCTCAGATCTTCTGAAATTCTTCTTATCAGAACTTGTGTCTCACCTGGAAAACTTCTTTCCCTTCCTGAACTTCCTGTATGCAATCTTTGTGATCCCTTTCACCATAAGAGCACACAGCTTCATCATCTCCTCATCAACATCAGTCTCAGGCAAGCTTTCAGAGTCTGAGCCATCATGACTTTCAGAACTTGATGACTCAGTATCAGACTTTGTGAAAAGAGCTTTACTCTTATCTTTCCTTGAGGTAGCTGCCTTGGGGGATTCTTCTTCAGCCTTAAGAGCAACTGTCCTTGACTTTCCTCCTTTCCTCTTGCTTCTTTGTTCCATCTCAAGTTCATGAGTCTTGAGCATTCCATAAATTTCATCAAGAGTTGTTTCATCAAGATTGTAGTTGTCTCTTATTGTTGTAGCCTTCAAATCCCAGCATTCAGGAAGAGCTAACAGGAATTTAAGGTTTGAATCTTCAAGATCATACTCCTTATTAACCAGTGACAAATCATTCAAGAGTTTGACAAATCTATCATATAAATCAGTCAATGACTCATTAGCCTTTAAGACAAAGTGTTCATACTCTTGAGTGAGTATTGTCTTCCTGTTCTTCTTAATTATATCAGTTCCCTGACACCTTATTTCTAGAGTATCCCATATCTCCTTTGCAGTCTTGCAGTTAATTACCCTGTTTGACATTACATTATCAATGGAATTATGCAGTAAGTGTCATACCTTAGCATCCTTAGCAATTGATGCGATATCTTCAGCAGTGTAATCACTCTTCTCCTTTGGTACAGTCTTTGCTGCTTCACCTGTAACTGCAACAGCGAGCTTGGTTGGTTTGTGAGGTCCTTCCTTGATTCTATCAAGATATTCTGGATCTGTAGCTTTCAGAAACATGGTCATCCTCACCTTCCATATGGCATATTCAGATGGTCTCAATATGGGAACTCTGATGGTTTCATACCGACTTTGAATTTGTGTCTTTGGATGTTCTTCAGTTTTGGTGGGCTTAGTTGGAGTTTCTGTGTCACACATGATTGTGTTTGGATCTTAAACTGTTTGTGCGTTAACAAATAGGCTCTGATACCACTTGTTAGGTCACACACACACACTGTAGAGGGGGTGAATACAGTGTAAAGTACAATCAAATTGAACTTTAATAACTCAAGTAACAGAAAACAAACTTTATTGAAACAATGAACTCTGTTACAGTATAGAACTGTTACCTCTCACTGATGAACAAATATCACAAGAGCTGCTAGGATTACAATGAATAATCTTCTCGAATATGATAACACTTATAGTGTAAACCCTATGTCTGTGTTTATATATACTACACAGTTACAAGATAATCACTAATTGATATGGAATATAATTCTTCTTCCTAAAATATATCAATCAGATATCTTTTCTTCCAAGTATTCTATTCTTCATAGAATTCCTTCTTCATACATATCTCTTCTTATGTTTGTCTCGATCTTCTTTCCTTTAATCAGCTGTTGTCCTTATCTGATCGTCCTTCAGTACTTAAGTTCTGATATCCATCTTCTGATAATTATCTCCTAATAATATAAGTACTGATATCCTTAAGTCCTGACTTCTAGTAAGTACTAATTTATCCTGTTTAAGTAAGATCTGAAAACTAAACATAAATCATATTAACCATGACATTATCAAATATATCTAACAGCAATATATATAGCTTCAGCTGTAGAAGTAGAAACTGAATTTTGCTATTTACTGAACCAGGACACAAGCTTGTTTCCTAGAAATTGACATGTTCCTGTTGTACTTTTTCTATCAATTCTACAACCTGCATAATCTGCATCTGAATAACCAGTTAAATCAAAACCAGAATCTCTAGGGTACCAAATGCCAAGTTTTGGTGTTCCCTCGAGATATCTGAAAATTCTCTTAATAGCTATTAAGTGAGATTCTCTAGGATCAGCCTGAAATCTAGCACATAAACATGTAGCAAACATTATATCTGGCCTACTAGCTGTTAAGTACAGAAGTGAGCCAACCATGCCCCTATAACTTGAAATATCCACAGACTTTTCAGTAAAGTTTAATTCAAGCTTAGTTGCAGTAGCCATGGGAGTTTTTGCAGATGTGCAATCCATTAGATCAAACTTCTTTAAAAGATCAAAAATGTATTTAGTTTGACTAATGAATATTCCATCACTAACTTGCTTAACTTGCAAACCAAGAAAGTAAGTTAGTTCTCCCATCATACTCATTTCATACTTACTCTACATCAGTTTGGCAAACGTTTTACAAAGTTTCTCATCTGTAGAGCCAAAAATAATATCATCTACATAAATTTGAACAAGTATACTAGAGCCATTAACATTTTTAAAGAATTAAGTTTTATCTACAGTACCTCTTGTGAAGTAGTTTTCCAAAAGGAACTTTGATAAAGTATCATACCAGACTCTAGGTGCTTGCTTTAGTCCATAAAGTGCTTTCAAAAGATAATAAACATGTTTTGAAAAATTTGGTTCTTCAAAACCAGGAGGTTGACTGACATATACTTCCTCCTCCAAATCTCCATTCAGAAAGGCACTTTTGACATCCATTTGATAGACCTTGAAATTGGCATGGGCTGCATAGGCTAAGAAGATTCTGATGTCTTCAAATCTTGCAACAGGAGCAAATGTTTCATCAAAATCTATTCCTTCTTGTTGACAATAGCCTTTAGCAACCAATCTAGCTTTGTTCCTGACTACTATGCCATTTTCATCCATCTTGTTTCTGAATACCCACTTGGTGTCTATTGGATTCTTTCCTTTAGGCTTGGGCACCAGCTTCCATACATTATTCCTCTCGAATTGGTTTAGCTCTTCCTGCATAGCTAAAATCCAATCAGGGTCCAACAAAGCTTCTTCTACCTTATTTGGTTCTTCCTTAGAGAGAAAGCTGTTGTACAGACATTCTTCTTGAGTTGCTCTCCTTGTTTGAACTCTAGAAGAAACATCACCAATTATGAGCTCAAATGGGTGATCTTTTATCCATTTCCTTTGTTGAGGTAGATTAGCTCTAAATGAAGAGGCCTCATTGTTGTCTTGATGTGTGATTGAGTTTTGATTATTAGAAACTACCCCTGAGTTTGTGGATCTTTGATTTGAGAAAGGGGAACTTTCTATAGGTGATCTATTATGACTTCCTGCTCCTTTTGATAACCCGACGGATGGTAAATTTTGAGTACCGACGGATCAAGCAGGTTGCCTTCTGACGGATAAGGCAGATTGTCTACCGAAGGATGAAGCATTTTGCAATTCGACAGATGTTGAATTTTATGCTTCATTGGTAGTAGATTTTTCTGTATTATCCTTTGATACTGTTTCTTGATCACTTTCATCATCACTGTCATCACTAACCATCTCCACATTATCAAATTTGAGGCTCTCATGGTAATCTCCATCTTGCAGTCCTACAATCTTTTTATCATCAAACACAACATGTATTGATTCCACAACAATGTTGGTTCTTAGATTATAGACTCTATATGCTTTACCAACAGCATATCCAACAAAAATTCCTTCATCTGCTTTAGCATCAAACTTCCCATTCTGATCAGTTTGATTTCTCAAGATATAACATTTGCAGCCAAAGATATGAAGAAAATTTAGAGTTGGATTCTTGTTCTTGAACAATTGATAAGGAGTCATGCATTTTGCTTGATTGATGAGAGAAATATTCTGAGTGTAGCATGCAGTATTTACAGCTTCAGCCCAAAAATATGTTGGCAATTTAGATTCTTCAAGCAATGTTCTGGTAGCTTCAATAAGTGATATGTTCTTCCTTTCCATTACTCCATTTTGTTGTGGGGTCCTTGCTGCTGAAAATTTATGCAAAATTCCATTTTCTTCACAAAATGCTCTTATGACAGAATTTTTGAACTTAGTTCCATTGTCACTCCTGATTCTTCTCACTTTGAAGTCAGGATGATTATTGACTTGCCTTATATGATTGATGATGATTTCACTAGCCTCATCTTTAGACTTTAGGAAATATGTCCAAGAGAACTTTGAAAAAACATCTACAATTACTAGGCAATATCTTTTCCTTGAAATGGACAACACATTGACTGGTCCAAACAAATCCATGTGTAGCAGTTGCAAAGGTTCTTCAATTGTTGAATCAAGTTTCTTTCTGAATGATGCTTTAATCTGCTTTCCCTTTTGGCAGGCATCACATAATCCATCCTTAGAAAAATCCACTAGAGGAATGCCTCCAACCAGTTCTTTCTTTACTAGCTCATTCATGGTCTTGAAGTTTAGATGGGATAGCTTCTTGTGCCATAACCAACTTTCATCCTGACTTGCTTTGCTGAGAAGACAAGTAACAGATTCTGCATTAGATGAGTTAAAGTCAGCTAGGTACACATTTCCTTTTCTCACTCCAGTGAGAACCACTTTGTTGCTCCTCTTGTCAGTTACAACACAGGCTTCTGAGTTGAAGGTTACTGAATTGCCTTTATCACAAAGCTGGCTGATACTCAGAAAATTGTGCTTGAGACCATCCACTAAGGCAACCTCCTCAATGATGACATTGTCTTTTAAAATCAAGCCATATCCCACAGTATAACCCTTGCTGTCATCTCCAAAAGTAATACTTGGGCCAACTCTCTCCTTGAACTCTGTGAGCAGGTTATAATCACCAGTCATGTGTCTTGAACAACCACTATCTAAGTACCATAGATTCTTTCTGTTTCCCTGCACACATCAAAATCAAATCAAGTTGATTTTGTTACCCTAGTTTCCTTGGGCCCTGCCTTGTTAGCTTTCTTTTTCTGTTTCTTAGGCTTTATCTCATTCGACTTAGGAATATCAGATTCATCCTTAGTCATTTGAGTTGGGCCTTTGAAACCATTCATCATAACAGAATTATCATGCATACTTTGATTAACAGGGAATGTCATACTACTAGTGAACATGTTATTCCAGTAAGGCATGCTAAGTGGCATTTGTGGCATACTAAATACAGCATAGTAAGGATTAGGTGCAAATGGCATATTAGCAAACCGTGCATTCATATTCTGTGTAGACATAACATTCATAGGCATAGGAGCCATGGCATTTATGTTGGGAAAGTGAGGTGGCACATATATGGAAGTAGGCATGGCAGATTTGCAATTAACAGACAAATGATTTACACTACCACACTTGACACAGATTTTTCTAGGAGCATATTTATCAGGTGTGTAGTTATTGTGTTTGTTAATCCCTACTTTACCATTTCTATTATTTTTCCTTTTAGCCTCTGTTTTAACCTCAATCTTTTCAAGTCTGTCATTCAATTGCCTGACAGTCATATGACCAACATTAGCCTTTTTTCCTTTCTTATCTTGACTTGATTCTCCTGGAACAAAATTCTTGGAAACAAATCCATATTTTTCATGTAACTTAACAAGTTTGGCTTTACTGATAGGCTTGCTCACAGTCGTCGGATGAGGATTTATGTCACTCGACGGATAACCCTTTTAGTTATCCGACGGATGACCCTCATCATCCGTCAAGTCTACATCTGTTAGCACTCCTTCCACCAAATTTGGATCTAGCTTCTCCTTGTTCTTTTTTCAGGCTGCATCACAGAAGGACTCGATTCCTTGAACTTTGGTGATTTGAGCATGGACATCTCTAGATGTTTTCCATGCCTTAATCACCTCTTGTTCACGCTCGAGCTGCTTCTTCAAAATTTCTTCTTTCTTCAAGGACTCAGTTAATTCCTCCTGGGCAATCTTACACTCAATTCTTAATTTTTCAAAATCAATGAACTGAGACTCTAGCACATTATTTCTCTCACTCAAGAACAAATTGTTTTCTTTAATTTTAGCATTTTCTTTAGTAAGAGACTTAAGTGTAACACACAAATCATATAACTCTGTAGACATGTCATTTATAGCATCATTACACCCATCTTTAGATAAATGTGCAAGGTTTGTAGTAATTACCTGATTACTTGAAGAACTTATTTCTGTTTCATCAGACTTGGCCATTAGGGCTAGATTGACATAGCTGATATCTTCATCTTCATCCAGACCATCTGCTGCCCAGTCATTTTCTTGTGTAATGAAAGCCCTTTCCTTTTGTTTGAGCAGCTCAAAGTATTTTTGCTTATAATCCACATGCTCAAACTTTTTCTTGCTGGAACCTGACTTTCTACACTCACTGACAAAGTGCCCTGCCAAGCCACATTTGAAATATTTGAATTTTGATTTATCCACCATGTTCTATTTGGCTTGGCTGCTCCAAAGTTCTTCTTGAACTTGAACTTGGCAAATCTTCTAGAAAGAAGTGCTAGATGTTCATCAATATCTTCCATGTCATCTTGGCTCAAAGAATCTTCATTTTCTGCCACCAACCCCTTGCCCTTGTTTTCACAAACCCTTGAAGTTGACTCAACAGCTTCCATCTTCATCTCCTTCTCCTTTTCTAACTCAGCAACTAGTGCAATGGATCCTCCTTTCTTCTTTCCTCTCTCCATCCTCTCATCTTGCTCTATTTCAAGCTCATAAGTCTTCAGGATGCCATACAGTCTCTCCAAAGTAAACTCCTTATAATCTTGAGAGTTTCTTAATGAGACTGTCATTGGTTTCCATTCCTTTGGAAGAGATCTAAGGAATTTCAGATTGGAGTCTTTTTTCTGATAGACTTTTCCATGCAGCTTTACAGCATTTAGCAGTTTTTGAAACCTACTAAAAATGTCAGTGAGAGACTCACTTTCTTCACTATGAAAATGCTCATATTGCTGAATCGGTAGCTGTATCTTGTTTTCTCTAACTTGCTCAGTGCCATCACAGATAATCTGTATAGTATCCCAAACATCCTTAGCAGTTTTGCAATTGATAATGTTGTCAAACATGTCACCATCAACTCCATTGAACATGATATTCATGGCCTTCTAATCTTTCATGACTTGTTCAATATCAGGATCAGACCATTCATGCCTTGGCTTGGGGACAGATGGCTCATTTCCAGTTACAGCTCTCATAGGTACATGAGGACCTCTTTCTATGCAGTCTACATAGGCCTCATCTTGAGAAAGTAAATGAAGATGCATCTTTACCTTCCAATGATGGTAATTATCTTTATCCAGAAAAGGAATCTTGACTCCAACATCCTTCTTGTTCATCTTGTTGTGTTGTTGTGATCTTTAAACTCTTTTTTTCAAGAGCTTGCTCTGATACCAATTGTTAGTCCCTTAACAATATAACAAGAATTACAGAAGGGGGGTTGAATGGAATTCTTGAAACTTTTTCTTGAATAAAAATTGTTCTAACTCAAATATATATATCAGTGTGAATTATTTAGCAGAATGCGGAATAATCACTTGAAATGAATCAAAACACAAGTAATTAAAAACAAGAGTCTTTAAAAACTTTCTGGTGGATTTGAATGATTCCACCAGAGATATATAATATATATCGAGAGAACTCTGTATGCAAAAAGCTCACAGCTGCTTACAAAAATGACAATAACTAAGAATGAAAGAAATGCTAAGAATACAGCTTACAAATGTTTCTCTCTAGGTTCTTCAGTTTCTTAGTTCCTTAGTTACTATTCTATTTGCTGTTTCTTGGTTTATATAAAACCAAGATTACAAAGAAATAAGACAGGATAATAAAACAAAACTATCAAGTCTATTACAATGCTACTTCATTACTCTATTCCAGCATCTTTGAATATCTTCATAATAGCATGGAAATGGCAATGCTTCTTTGTTCTCGAAAACCTAGTTGAATAGGCTACCACATTCCATTTGCATACACTCGACGCATGTGACTGTGTTGTCACTGTCAACAGATGTTTGAATTCTTTATCCGTTGAGTACATGATCATCCGTCGATGGCTTTGTTGATCATCCGTTGACAACTTTGTTGATCATCCGTTGATAGCTTTATGATCATCCGTCGAAGCTCTGTTAATCAACTGTCGGTAGCTATTTTAGCACTTGACTTCATTTCATTTATGCAGAATTACAAGACATCATCTATGTACAATTAATCAACCTATTTTGCATATCTAGTTAAAGTCAACATGACTTATATGCTACTACAGAATCTAGACAAAGGTGAATGCAGAAATGTGCTACAGACTTATTGTTACATAAGCTACTCACTCGATGGATAATAAATCATCATCCGTCGGGACTATATTGAGTCATCCGTCGGGACTATAATCCTTATCCGTCGAGTGCTACATTTTCACTAAGTAAAATCTACCAAGGTGTTTTGTTAATGAAATCATCAAGTACACAACATATACACAACACGGTCTCATTTGAAGTGATTATTTCAGAATATCAAAGTTTTATGCAGCGTCTAAACAATGTTTAATTATTATTTGTCAAACGGTCTGCAAATATGGTTGCCCATCAGCTTGCAGGGAATCGTATTTTTATCCAGGTTATAGTTTTGATAGGTTGTTAGGTCTCGAATTATCATAGAAGGGGGGGGGGTTGAATATGATAATTGTAACACCCCCCAAATCCGGGGTCAGGATTGGGTGTCACTACATAACTTTAAATAATAAAAAACTGTATATTAAAATAAATATATAGAGAACCCCTCATTATTCAGGATCGCTTACAGGTTATGATATGAATAAGAATCCAACCTTCTAAAATTACATTATCTATATACAATTTCATTACCTTATTACTAATTTCCTTGTATTGATCACTCTGGCACCTCCATATTTCTTCAGCTGGAATCTCACAACTTTTGATGTCGAATAAAAGCTATTCACTTTCATCCTTATTTGATACTGAAAGAAATAAGAGTTCACAAAGCAAGAGTGAGCAAAAAATGCCCAGCAAGTATCATAAATGGTTTCCAGGTATTAGATCAAAGAAACTTCTGGAAACAATTTTTAAATGATTTTAAAACATCTTTATTTATTTAAAGCAATTGAGCGAATAAAATATCGACCTTCATTGGCCTTTAATCATAAATCACCTTTTTCTGTAAAAGAACACTGAACGTTTCACTGATTCATCTCTTTGAATCAAATCTTTGTTTGATATTATAATTATGAATTATTCAGGAAGGAATGCCGTTAATGGCGATCAACAATAAATTAGACTGGACACTAGAAACCAATATATGCACTATAACCTGCTGATCAGTCAGGATACAGTGCAGATCTATACCCAACAACATAGACCCAACCAACATATGGGGTACCCAGGAAACTATGACCTAATAATTAAGGAACCATCCATCTCTGGCCCTTAGGGTCCAACGCCTCCCGGCTATTCACGCATGAAGATCGTCGTATGTATGCTCGACTTCGGTTGGCGGTGCTATAGGTAGGATCCATTCACTTCAATCTACCTTCTCTCCTTTATTGGGTCCATTTGTCTTTCTTAATCAGTGAAAAAATCCAGTTGTCGTTGCACATTATCTTATTCATAGTTTCATATCAAAGCTTCCATACTGGTAATACTCCCGACATTATCGTTGCAGTAGATAAGTAGAACAGGCTATCCAATGGTCAACAAATCGGCTGATGTTACATTACACTGTTACTATAAATATATTACATCGTCATAATTCCATTATCTAACTTCAAAAAAAAAACTCCAGATCCATAATCTTCTCTAACTCTCTTTCATAACTCATCTGATCCAAATTACAAGCTAGCCATGGGTGGCCTAATCATTAATGACTTCTTTTAACTTGGTAACAGCTATCCTCCGGAACACTTGAATCTTCTTTCTAAACTTCTTCTCACCTTTATTTATATATCAAATACTCACCATTTACTGTAACCCCCGAATCCATCCTCGTAGGTACTATTGCTTCCTATGACAAGTTTTAAACTGGGGTATAAAACAGGGTGTAGGGTAAACTAAAGAGATACACTCACAGCCAAATGTCTAGTAAAACAAGAATAAACATATGGAGGTTCTTAAATAGGTAGTCTCGTATCAAGAGGTGGTATAATAGCGTAGAATAACTTGAAGAGGTGCAACTGTCATAACAGAGGGTAATACCAAGGTGCAAATCAAATTTGGGAGAAGATGACAATCCTCAAACGGAAGGCTCCAAACGATCAGATGATACAGGGAAATCAGGATCTGCCATTGCCGTTGTCTGGAAATCACGTCGCAAGTTAAGAATCCCGAATCGCAACACAAACTGTTCCGGAGACCTACTATACAGTCGCACTCTTCCTCACGACGTTTTATCTTTCTATTTCCTATTCCTAATCCTAATCCTCTACCCAATCCCAATAATCTAGGCTTGTTTCAGTGACTTATAACCTGTAGCTCTGATACCAACCTGTGGCGCCCTCCAACAATCTAGGCTTGGACTGAGGAACTTCACTATCATCCATATCCTTTTTAACTGTAAAATATATAAAAAGATTCGCAAGAGTGAGCTAACTAGCTCAGCAAGTCACAACAACAATAACTGAGGTCAATCAAATGATCAAATGAGATGATTCAGAGGAATCAAGTTTCTTGTTAAACAATTATTAGAATTGAATATTCATTTTAAATTTTAAAACCATGGTTAGGCTGCTGATCAGTCACGCACTAACCCCAAGCAAGGCACACAGCTCTGCTCCATAAACTGGATCCAAGGCACATATTGGCCTAATTCGACCACGAATTTGGTCTGACCATGAATCTGGTCCACATAAAGAAAACTATCCAATTCTAAAGCAATTCAATATGATAAACAATATAATTTAATAAAACAAGATCATAATCAATAGTGATGAAATATTTGTATAAAGGCATGATGCACTTCATGAGTATCACAAGGGGTATCGAAGTATGTATAAGAAATGGCCTTCAGCCTGTATGAGAATCGGGTATTAGATGAACAATGATTTTACAAGATTTAGTTCTTTGATGTCACAAGGTATGGTTAAATATAAAAGTTTCTGGATGTTCAAACAATTCTGTTCCAGTGTTTGTTGTTTGGTGGTTATATATTTGGAGAGTAGTATCATATTTATGTGGTTTAGTATCTGGAAATCAACAAGGGATGGTTTACAAAGAATAAGGCTTACGACTCAAATATCAAATGATGTGGCTCAGGTTCAAGGCTGAATGATTCAAAGTACTTACAATATAAAACAGAGCTATTTTGAATACTTAACAATGTTTCACGAGAGAATTTAGAAACATTTGCATTATATCTCAAAAAAAAAGGTTTAGGAGTACTTGCCTTACATGGCTTTACAACTATTACTGATCAACTCTGAGCCGAATCTGCCACTCAGGCTTTAACATCCAATCACTAGATCACATTGGATTCGACTTCGATACTCAGTGTAAGTCATATGTCATAGCCTATTTGTATATTCGAGGATTCAACTCAACTTAAATAAGAATGTAATAAGTAAATAGTGGATCTACCGTCAGAGAGATCTCGCAAAGTAACATATGTCAGAGGATTCAGAAACAAGGTTCATGTAACACCCCCAAATCCGGGGTCGGGGATCCGGGTTGTCACGAGTTCCATTTCCCTTAATAACACCCAATCTTAATAAATAATCAACTACTCTGTACTGTGACCCCACAATAAACACACACACCACATGTTATAGTCTCAGAGATGAATATCCAAAAATAATCACAAGTCATTTTATTCCACAATTATCTGCCAATACACCTTAAAAGGTTTTCTGAATAAATTTACATTTTCTTTGCCATTATTACAATTCATAAATATACATAAATCTGGTACATCAAAAGTTGAAGCCTAGCCTATTGGTAGCTCCTACCTCAGCTACAGCGACATCAACGCCTATAGGAAACTGCGGAACGTTTCCTATTCACTCGCGAATTGGGAGCTTGGTCCTGTTCATCTTGTCTATCTGATGTTGTGTGATGAAAGAAGAAAGCAAGGGTGAGCAGCAAGCCCACCAAAATAATATGTATAATGATTAACAATATATGAGCCTTCTCATAGTACTCATGAAAGTCTTGGTCAAAAGAAATGAACCAAGTTGATATCTTAATGTGATGAAGTCGCAAAATATTCAGTATATATACATATATACTTTTCAAAATATTGGAAGTCCTCTTCCATGCATAATACACACAGAGTTCCAGTGTATAACTGTATAAAAATACCGTTGCAAGGTGATCTCATATATCTAACCTTATCTCAACGTTTTTCTTGAAAATCTTTGTCATGCATAAGATAATCATTTACTAGATATAAGTTTAAAAGATGAAGTTACAAGATACTCCAATATACTTATATCTTTTCCAAATACTACTTGAACTACCACCGTTCAAGTTATAATTAGTTTAAAAGTTCATCACATAGATGAGACTACAAGATAATACTTGAATAGATTCAACCTTTAAAATATCATCAAAATAAAATGAAGTTATGAGATACTTCATTTGATGCAAACATCATTTTGAAAACTTGACCCTGCCAACACTCAACAATCGCCCAACCGTAGCCTTTCTATCGAAGTGCTCTGGGTAGTGTTGCAGAAATATCCAATTGGATGATGAACTCATTACGGGAGTTTGCCGCGCCAGGAAGACCACTTACGATGATCAGTCGTAGTAGTGCAACCCCACCATTTTCTACATGTAGAGGAGAACCTGTCGGATTTACTTGTCAACCGAACACTGAACTCCTAAGGAATGTACCGCCTTAGCGGAACTTCCAGGCCATTTGGGCCAATATAATAAGGCTGGTCCGGCGCTACTCGACCACTTACGCCACTCCTAGTTCAGATGAAATCCATGACTCTGAAACGTAAAGCTCGTCCCCACTTTTGCCAAGTAGAAACTTGTTGATACGACTCCACCAAGAAGTCGTATCTAGTTGGAAAGGAAAACTCACCGATATTTCCCAGGCGATGCCTGTTAATGGATTAACATGTTCCAAGAATTTTACTTCCCGAGTGTTGGGTAAGTAATCAAAAACTCTTTTATCAAAACAGCAACCTTGTTGCGAATATAAAACACACCACAGAGCCGGATCCCTCAGGTTTTGAGCGAGTATTTAAATCCACTTCGAAAGGAGGATCTTAAATATAAAAAAATGAGTTTTGGGATCCGCTCTAACTTTTAAAATCATTTTGAAGACTCGCAAAACATTTTTAAGAATGTTTGGAGTGATGCTGATTTAACAAAATAAATCAGTCCCAATATATTAGAAAATATCTGAATATTATTATTTAAATAATATTCCCATAAATAATAATCTTTATAAAAATAATTGAAGTAGAAGTTTTAAAACTTATACTTGAAATGAATATTAAATAACCAAAGATATACCTATACGAAAGTACTATCTTTATTTGAATAATCAAAAGTGAGTTTGATTATCGACACCTTATTCTTTAATAAAATAAAGAATATATCTCAGCAAATAATCAGAGTCATAGATCCTCAAATGAATATTCAAATAATATTCAATAAATAAAATAAGATGAGTCATAAGCCCTCGAATGAATATTCGAAATAATATTCAATAATAAAATAAAGGAGTCATAAGTCCTCGGATGAATATTCGAAATAATATTCAATAATAAAATAAAGGAGTCATAAGTCCTCGGATGAATATTCGAAATAATATTCAATAATAATAAAATAAAGTTATCGAATAAACCTTATTCGATTAATAGTTTTGAAAACTATAACCATATATATATAAATATATATATATAAAATCTACTCGGGATCCTCGACTCCCGGTTTTTAGAAAATGTTTTCACCTTTGGGTCCCTATACAAAGGGTATATGCAAATTACCGCTATTCTCTAGCATAGGTATTATCAACTGAACCAACAGATATATATATGGCAAGAATACGAAACAGGCATGCATATATATACCATATCAGCATGCTTCAATATATCGCAAAAATTTGCTAATTAACCAACATGCATCTATCACAAGATAATGCATATACATATATACATCACAACAACAGTATAACGGGTAGAAAACTTGCCTGAGCGACTGGGGGTTACAAATGGCTCGGGACGAGTCTGGTAACCTATAAACAACAAGTAAGTTGGAATTAAACCAAAGTCACTTGTAAATCTATACTTTAACCAACTTAGACTCTAACGCTTGCTTTGCGCTTACTGATTCTCTTAAGTCACTCGAGTACCCTCGGCTCCACCATTTTTAATAATTTAACCATTACGAGTTTTAAGGCGATTCCTTCGCGAGTGTCTTACCAACTTCCTAACACACTTAACATAATTGTTTCATACACTAGTTAACCATTTAAGGTCCTTAACCAAGGTTTCAAAGTAAGGCGAGGGGTAATGGTTCGGTCGCGAAACGCCGTTACTTAAAACGGTCGTTTCTCCTAAACCGTACATCGGAATCAAACGAACTACATATCAAAATGAAGATCGTAACATGAACTATCTAAACATGGCAATGGTCAAAACCTAGCAGGGAGTTCTCGGGTCCTAATATTATGAACAAAAGCAGTCTAAAGTAAATCGGACATTACGACGGCTATGTTTACGCGATTTCCCAAATTTTTACCATTCCAAATCATATCAATCCAACTACCAATCAACAACAACTCAAGATACACATCAATGCTACTGATTTCAGTCATAATAAGCTCAAAGATCTCAATCCAATCATATATTATAACATCTCCAAATTCAACTAAACTACTTAACAATTAAGCTCGAATCATGCTTATCATTCAAATTACTACTCATCCATCCAAACCATCTCCAAACTTCAACATTCAAACTTATTACTTAAGGGTGTGAAGATTTATACCTTCCTTGGGAGGTGTTAAGTTGCTAGGAATCCTTAGGGAGCCTCCTACAAGCTTGATCTTTCCAAAGAAATCAAGAACACAAAGTTAGGCTTTGAAGTTTCTAAAAGTCCGATTTAAAGAACTGTAAAAATGAGGGTCTTACCATGCTTATTTGGAAGAGACTTGTGAACAAGAGTTGTAGGAAATCTCAATACCTTTCCAACGAGCTATAGAACACAATATTTGAGTGAGTATTGAAGGAGATATGGCAGTTTGAAGTTGCTGGGTTTGTTTTAGCCGAGAGCTTTCTTCTTGAAATGGGAAAGTCAACTTCTAATTTTTGTGTTTTATGATATTTGCTTGGTTGCTTCTCCTTTTTGGCCTTGGAAAATATTTTAGCTTTTTACCATGGTAAATTTTACATGGCCCAAAATCAACCAACAAAACAAAACCCCTTGTCATGCTTATGTCATCTTGCACATGTCATAATGCTTCCACTTGTCCACACCTTGTTGGTTTGATGACATCATCATCCCTAACCTCCTTGATTAACTCCTAATTGCTTGCCTAATGACCGCTGATCTGTTATACGGTTCGCTTAACTTTCATTTTCATTTATCGTTTGAGGGATCATACCCGGGATCTTATTACTTAGGTTTCTTTAACCTTTCTCAATACATTATATTCCTTTCATGATCTTCTCTTATAATCCTTGAATTTAAATCCTTTTTATTCTGTTACCTTATACTCAATTCTTTCTGTATCTGGTAGATTTTCGGGAAAAATCAAAGTGTTCGGAATTGGATTCTGACGATCTTTACATACACTTATATACCATATAGAGTACTAATAAAATCTCAGAATATCCATAACAGAACCCCTACATAGTGTGGCATGAAAAGTTTTCTCATTCAGCAAAAACACTATTCATAAGGGTTTCAAAAATTTCTAAAAATTGGGGTTATTACAGTTCATCTACAGACTTGAGGAGTTAATTCACTGGAAGAAGTTCAAGAAATTGATCAAGCCTCAGTGATATAAATCAAGATCGTGGATTTAATCAAGTGACAGAGATCTCGTCAGAGTATCATTAATTACAAGGATTTAATCTGAAGAAAATCAAAGTGTCAAAGTCAAGACATGAAGAAACGTCACGGAAGTTAGTCACTCATGAACCAGACAGTACATCGAGTGTCAACATTGAAGTGGTGGAATTGATTCATATATTTCAGTGATTTTCAGAAGATATACAGAATAATAGATGCTGCTCAAGATTAGTATTAATTCTCTATTAATTAATTAAGTCATATAATTTAATTAAGAAAATAAATTATATCTGCAAAAGATTAATTTATTTGATTAATTAAATTAATTGATTAATTAATTCTGAATTAATATTAAGGTTTTTCAGAATTTTTAATTGGTGAAAATCTGTTTTAATTCCAAAAAGTCAACTGATTGTATTAGTATGACAATCGGTATGACAATCAATAGTCATACCGAAAGTCATGCTAATTCAGTTGATTGTCTTACCAGAATTATTATTAGATTAAAATCACTTATTAATTCAGCAAAAACAATCTGTTTGAACTACTATGACAATCGGTATGACAATTGATTGTCATACCGAAAGTCTTGCTAGTTCATTCTGATTGTCTTGCTAGCTCTAAAGATAGCCCTACCGATTGTCTTACTGAGCCAAAGGATTGTCATACCAGCTCTATTTTCATTCGGCTGAATTGATTAAAAGAAGCAGAAGCATTCATTCACAATATCCAACACAGAACACAAAACAAGAACACAGAAAGCAAAAGCAGCCGCCTCTGAAACATTCCATTTTTCATCTGCTTAATTCAAGATCACATTTCTAGTTTGTAAAGTTAAATTCAAACCACTAGAATTATTTATCTTGTTCTTGTGTAACTATCTAGCGGATCAAAATCCCTAGAACTTAATCTCAAATTGTGTTTAACATTTGAATCTTTTTATTGCAAAAATAGAAAAAGTTCATATCGAATTTATTCTAGATTTGTGATAATTAATTTGAGATTAATTCCTTGTAATCGATACAGTTGTTGTAACACCCTTCAAGTTTAATAATATTCTTATTTAACTTGAATTTTGTTTCACATTTTTTATTCCGCATTTATTCGATTATTCGGTACCGTTTGTATTCAACCCCCCTTCTACAAACGCATTGGGACCTAAAAATTGGTATCAGAGCCTTCTGATTAACGAACAAATCAAGATCCTAGACTTTTGTGATTTTTCAATTCCTTGAATTTTTATTCATTCAAAAATTCATAATGACTTTACAAAAAGTTGAAACCGTTAAAATTCCACAATTTGATAAAGAGAATTATATTATGTGGAAGAAGAAGATGCTCTTGTTTTTACAAGTGGCAAATCCCAAATATTCAAACTTGTTAAAGAAGGGGATAAAAACTCCGATGTTATTGAACCTGAGGTGATAGTAGATGATGTTATGATCACCAAAGCCAGAACCCATCCTAAAGATCCTGAAGATTTTACTCCTGATGAAAAGGAAGAAGCCTCCTTGGATGCCAGTCTTCAATTAATTTTAATTGATTCCCTTGATCCCTTAATGAACAGACATGTGATGAACTGTAAAAATTCCAAACACATGTGGGAAACTATTGAGGTGATCAATGAAGGCACAGAGGAAGTTAGGGAGAACAAGTTGGAGATCCCAACCTCTGAGTATGAACATTTTAAATCAAATCCATGAGAAGGAATTACTGAAGTGTTTGAGAGGTACAATGCGTTGATCAACAACCTGAACATCAATGGAAAATTTTATTCAATCAGGGAGGTCAACAAAAAGTTCCTTTTAACACTGCCAACTCATCTTGAACATAGAATCACTGCCATTAGAGAAGCTAGAGATCTGAGTGAGATTGCTTTGGACAGGCTCTATGGAGTGTTAAAAACCTATGAGTTGGAGCAGATTCAACAGAAGGAAGTCTACGGGAAGGATAGAATGGTCAGCACATCTACTCCACTTGTAGCTAAAGGTCAACAACAACAGCAATCTCAATAATTGGAGAGAATGGTACAGTGTTCCAAGGCTGAGGAAAATATGTTAGTAGCAGAATATGACCCTCCTACTACAAATCAATCAAGTGATGATTTTTATTCATTGGAAGAGCTGGAGTAATTGGAAGACGAGTCAATGGCCCAAATTGTCAAGAGATTCTCCCATGTCAGATTCAAGAGGAATCCCAAGCTTAAGTACAAGTCCAACTACAACAAATTCCAGAAAGGTGGATCTTCATCCTCTAACACCAGCAGTAGTGGATACAAAACAAGGATGGTTGATCGGAGCACCATTAGATGCTATAACTACAATGAGTTGGGACACTTTGCCACAGAATGTAGGAAGCCAAAGCAAGTAAGAAAGAACTCTGAAAGGGCTTATCTGGCAAAGGGAAGAAGCTGGGATGATACTGACAGTGAAGATGAAGAAGAAGGAAATCTTGCTCTTATGGCTATTGATGGAAAAGCTTCATCGTCAAGAATAGAGGTAAAACTTTCTGATGCTGAAATGCTTTATCATCTAAGAGGTAACTTAGATTGTGCACGTCGTGATAATGAACTGTTAAGTTTAAAGATCACAGACCTTGAGAAAGAGGTCAATGAATTAAGACTTGTGCACATTAATCAAGACAAATTAAAAGAACAAGTATCTTTTCTAGAGAATAGAGTTGACTGTTATAGAAAACTCAAAACTATTCTCAAAGACAAGATCACCGGTCTTGAGACTAAGGTTAGAGCCTACTTCAATTCTTGTTCAAAGGCTAAAGAGTTCTACATTAAGCAAGCTGTTAATTAAACATCTGGAATAGGTTATGATTACAATGCTGCTATTGGAGAATTAGGCATAAACTCCCCTCCTCATGTCTGTGCTAAAGGGAGGGAAGTACCACATGTGCTTAAGGGTGTTGATGAACCCCTCTATAAAGCATCAATTGCTGAACCATTTGATGTGACCTCTTCTGTTATTCAAGAAGAAATACGTGCTGAAGATCATGCTAATGAGAATGTTGTTTCCAAGTCAAGTGTGTCGAAAGTTCCAGTCAAAGTTGTGAAAGAAACTGAGACTAACTCAGACACACATGAGTTGGATAACAATAATGCCATGTCTACCATGCATAAATTGCCTGCTATTAATCACTCTCATAAAGCATGTGGTGTTTCTAATTGTATGTCTTGTGCTTTTAATATGATGTATGCTTATTTTAATGATAAGACTACTCCTCGTCAGTATGTGAATAACAAGAAGCATGATAGGTCTAAGACTGCTAGTCCTTCTAAGGCTAGAAATGAGACATTTGTGCCTAAGCTTAAACAGAAATTTGTTAAGGCTATTTACAAGGTCAAATGTTCAGTCACTGAGAAAGTTGAGACAATTAAAATTAAAAATGTTGTTTTGCCTGACAAAGGACAGTTCTACAAGAATGCCAGGCCCAACCAAGTTTGGGTTCCGAAGAAGGGTTAATCCATTTGTGTTGCAGGGCATTAAAACAGGTGAAACCTGGAGTGTGGATTCTTGACAGTAGATCATCAAGACATATGACCGGAGATAGAGCCCTACTATCAAATGTGGATTGAGAAAGCTGGCCCCCTGGTTACCTTTGGAGATAACATCAAAGGTTTATCTGAGGGATATGGCTGGTTGCAAGCTGGGAATGTTATCATTGAAAATTTGTATATTGTGCTAGGTTATTATCAGGAAGCAGTATCTAACATATAGCACCAATGATGAGACTTGAGAATATTACGATATATCAGGCACCTGCTGCACATTACACTTGGAATTGGACTCTAGTAAGATGTGTACAAGTGTACTCCTGGTTGGTGAGTCAAAAGAGGAAGTCAATGCACCACAGTTCATGGAATTTGCAGCTGCAGATCTATTGGATTATGCAATCTCTTCTTCACAGTCTCACTTCAGGTTGGTATGAACTAGTGTACTACTCAAGCAATCGTCAAGGACATGGTATGACACTCTAACTGAAGTTACAGTTTAATATGAACTAGTAGAGTCGTCATATTAATAACTCTCTTATCACTAGGCACAATCATATTATTTTATATGTGTAGTGATATATTCATAATGCTATCATTGAACTCAAACTTCTTTCTACATTAGTGATTTCTTATATCATGTAAAATCTTTTGAAATCACTATTGTAAATCACTTTCTCTCGATTACCATATGTTCTGTGATACAGGTTCAGTCTCCAATGACTTTCTTTCATTGACAGTCATGAGGTTTAAAACCCACAACATCTATCCCATACTGTAAAGACAAACACAGAAACAGAACCAACCAACACTCTCTTACCACTAAATGTAGTATGAATGAGCGTGAGGGAGATAGTGCCTTAGTGCACCACATAAGGAAGGTTCTGTAGTCAACCCAGTAGCTCTGTCTCCTACATAGATGAGTAGTATTTAAACCGAGACAACTGCTAGCCCCCATACATCTTCTCATAAAGATGTAATGACTGAAAAGGCACAAAAACAGTTACTAGATTCATTCTCTCAACAGGGCGCGTCTATTGAATTTTGCCTGTCGGCCAAGGCATCCGATGTAGTGTCACCACTTCAAATATAAACAATTATTGATGCACAAGGAGAGGTTACACACACAAAGGATGAGTTGACGGAAACAAGAGTTTCGACCATTTTAAGGCCAGATTCGATTGTTTAAGGTTCGTTAATGGACCAATTGCCTTTACAGGTGTTAGGAGAGGATACTGATCCAAAAGCCATATGTCAGTGGTCAGTGTCTACCTCCCCAGGCTTAAATCCCCTGGTGCAGATCGACAACTTGTTGACAATGATTCAGATATTACCTGATGAGTCACAAGGAAATGTCTTCACAGACATTAGAAGGGAACTTTGATCTTTATGCTAAATTCGTTGGATCATTGTTTACCTTCCCAGAAATCAAATCTGGAACCCTAAAAGGGAAACTAGCAACTTGTAGATTATGACTCAGATTCATCTGACGAGTTTAACAAGGATGGGGATTTGTGAACTCCCATTGCACCACCTGTGACCTCCTTAAGGATGGCTAAGGTGATTTTCCTTGCAGGTACAGATGATTTTTGGAGCTATGAGAGGAGTGATACACTTGTGAGAATGAGTGTAAATATGAGTGGAGAGAAGAGTGAAACACATGTGAGGTACACTAAAACAGAATCACACACTCACAGTGAGGAAGTAAGAGAAACTACTTATTATTTCTGTTCCAACCAAGTGAAATATGAGAACTCCTTCAGACAACGGCATACATTCCTTCTCTAAGGGGGAGATAAAAGCTTAAGAAATAGTCTGGAGGATTCCTCAACTAAGGGGGAGAAATAGCAGGGAGGAAGAAAAAGATCATATGTACACTACACCACACCATTGTTGTTTGTAACTACGGATCCTATTGTACGGGAGAGGTGGTAAACACAAGGTGATTTTCTAGTAAGGGAAGAAGCTGTTTTCAAAAGGGGAGTACCATTGGTTTTTATTTGCGGATCCTATTGTACGGGAGAGGTGGTAAACGAAGGTGATCTTCTTTAATCAGTTGATTCTCATAGGGGGAGAAGCAAAAGAGATATGGGCTTCTCAACAGAAAATATGGTTGTACAAATGAAGATGGAACTACTTGAAGATATGTTCAGTCTAAAGGAACATCTGCTTGTAATCTGGAAAATGTTAAATCTAGTCCAGAACTTTTCTACTATTTACTTTGCATTTCTTTTTATATCTTTTTCTTATTTGTTAGTTGAGTTATCCTCTAGGTATTTGTGTGTTATTGTCTAACAAACAAATAGGGGGAGATTGTAAGTCATATGTCATAGCCTATTTGTATATTCGAGGATTCAACTCAACTCAAATAAGAATGTAATAAGTAAATAGTGGATCTACCGTTAGAGAGATCTCGCAAAGTAACATCTGTCAGAGGATTCAGAAACAAGGTTCATCTACAGACTTGAGGAGTTAATTCACTGAAAGAAGTTCAAGAAATTGATCAAGCCTCAGTGATATAAATCAAGATCGTGGATTTAATCAAGTGACAGAGATCTCGTCAGAGTATCATTAATTACAAGGATTTAATCTGAAGAAAATCAAAGTATCAAAGTCAAGACATGAAGAAACGTCACGGAAGTTAGTCACTCATGAACCAGACAGTACATCGAGTGTCAACATTGAAGTGGTGGAATTGATTCATATATTTCAGTGATTTTCAGAAGATATACAAAAGAATAGATGCTGTTTAAGATTAGTATTAATTCTCTATTAATTAATTAAGTCATATAATTTAATTAAGAAAATAAATTATATCTGCAAAAGATTAATTTATTTGATTAATTAAATTAATTGATTAATTAATTCTGAATTAATATTAAGGTTTTTCAGAATTTTTAATTGGTGAAAATCTGTTTTAATTCCAAAAAGTCAACTGATTGTATTAGTATGACAATCGGTATGACAATCAATAGTCATACCGAAAGTCATGCTAATTCAGTTGATTGTCTTACCAGAATTATTATTAGATTAAAATCACTTATTAATTCAGCAAAAACAATCTGTTTGAACTACTATGACAATCGGTATGACAATTGATTGTCATACCGAAAGTCTTGCTAGTTCATTCTGATTGTCTTGCTAGCTCTAAAGATAGCCCTACCGATTGTCTTACTGAGCCAAAGGATTGTCATACCAGCTCTATTTTCATTCGGCTGAATTGATTAAAAGAAGCAGAAGCATTCATTCACAATATCCAACACAGAACACAAAACAAGAACACAGAAAGCAAAAGCAGCCGCCTCTGAAACATTCCATTTTTCATCTGCTTAATTCAAGATCACATTTCTAGTTTTTAAAGTAAAATTCAAACAACTAGAATTATTTATCTTGTTCTTTTGTAACTATCTAGCGGATCAAAATCCCTAGAACTTAATCTCAAATTACGTTTAGCATTTGAATCTTTTTATTGCAAAAATAGAAAAAGTTCATGTCGAATTTATTCTAGATTTGTGATAATTAATTTGAGATTAATTCCTTGTAATCGATACAGTTGTTGTAACACCCTTCAAGTTTAATAATATTCTTATTTAACTTGAATTTTGTTTCACATTTTTTATTCCGCATTTATTCGATTATTCGGTACCGTTTGTATTCAACCCCCCCTTCTACAAACGCATTGGGACCTAACACTCAGTTTTTTTTGTTGAACTCTAATGAGCTCGTCGACTGACCACTAGGTTATCTTTAGTCCAACATCCACTTTCAATTTCCCGACTAAAACTTACAGGGTCGAAATACTATATGTTAGACACCCAGTTATGCTTGACATATCCTCGATACCAATCATACCCAAGCGATAACAATCCCGACTCGTACTTATATACATTACTATAGTACACGCAACATACATGATTCATATACTCAAATATCAATTCAATATTCATTTTCGGAAAACACATATACTCATCGTTTTAGGAAACACATTGTCCATTATATTTTACGGAATATTTATTTAGAACTATATAGCTATTTACATTCGACTAGTAGTTTTGATATGTTACAGGGTACGATCCCAAAAATCGGGCAGCGCTTCCTTTGCTTATCGGACTACTTGTCGAATACAATCGACGTCCAATCAATCCACCACAATCGCAACAACCATCCAAATATAACCCCCAACCACTGCTTCAAACCAGTAATATCAACCAAAATCCATACATTTCCAAATTCCAACCCAATCATATTTATTAATTATTACTCGTATTTTATACTCATTTATTTATTTTAAAATATTAGGACTCAGAATAATTCATCACGGTCCACCATCGACGACGGAAAAATTTATTGGTGCCCGACACGAGTCGGGTTTTCAAATAAATTTCACCGATTAAACATTAATTCCCAGCACGGTATTCATTTATGTTTAATTCACGAACATTAATCATATCGTTCCTGCAGAAAATTAAAAAAAACCCGTTAATGATATTCCAATCCAGTCAAAGAATCACGCGCACAACACACATGAATACATCTGGCCGGAAAACATAGCAGCCACCGGAAATATTATTTATCTCGGCGGCACCGCAAAGCGACGAGGACACACAACACGAAACACACACATAAACGCACACACAGATTCGCACAGGCGGCCCTTGGCCGGAAAAATTGAAGCGGCGGAAAACAAGAACAGGATGGCGGGTGGCTTACCGGGAACGGGAACTAGCACCACCGGGGAATAAATCGGGGGAGTGGAAGAAATAAAGAGAGAAGGAGAAAATAAGGAGAGCATGAGAAGGAAGAACCGAGGAAATCACAGAGTGATGAAGGCGGTGGTGACACACAACTGTGCGTGTTGTTTTATTTATTCAATCTGAAATTGCCACGCTTATGTCTGGTGTGTTAGAGTTAAACACGTGTCCTGACTTCCCGAATAAATTTAATTTGGTTCTGAAATTTACAAAATGAACCAAAATGCGAGCAAATAAAATTCCAACAATTATCAAAATAATTCTAAAATTTTTAAAATATTTGAAAACTAATAAAATAAAATTTTCACAATTTTTAAAGCATTTTTGAAACGCAACTCGTACCCGCATTTCATAATTAACGAACCGAGCTTCACTTAAAAAAAACTCAGAAATTTACGAAAATAGTCTTAAAATGTTACAAATATTCCGAAGTTTATAAAAACATAAATTTCGTAATTTTAAAATAATTTCTGAAACGCAATTTACACCCGATTTTAGCAATTAAACGGATCGACGCGCGTGTAAAATTAATCCCGAAAATTTCCAAAATAATTTTAAAATTCTCGAAATATTCCAAACTTAATTAAATATGAATTTTATAATTTTTGAAGAATTCTAGAATTAAATACAGATTTTACAAATAAATGTAATCAGAAAATCATATAGGGTTAAATAATTGATAAAATATTGATTTCTAAATTTTATAGAATCTCATAAATAATTATTATAATTATAAAACCATAAAAACAATTTTAAAGACATTCCAAATATTTATGCAATTAAATTTGTAATAAATCCACTTTTGAAATTGAAAATAGTTCAATACAACTCCATAATTAATCCCGCGGATAACCTGGTACACCATAAATCACACATAGATAATAATTAAACAACACATAGTGATCAAAACCAATACATATATTTTATTTATTTAATAATTTCCATAATCACTTATTTAAATAATTCAAAATTACACGAGTCGTTATAAGTATAGTCCTCACGTTCTTCTTGATTGCCTCAGTTCCCTGACATCTTGTCTCCAAGGCATCCCATATCTCCTTTGCAGTCTTGTAGTGAATTACCCTGTTTGACATGACATTATCAATGACACTATGCAGCAAATGCCTTACGTTTGCATCCTTAGCAATATATGAGATATCTTCAGCTGTATACTCACTTTTCTCCTTTGGTACGGTCTTTGCTGGCTGATCTGCAACTACAACAGAGTGCTTGGTTGGCTTATATGGTCCTTCATTAATTTTTTCAAGGTATTCTGGATCTGTAGCTTCCAGAAACATAGCCATCTTCACTTTCCATATGGGATACTCAGAAGGTCTCAATATGGGAACCCTAATAGTCTCATATCGAGTGTGGGTTTGAGTCTTTGGAGTTTCTTCAGTTTTTGCGGGCTTGGTTGGATTTTCTGCTTCTTCAGACATGATTGTTTTGGATCTTTACTGTATGTGTGTTAACAAATAGGCTCTAATACCAATTGTTAGGTCACACGACACTGTAGAAGGGGGTTGAATACAGTGTTTAATACAATCAAATCAATTTAGAACACAAGTAACAGAAAACAGATGTATTCGATATAATAAATTATGTTACAATGGAACTGTTCTCTCTCAGTGATGAACAAATATCACGAGAGCTGCTAGGTTACAATGTATGATCTTCTCGATAATGATAATACATATAGTATAAACCTATGTGTGTGTTTATATAGTACACAGTTACAAGATAACTTCTAATTGATATGGAATATAATTCTGTCTCCTAAAATATATCAATCAGATATCTTATACAATTATTTCAGTCCTCTAACTCTTTCCATGCATATCTTCTTTTTGTATTAGTCTCGATCTTCTTTCCTGTAAATCAGCTTCCTTCCTTAACTGTTAGTCCTCCAGTACTTAAGTTCTGATACCCATCTTCTGATATTATCTTCTGATAATCTAAGTCTTGATATCCTTAAGTTCTGACTTCCAGTAAGTACTGATTCCAGTAAGAACTGATATTTCCTGTTTATTAAGATCTGAAAACTAAACATGAAACACATTAGACATGACATCTCAAATATATCCAACAGGATGTAAGTGTTTTGTTCTTAAGACTCATCCTGAACAGCTGTCAAAATTTGATCTAAAAGCTGATGAAGAAATTTTTGTTGGATATCCACTTTCCACAAAAGCCTTCAGAGTCTACAATTTAAGAACAAGGGTGGTTATGGAATCTATCAATGTAACTTTTGATGATAAGAAGCTTACTGGACTTGAAGATTACAATGATCACGATCAACTGAGATTTGAAAATGAAGACTTAAATTCTGATTCTGTAAATTCTGATGACTTATACTCTGATCTTGTAAGTACTTATGTCATTGAATCTGTGGTAACAACTCCAAAGGAAAATGCACCTGTCCAGGGGGAGCAAGCTGAAGATCCTACCACATCTCAAGACTCTCAAGAAGCATCAGAACCTGTCACTAGCTCTTCAAGTTCTGATTCATCTAGTTCTGATGAGACAAATTCTGATAATTCTGGAAACTCTGATACTTTAAATCCTGAAGGATCCAAGTCAAATTCTGAAGTCTCAAAGAGCATAACTACAGGGGGAACATCAGAAATGCTGATGGAGACAGCATGAATCATGGGGGAGGATCCAGTTCTAGAAGTCAACTTCAATCTGCAAGGAAGTGGACCAAATCACATACATCTGACTTAATAATTGGAGATCCTGAAGTAGGTGTCAGAACTAGAACTGCAACATCAAATGAATGTCTCTATTATTTTTTTTATCTCAGACTGAACCAAAGAAAGTGGAAGAAGCTCTTCAAGATGCTGATTGGGTGCAAGCAATGCAGGAAGAGTTAAATGAATTTGAAAGAAATAAAGTCTAGACCCTAGTGCCAAGACCAAAGAACAGATCAGTTGTTGGCACAAAGTGGGTGTTCAGAAACAAAACTGACAGTGATGGCATAATTACAAGAAATAAAGCAAGGCTGGTTGCTAAGGGTTACTCTCAACAGGAGGGTATTGATTATGATGAAACATTTACACCAGTTGCTAGATTATAAGCCATAAGAATCTTTTTGGCTTATGCTGCTAACAAAAAGTTTAAAGTCTTTCAAATGGATGTAAAAAGGGCTTTTCTCAATGGAGAATTGGAAGAAGAGGTGTATGTTGAACAACCTCGAGGCTTTGTAGATTCAAAATTTCCAAATCATGTCTACAGGCTTGACAAAGCACTTTATGGCCTTAAGCAAGCTCCTAGAGCATGGTATGAGACTTTAGCTCAATTCCGTCTGGAAAGTGGATTTCACAGAGGTACAATTGATAAAACACTGTTCTACCTCAACGATGGAAATGACTTACTTTTGGTACAGATATATGTTGATGATATCATATTTGGTTCTACAAATGCCAAACTCTGTGAGAGATTTGAAAAGCTAATGCAGTCAAGATATCAAATGAGTATGATGGGAGAACTCAGCTATTTTCAGGGACTTCAAGTCAAGCAAAATGAAGAAGGTACTTTCATCTGTCAATCAAAGTACATTAAAAATTTACTGAAGAAATTTGGAATGTAAGATTGTTCAACTGCATCCACTCCCATGGCCACTGCAACCAAGTTAGATAAAGATATTGGTTTATCAGTAGATATTACTAACTACAGAGGTATGATTGGCTCTTTAATCTATTTAACTGCAAGTAGACCTGATATCATGTATGCTACTTGTCTTTGTGCAAGATTTCAGGCTGATCCAAGAGAACCTCACTTAATAGCTGTGAAAAGAATTTTCAAGTACCTTAAGGGTACAGCTGATCTGGGATTGTGGTATCCTAGAGAATCAGATTTTAAGCTAATAGGTTACTCAGATGCAGATTTTGCAGGATGCAAAATAGACAGAAAAAGCACTAGTGGAAGCTGCCAATTTCTTGGAGGCAGATTAGTTTCTTGGTTTAGCAAGAAACAAAAGTCAATTTCCACATCAACTGCAGAAGCAGAATATATTACTGCAGGAAGCTGTTGTGCACAGATTCTTTGGATGAAGAATCAGTTACTGGATTATGGGTTAGAATTTTCAAAAATACCTATTTATTGTGATAATCAAAGTGCTATTGCTATGACAGGTAATCCAGTTCAACACTCAATGACAAAGCACATCAGCATTAGGTACCATTTCATAAGGGAACATGTGATGGAAGGTACAGTGGAATTATATTTTGTTCCAACAGATCAACAACTAGCAGATATCTTCACAAAACTACTATGTGAAGCTACTTTTACAAGACTGGTAAATGAACTTGGAATGGTTTCAGGTTCTTTCTCTAAATCTGCTTAGTTTTTGTTCTCATGCATCAGACTTTATGATCAGTGTTTATAGATTGTTTTATTTTCATATAATCTGTGCTTTAATTAAAATTCATCAAATGCTTATTATTATCTGATGTGGATCTTTAAACTCTGATAGTGTTTTGGATGTTCTGTGACTATTCAATCCAATGAGGATAACTGTGCTAGATGCTGACCTAGTAGTCTTTAACATACTAGAAATCCCATGTTTGAATTAGTTGTTTATGTGGAAATTCATTAACACAGGCAAATTATGATATTGAGCTTAGTCAAGTTTACTTTGTGTATCTTATTAATAAGTCACAAACTAGATTTTTGCTTCTTATCTGTCAAAATCTGAGGTCAGTAAATCTTAAAGATGAACCAAATGCTGATAAGCCTCACTTATCAAAAGAAAAGAAAATAAAAGTCATGTACTCCTTTGAGATCTAGAGTAAATATGTGGAAGGGAAGACCCAAGTGCATCGCTGGTATTAAGTAATATGCATTAGAAAAACAAATAAATTTTTCTTGGTGACTTTTCACATTCTCTGATTACTGGAGAAATACTCTGATAATAGCATAAATTCTGATAAGCAGTTGTGACTCACTTACACTGAGAAGCCACTGTAAAAAGGAATTTCAAAGATGCATAAAATGAGCACAAACAGTTGAGGTGGACTCTTGCATAAATTTGTTCTAAAGTAGACTTCATGATTGATGACAGATTTTAAGCACTTTTCTTAGTTATGCCTTATTTCTAAGATGTACTGAAGTTTATCAGACTTTAATCTTTATCTGATATTCTGCTGAATGCACACACTTTCACTCCATATGAATGATGAAAATTATTGTGGTGATTAAGTTGTTTTTGACAAACAGTTAAGTGTCATTTGCATAAATTATGAGGATAATTTCTGATGAAAGTTCTGATGATTAAACTCTGAAGAATCAAGTCAGTATTTGTATGAAGAATCACAGAAAAAGATATTCTCTTTTTGAGTTCAGAAGCCATATTCTGATGACTGTTAAAATCTGATATAAGTTAAAGTTCTGATATTAAATCCTGATGGAATCCTTGATGCTTACATGTCATTATTCTTTACTTGACTTACTTGTGGTAAAAAGTGAAACAGTCATATTTAATCAGAATATTTAGGTGAGATAAAAACAGTCATAATCATTAAGGGTTAGTGGTAAATGTGTAAGTCCTGAAAAACTGCATGTGCACGGTAATTATTGCTTATTTCTCGTACCCATTAACTCCTGCTTTAACTTTTTTACTGACTGTTCACATGTTGCCTGGTGTAAATTGTCTGCCATACTTCAAAAATATAACTGTTGAGTGGAGAGAGTATATATATGGGAGTTAAAAGATTTTCTAATCTTTTACTTACTTTTCTATTCTTAATCTCTTTTATTCTCTCTCTCTCTCTCTCTAATATCCTCTGAAGTATTTTCTTACAGGACTTCTATCAAACACCTTGCAAACACTATCTTTCTCACTTAATTTCTTAGCAAGGCTGAAGCTCCATCGAAACTTCACTTTATTCAGGATTTTCTTGCTAATTCTGATATTGGGTATGCTTTGACCCAACCTGAAGTAATCTCTGGAACCCAAGTGCTGGAGTTTTGGAGAAGTGGAATCTATGATGATGGTGGTGCTCAAGGGTCCCCAAGTATTATTATCTTTACAACAGGGGAGGATGATCATGTCGTGACTTTGGCTATAGTTTGCCAAGCATTGCAGTTTCCTGAGAACTGCGCTTATACAACTGTTGAGGAGCCAGTTCTTCAAAATATGATGGCCAGTCTGGGGTATGAAAAGACATTGGCAAAGCTGGGTCAATTGAAGAGACCTTATATAAGGAGGGAATGAAGTTTCTTCTTTGACTGCATTACAAAGGCCTTTGCCAACAAATGTTCTAATTTCGATGCAATCCCCATACTCAGTCAACAAATCGGGTATGCTCTCATTAATCAAACTAATTTTGATTATGCAAGTGCTGTTTTACGCTTTATTGGGGATAGGATGACAGAAGATAGGAATACTGTCTATTTTGCTAGATTCTGTCAGCTTATTTATAGTGTTTGTTGTTCTGATAAACCCCAATTAGCTAGTGAATCAATTTCACCATTTAGACTAGCTAAAAGAGCTTTTAATGACTTATTATCTACTGATAATAAAAAGGCTGTGTTAAGACACCTCCAAATTCCTTTATCTGTCAAACAAGCCTTAATAATCTATGATCCAGTTACATACACTACACTATATCCTGATGTTCACCCATCTGAACCTCAACCATCATCACCTACCATGTAATATCCGGGATATATCGTGTAATTATTTTGCTATTAAATAATTATTATGTGTGTTCAGTATCTATTCTGTGAGTTAATTGTTAAATGTTATCTGTACTTGGATATTCAAAAATAATATTAATTGAGTATTTTAATTTTTATATGTCCAAAATAAAACATAGATAATTGTCATATCTTCCTAATTATTTTTATGTTGATTTATGGATTTATAAGGATCATATGAAATTTATAAAATCTTTTTCCGAGTATTTAAAATCTATTTTATAAAAATGGGAACCAACTGACGTCAACCGTTGTTACGTTTTTGGAACCCGAAACTTTTCCGAGAACTCCTTCCTAACCAAATTGTAATATTCCAAGCATATTTCATATTTCGACTTTTTCGATCCGGCGTACGGTTTATTCTGCGCGGGTCCCGATGCAATATTTTCGATACAATATTCGTTTCGGTAAATCAATAAAACCTGTATTTTCGATAAACGGGAGCTTTTTATTAAACTATCCCAATTATCACTTCGTAGTACGTGTAACCAGGCTCTGAGACCAAGACCGCAGTACAAATTGTACTGATTTGGATAATTATCCCGAAAACCGATACCGTTTGGATCAGTTTTTATAAATAAACGTACCGTTTTATATCCGGAATGATCCAACGGGATACTAATTTTCCGTAATTATAAATAGCCTTTTACTGTATTTTATTTCGTATCAAAATCATTTGCAGATAGTTAATTTTATAATTTTCAGAGAAAAACCCTAATTACATAAACTGTTCTAAGAATCAAACAGCAAAACGAAGGCGTTACCAATCTCTGTTTTCAAAGCTTGAGTAACCAAAACGAAGGATTTGAAGTGTTCTATCAGATTCTGAGCTTTGTTTCACTGCAGAATCAAAGGTTTATTTTCTGAAAATTTATTTATTTTCAAATTTATTTTATTAAAAATATGAATTTTGTTCGGATGATTGTTTGTATGATTTGATGATTGCATGTTGTAGAGCTTGTTTTCCTGATGATTTTCATACGTCATACGTCTGATTTGGAGGTCAATAACATGCTCAAAAGTGGGTTTAATTTTTGAATTTCAAAATTAGGGTTTATAACCCGTATGAATGTTTTCAATTGAAATTTGGGGGTTTTTGATTCAGGGGTTATTAGCTGTTGATTTATAGCGGGTTGTGTTCCTTATAAAATTTGCAATTGATGGA
This sequence comes from Apium graveolens, assembly GCF_009905375.1. NCBI lineage: Eukaryota > Viridiplantae > Streptophyta > Magnoliopsida > Apiales > Apiaceae > Apium > Apium graveolens. The sequence continues at coordinate 185,779,163 of NC_133653.1, read as the reverse complement.
TATATAGCTCGTTAACAGAGGATGCTTGAATCGAAGGGAGTTGTGTTTTAAAGATTTACGATGTTCGCCAGAAACCAGCGATGTTCTTGGCCATTTCCGGCCAGAACAGGGATGATTAGAATGTTTTGAATGCATGAACAAGTTCCTGGTGTTGTGTTGATCTGGAGGTGTTGGTGGGGTGAGGATGCCGGGATCGTCTTCTCCGGCCACCCCCGATTTTTTCCGGCGACTGAAACTGCAAAATTGCAGTTTAGTCCCTGTATTTTTGAAGATGGTGAAGTTTAGTCCCTATAGTTTCCAAAGTTTTCAAAAATAGGATTCCTGTTTATAAAATGTTTAAAAATCATATTTCCTATTTATTTTTATTATAAAAATTCATTTTTAATTTCTGAAAATTCTGAAAATTATTATTTTAATTCTGAATATTATTTTTAATTCAAAAATAAATCTTAATTAATTAGTTAATTAATTTCAGTTAATTTTTAATCGATTAATTGGTCAATTAATTTGGAAATTAATTGATTAATTGATTTAATTAATTATTAATTGATTTTAATTAATTATTTAATTAGATATAATTACTTAAAAATGATTTAAAAATTCCGAAAAGTAGTTTCGAGCTTTAAAATATTATTCTAAATTATTTCCAAGGCTCGATAATTAGTATAAAATTGTTTCGGAGCCAGAATTGGCCAACCGAACCCTGTTTATTATTCTGAAATTGATCCAACGACCCGTTTTAATTTTGAAAAATGTTTTAAAAATCATTTTAAATATCAGAAAGCCTATTTATGACCCAAGACTTCTTTATAAATAATATATCATTGATTACGTGATGTATTATGTGCTATATGTGACTTGTTGATTGACTATCAGTCTATATATTCGATGTTTACTGTTTATTGCGTAACCTTCAATCCGTTAATCGGATTTGGGTAAAACGAAGGGTAGATAGAAGTATGTGTTGAATAGAATCCTATGAATTGATGATTGATAGATGCTTATGGTATGTGAGCAGAAGAGGCCAGACGTAGGAAAGGGAAATAGGTAGTTGAGGAGTAAGACGATTGTGATTGGAAGCGAGTGCAGAATAGTAAGCTAGTACCAGGCAAGTGTTCTGAACTTTCTCGAGATATTGTAGTACTTGATAATACTGTGATATTGTAAGTGCTTTGAAGCACAAAAACCTAAACCCTGATTCCAGTTATTGATCTTGAGCCATGAACCCTATTCTTTCTAGACCATTGATTGTTGTATACCCAAACACGAACCTCAAGTATACGATACTACTCCACAAATACATGCAAACAAAATTCCAAACACTAAACTGAATTAATTATATACTCAAACATTGTATCCTATGCTTTGAAAGCCCAAATCTTGAAACCCTGAAATGTTGATTCCTTTATTATCCAATTCTTTCAATACCAGCATCCAAGCTTTTAAATTATCTTATTGATCCTTACAAGGATTGAAACCCTTTTATTGTTAAACACTCATTGTTGTTAATAATTCTGATTATTGTTTATTATTGCTCATTCTGTTATTATGTTAGAATTGGATTTTTTTATTAAATTGTGGACCAGATTCGTGGTCAGACCATATAATGGTCAAGTTAGGTCAATGTGTGCCTTGGATCCAGTAGTTAGAGCAATGATGTGTGCCTTGATCGGGGTTAGTGCGTGACTGATCAGCAGCCTAACCTTGGTTTTTAAATTAAAAGTATAATATCCAGTTCTAAATCATAATCCATTGTTCACTTGATATCATAATCATGTTCACCTGATGATCATTATTCTCAGTTTTGTCATTTGACTTGCTGAGCTAGTTAGCTCATTTGTGCGATATTGTTTCTGTTCTTTTCTAGTTAAAAAGGAACCGGTTGGTATTAAGGATCCCCAGTCCAGCACGAGAGCTAGGGGTTCAGGTTGATTGAGCTGAGCTTGTAGGCTTCTTTTGGAACAATTTAAGTCTGTAAAAGTTTGTAATAATGTTTAATACTCAGTTATGAGTTTGGAATAGTTGGGATTTGAACGATATGTAAAATAAGTAGATGTGTGGCTTGTGTGCATACTTTAACCTGTTGCGATCTGTGGTAGTTGGTAAATAGGGTCACTGCATATTATTGTTATCTGTATTATTGTTATAAGCAGGTTTTAAATAAGGTGTGTGTGTGTGGACCCCAAACTTCTGACCCGGGTTTGGAGGGTGCCACAGGTTTGGTATCAGAGCTACAGGTTATAAGTCACTGACACAAGCCTGGGTTGACGGGAATGGGTTAAGGGTTAGGATTAGAAGTAAGGAATATAATGATAGAACGTTGAGAGGTTGAGTGTTACGGTATAACCAGTAGTAGTATAATTCGCGTCGTGGTTTGAGATTCTTATATTATGATATAATTTCAGATAGCAGCGATGGCCGACTCTTTTATTCCTGTATCAGCTGATCATTCAGAGCCTTCAGTTGGAGTGCCGTTTTCGGATTCACGTCCAGTTGTTCCACCAGTGCTGGCTATACTACCTCCACCTGTGTTGCAACCTATACCATTGCAGGCTATTCCACCTCCAGGCATGAGGCCACCTGTCAGAGGACCCCCACCTGCTGATTCAGGCTTTACTAGTCATTCAGTCACAGGAGTACCTTTCCAGTTCTCTTCCTATCCTGTCCCATATCATCAGTTTGAGGCTTGCCTTATGGAGCAGCGATTCCTACAGGGTCAGATCTAGGAGTTATTGCATATCATACGTACCAGAGAGATGGGGAGTGGTGAGAGGCGACTTAGGGAGAGGCTCCAGGCGTTTCGTAGAGCAGCTGCTGTGAGGATTGCTGAGGCTACACATGAGGACATCACTCCTGATTTCTTAGTGGAGTGGGCTAAGTGGGTTCTAAAGGAGCTTGAGGAGATTGGAGGTCCAGATTTGCCATGAGCCAGAGATTTAGAGATGGAGATGCTGAGCAGTGTTGTTATGGTTATGTAGTATGTACAGTAGTGTGTAGTGTGTATTAGTAGACTTTTGAGTTGTATTTAAAGACTAGCTATGCTGACTAGTGAGTAGGTTATTGTACCCCTTTTTGCTTTCACTTCCGAAGCATCTTTATACTTGTACTACCTAAAACTTTTGATCCATATATATCAACACCTTTTTCCTTTCCATTATTGTCATTTATTTTATTGCACCTGTTTTACCTTACCTTATCTATTGCACCAGTTATACCCTGTGATACCATGTACCCTGTTTTCCATAACTGTTTATATTCTGTAAAGAAGCGTACAATTTACTTAGTTATAACTATTTTCAAAAAGAGATACCTCTGTTTTACAAAACTTTTCTTTTATACAAAGATTTGATTCAAAAACTGAATAAGTTGTTTGATTCTTTACAGAAAATGCCTCCCAAAAGAAATACCCGCACCAACACCCAGAATGAAGAAACCAACAACAACAACAACCAAGATGATACAAATCCAAATGTGAACCCAGGACCCAGCAATAGCCCAGATTCTTCAAATCTTGGCCCAACAAACAGTTCACCTGGCACAACAACAACAAAGACAGACCAACCCCCAGGTAACTTTTAAAACTTTTCAGGTAGTAAACCCACCAGAATTCAAGGGTTCCTTAGAGCCAATTGAAGCAAATGTTTGGTTAAAGGAAATAGAGAAGGCATTTGCCTTAGTGAAAGTAAAGGAAGAACAGAAGGTTGAGTTTGCAAGTTACTATCTGAAGAATGAGGCCACCTATTGGTGGGAAATGGTGAAGACATTGGAAGGCACAGATGTTATTACTTGGGAAAGGTTTAAGGAATTGTTTTTAGAAAAGTATTTTCCTCAGTTTGTTCAGGATCAAATGCAGCTGAAGTTTTTAGAATTAAAGCAAGGGAACATGTCAGTAACAGATTATGAGGGTAAGTTTGAGGAATTGTCAAGGTACGTACCGTCGTATATGGATACTGACAGGAAGAAGGCTAAAAGATTTCAGCAAGGTTTGAAACCATGGATCAGAGGGAAGGTAGCCATTTTTGAATTGGATACCTATGCAGGAGTAGTACAGAAGGCTATGATCGCAGAGACAGAGAGTGAGATGTTCCAGAAGGAAAAGGAAAGCAAGAAAAGGAAAGTTGAGGGAAGTGAGGGTCAGTCACAACCAGGGAAGTTTCCAAATTTTAAGAAGGGCAAGTTTCAGCCAGGGAGAAATTTTAATTTCAGGAGATAAAATGCAGGAGACGGAGGCCAGGGCAACCGTCCAACTAATGTGAATCAGCCGAATCAGTTGAGATTAACTTTTCCAGATTGTCAAGTTTGTGGAAAGAAGCATGGGGGAGTTTGTAACAAGTTGAACATGGTATGTTTCAAATGTAATCAGAAAGGGCACTATTCGAGGGAGTGCCGAAATCAGCCAGCAAGAGAGCCATCAAATAAGGATCAGCCTATCCGGAATCCAGCAGTGAAGGTTCCAGCCATTGGATTTACATGCTTTAAATATGGGAGGCCAGGACATATGGCCAGGGATTGTAAGACACCAGCCCCAGTCAGTAATGCATTGAGGATTATGGGATCTACCCCAACAATGAATGAGACTCCAAGGGCTAGAGTTTTTGATATGTCTGTGAAGGATGCTATTCAGGATACAGATGTCGTGGTAGGTACGCTTAATGTGAATTCTTTATATGCCAAAGTGTTAATAGATTCGGGAGCAACTCGATCGTTTGTTTCGCAAGATTTTGTTAGTAAGTTAAATTGTCCAGTTGAATATTTAAATGAAATAATGACTGTGGAATTAGCAAATCAAGAACGTGTAACTGTTAACCAAGTTTGTGGGAATTGTGAGATTGAGATCTATGATAGTAAATTTTGTGTAGATTTGATACCATTTAAATTAGGAGAATTTGATGTTATATTAGGGATGGATTGGTTATCTAAGTATGATGCTCAGATAGATTGTCGAAATAAGAAAGTAATGGTGAAAACACCAGACGAAAGAATAGTAACGTTTAAAGGTCAGAAACAAGTAAAGAAGTTCTTAACGATGGTTCAAGCCAAAAAGTTACTACGATAAGGATGTGAGCATTTTGTAGCATATGTGATCGACAGAAGTCAGGAGTCAGCAAAACTTGAAGATATTCCAGTTGTAAATGAATTTTCAGACGTATTTCCCGACGAATTACCAGGACTTCCTCCAGATAGAGAAATTAAATTTGCGATCGACTTAACACCTGGAACAGAACCAGTATCCAAGGCCCCGTACAGAATGGCGCCTGTTGAAATGAAAGAGCTAGCGAAGCAATTGCAAGAACTGTTAGAGAAAGGAGTAATCAGACCCAGTGTGTCCCCGTGGGGTGCACCGGTATTATTTGTCAAGAAGAAAGATGGAAGCATGAGACTATGTATCGACTATAGGGAGCTCAACAAGCTTAAAATCAAGAATAAGTATTCGTTACCTAGAATTGATGATTTGTTTGACCAATTGAAGGGAGCCAAGTATTTCTCCAAGATCGATTTAAGATCGGGATATCATCAACTGAAGATCAAGGCAGAAGATATACCAAAGACAGCTTTCAGAACAAGGTATGGACATTACGAGTTTTTAGTAATGTCTTTTGGATTGACCCATGCCCCGGCAGCATTTATGGACCTGATGAACAGAATTTTTAAGGAATATTTGGATAAGTTTGTTATTGTGTTTATAGACGATATTTTAATCTATTCAAAGACGGAAGAGAATCATGCGGAACATGTGAGAACGGCTTTGGAGATTTTGAGGAAAAAGAAGTCATATGCTAAGTTCTCGAAGTGTGAGTTTTGGCTACAGGAAGTTCAATTCTTAGGACACATAGTCAGTAACGAAGGGATCAAAGTGGACCCGGCAAAGATCGAGGCAATTACGAATTGGGAGAGACCGAGAACACCCACCGAGGTAAGAAGTTTCTTAGGATTGGCGGGATATTATCGACGATTCGTTCAGAATTTCTCAAGGATTGCAACACCATTGACAAAGCTTACACGAAAGAATGAAAAGTTTATATGGAACGACAAGTGCGAAGAAAGTTTTCAGGAGTTGAAGCGGAGATTAATCACGGCACCTGTTTTGTCACTTCCAGACGATCAAGGGAATTTCGTAATTTATTGTGATGCTTCTCACAAAGGACTAGGATGTGTTTTAATGCAACACGAAAAGGTGATTGCGTATGCGTCAAGACAATTGAAACCACACGAACAGAAGTATCCTACTCATGATTTGGAGCTAGCAGCCATAGTTTTCACTTTGAAGATTTGGAGACATTATTTGTATGGAGAAAAGTGCGAGATTTTCACGGATCACAAAAGCCTAAAGTACATATTCACACAGAAGGAACTTAATATGAGGCAAAGGAGATGGTTAGAGTTGATCAAAGACTATGATTGCTCGATTAATTATCATCCCGGTAAGGCGAACGTGGTAGCAGACGCGTTAAGTCGGAAGGAAAGGTTAAATGAGTTATCAGTACCTGAAGATATATATAAGGAATTTCAGAAATTGGAATTGGAAATTAGAGTTTGCAAACCTGAGGAAGCAAAAGTGTACAGTATGACTTTCCAGCCGGAGTTGTTGGAGAAAATAAAGAAATGTCAGGAAGATGTAATGAATCAAGATATAAATCATTTGGTAGGTGAAGAATTATGCATGCAGAAGGATGATCAAGGCATTTTGAGATTTTCATCTAGAATCTGGATTCCACCGGTGACGGAGTTAAAGAATGAAATTTTACAAGAAGCACATAGTTCAAGATATTCCATCCATCCAGGGAGTACCAAAATGTACAGAGATTTAAAGAAGAATTATTGGTGGCCCGACATGAAGAGGGAAATTGCGGAATGGATTAGTAAATGTTATACCTGTTAGAGAGTTAAAGCAGAGCATCAGAGACCAAGTTGATTGTTACAGCCATTGGAGATTCTGGAGTGGAAGTGGGAACATATTGCTATGGATTTCATAGTTGGATTACCAAGGACAAGGGCTAATCATGATGCCATTTGGGTTATAGTGGATAGACTTACCAAGTCAGCTCATTTTCTGCATATAAATGAAAGATTTTCGCTCGACAAGTTAGTCCATATGTACATAAAGGAAATTATAGTTCCTCATGGAGTTCCAGTGTCTATTGTATCTGATCGAGATCCAAGATTTAATTCAAGATTTTGGAAGAGTTTTCAAGAATGTTTAGGAACAAAATTGAATATGAGTACGGCCTATCACCCGCAAACGGACGGCCAAAGTGAAAGAACGATCCAGACAATCGAGGACATGTTACGTGTTTGTGCTATTGATTTCAAAGGAAATTAGGACGAGCATTTACCCCTGGTAGAGTTTTCTTATAACAACAGCTATCACGCTAGCATTGGGATGCCGCCCTATGAAGCCCTTTATGGACGCAAATGTAGATCTCCAGTATATTGGGACGAAGTAGGAGAACGCAAAATACTCGGACCTGAATTGGAGCAGCAGACAAAGGAAATTGTTGAAATTATCTGTTAGGTCACACACACACTGTAGAGGGGGGTGAATACAGTGTATAGTACACTCAAATCGAACTTTAAGAACTTAAGTAACATAAAACAAACTTTATTGAAACAATAAACTCTGTTACAGTATGGAACTGTTACCTGAACAATATCATGAGAGCTGCTAGGGTTACAATGAATAAGCTTCTCGAATATATGATAACACTTATAGTGTAAACCCTATGTCTGTGTTTATATACTACACAGTTACAAGATAATCGCTAATTGATATGAAATATAATTCTGCTTCCTAAAATATATCAATCAGATATCTTTTCTTCCAAGTATTCCATTCTTTACAGAATTCCTTCTTCATGCATATCTCTTCTTATGTTTATCTTGATCTTCTTTCCTTTAATCACCTTATCTGATCGTCCTTCAGCACTTAAGTTCTGATATCTATCTTCTGATGATTATCTCCTGATAACATAAGTACTGATATCCTTAAGTCCTGACTTCCAGTATAAGTACTGATCAACAGTTAAGTACTGATTTATCCTGTTCAAGTAAGATCTAAAAGCTAAACATAAAATATATTAGCCATGACATTATCAAATATATCTAACAATCTCCCCCAACTTGTAAATTAGCATAATATACAAGTTTAACAGATATTTGATGATGTCAAAAACATTAAGTACAAATGCATGAGAATTAGACTAGATAACTACAACTTACAGTCCTTAAAGCTTTACCAATATTCAACTTCTGATAACAACTTCAGTCTGTATAAATATCAGAATTTAAGCAGTTATAGATCTTCAACTTGGCTTCATTATTTCCTGATCTCTCTGATGTCAGGAGTTGTTCTGAGATAGTTCTTCAATAAACATTTCTCAGCATATCTGAGTTCATCAATCATTCTCCTTTTGACATCTTTAAGCTCTGCAGTATCTTCACCAGTTTGAAAGATTGCAGCTCTGAGATCATTGATCTTTGCTTTTCTCAACTCCTGATCTAGTCTTATGACATAAGCTTTGTCAGACTCCAGATTGAATTCAAGTCCCTTAATACCAAGATATGTTCTGATCTGTGCAGTATTAGGCTTCATATCAACAATATCACCATTGTGATCTCTGTACTTTGGAACATATGTGTTGTCAGACTTAACAGAATAAAGCCTTTTATGTCTCTGAATCTGTTCTTTTAAGTAGTTTACAGCAGTCCTTGTTATTCTGTCATCCACTTGAAGTAAGAAAAGTACATGCTCCAATTCTTTAAAATACTTCAATGGAATGGCATTTTGTCTTATATGATAAACCCTACCATCTGTCATGAAATACAACATGATGTATTCTTTCAAGTAGGTATGGTAAACCATCTGTACAGATTCCAGTTGATTCAATCTCTCAGGAGTTGCTCCAATACCTGGTTCACTCAAGGAAGTTGGATCATTGGTAGTGTTGTGTACTCTTCTTTCATCAGAACTTCCCAATCCAGTTTTATCTCTTGCTTCCTTTCCAGTAACTACTCTTGCTTCAAAACCACTTACAGTAGTCTTCAAAGGTTGAGTCTGTTTTGCTTTAGTGAATCCTGGTAGGAGTGTCTTTGATCTATCTTCTGATATCAAGTTAACTTGAGCTATGTCAGAGGTTACTTGCTTCTTCTGAATATCAGAATTTACAATTTCTTGACTCTGAACAACTTGAGCCATGTCAGAGGTTGTTTTAAGAACTTTTCTTGAAGTCAGAGCAAGATCATCCTTTTCATCAGTAATTTCTTTATTCTCAGGAGGTACATAAACCTTGATAGGTTCACCAACCTTTTCTTTACCCTTGGATCTTGGATCTATCTATGGTTGTGATCTAGCCAATGTTGCTTCAGTATGTGTCCTTTCTTTGATCACAATGCCTTTGAGTTTTGGAAGTGACTTTTTACCAGAAGCTTCAGATTTAGATGTGACTTTCTCTGATTTAAGTCTGGCTTCTTCTTCCTTTAAACTTTCCAAGTCCAGTCCTGGATTTTCTTGAAGAAATAACCATCTTGACATTTCCTCATCAAGATCTAAAAGTTCATCAGAACTTAACTTTTTACCAGCAGCAGAACTTATTCTTTTCCCAGTATCAGAACTTGTCCTGTGACTAGCTTGTCTTGATGTAAACCTTCTACCTTGACTATGACCGCTACCCATTCCAGAGTATCCTTGGTCATCATTTCCATCATCCTTTCCTTGCAGTGTCTTGTTAGTTTTGCATGTGGACTTAATTACCTTCTCCCCCTTTTTGGCATCAGCAGGTAGTAGAAGAGAGAGAAGCAATTCCACTGAGGATTGGATTTGAGTTAGTTGTGATTGCTGAGAAGCTTGATTTTTCAGAATTGCATTAATCTGAGCTTGTTGATGATCTTGAGTCTTCTCAATATAAGCAATCCTGTCAATGGTAGGTTGGAAGAACTTTTTCTTATCAATTTTCCAAACTTGTTCCTGTTTGATAAAGTTCTCCTGAATCTTGTGTAGCTCTGCATGAGTAGTTGAATGAAGACCTTGTAAATGTTTATTACTCAATGCAGTGACTCTAAGCTGAGTTTTGAAATCATCAGAATTTAACATTTCATCAGCTTTAGTCAAGTGCTCAGCAAGATGCTTTTCAGTTGGAACACATGAAACTGAGTTCCATTCCTTAGTCCACTCCTGACCTGCACGAGTTTCACTCCAAGGTACTGGTGCTTCTCCGGTAACAAACTTCTTAACCAGTTCAGACTTAGGAAGAGTCTGTTGAGGAGTAAGTCCTGAAGGACCTGCTTCATCAGCATCTACAGTTGGAGTAGCATCACCAGTATCTCCAGCATGTGCAGCATCAGATGTTAAAGAATCAGTATCTGCTGATAAGACAACAGTGTGAGTAGCAATGGAGGCTTCAGCATCCTCTAATTGCTGATCTTGTTCTAAGTTCTGATCAACAGCCATATCCTGATGCTCACCTAAATTCTGATCATCAGCATCTTGATGCAGAGAAGGTGTTGTTGATAACTCTGGAGTTTGAACAGCAACAGTAACAGGTGTTGTGGAAGGAATATTTGTTGGTGGAGCTTCTAAGAGAATTACTGCAGGCACAACCAAGTTTTGAACATCAATATCAGCACTTGTGCCTGGATGAACAGAAGACACATAAGGTGTGTTAGCCTTTTCAGAAACAGCTTCCTGAGATGGAGTTGATGGAGAAGAAGTGACTGGAGCAAATTCCTTGTCTTATGAGATCAGAGATTCCTGATCCCCTTCCTTAGCTGCTTCCTCTTCATCATCTGAAACTGGCCTTTTTGCCCTCTGTTTCTTGTATCTCGTTGTTGATTTGGATTCCTTGGGAGTTTCAGGAACTGTCATTCTTCTAAGCCGTTTGAAAAGCCTAGATCCCCCAATTCCAGAATCCTTCTGAGAAGTCACTTTCTCAGCTTCACTTACAACAAGTTCTGAAGAAGGAACTTGTTCCTCAGTATCAGATTCATCTCTCAGTACAGTCCTCCTCCTCTTTTGAGGTGTTTGAGGAATAGTTTTTGTCCTCTTTGGCTTGGAGGATGAGGTTTGAACAGTCTGTGAAGTAGAGAGATAGGATTTGAGATAAGTCCTGAGGGTAGGTTGAGTAGTATGAGTGGTAGGTGCTGAGGATGATGGTTTTTGGGTGTTTGTGGTTGGTTGGACATCAGAGTAAACAGATCTATAAGTATCAGGATCAGCATTTACTAGGATCTGTTTTACAGACTGAGGAATCTGTAAAGGTCTAACCACTGTTTTCTTAGTATCAGCATTTACCAGATCATTAAAATATCATTTTGCAACTCTAAAAGGTGGGGTTGAGGAACTGACTAATTGAGGTTCATCAGTACAAAAAGTATATATTAGTTGACAGAATCTAGTAAAATAGACAACATTTCTATCCTCTGTCATCCTATCCCCAATAGAACCAATTATTCCAGTTGCAAAATCAAAATGAGTTTGATGGATAATAGCATACCCTATGTGCTGACTCAGAATTGGGATAGCATCAAAATTCGAACATTTGTTCCCAAAAGCTTTGGTGATGCAGTGAAAGAAGAAACTCCATTCTCTTCTGATATTAGCCCTTTTTAACTGCCCAAGCTTTGCCAAACTCTTTTCATATCCCAAATCAGCCATTAACTCCTGAAGTGCTGATTCCTCTGGAGTTGAAAAAGTACAATTTTCTGGGAGATGTAGAGCTTTGCGTATTGTACCAAGAGTGAATACAAAAGATGAATCACCCACTTCAAAAACAATACTGGGAGTGCCATGTTTACCACCATCATCAAAGTGCCCAGTCCGCCAAAATGTCAGAACTTGATGACTCGAAAAGACTTCAGGCTGTGTTAATGCGTACCCAATCTCACTGTGTGCAAGAAGATCTTGCACAAAATGCAATTCAGATGGAGCTTCAGCATGATCAAGAATTGCAGCATAGTTGTTTGGAACAAACTTAGCTCCATCAATGATTAAATCCTTAGGTGCCATGTGAAAAATTGAGATTCAAAAGTGCCTGTTAGGTGTTTGATAAAATGTCTGTATGAAAAACCAACGTGAGAAGAAGGAGAGTAAGTAGAGAGAAAAAAAATATGAAGGAAATAAAAGATTAAAGAAATCCTCTCTCTGTTGTACTTATACTCTGAACAAAAATGTTACCGTTGGACACCTGTCAGACATGCAGTAATAACGGATAGTTACTGGGCTCGAGAAAACAGGAATCATTACTTACCCATTTGCCTAGTTTCAAGGAAAAACTGTTCCATTTATCAAGAGAAACAGTTTTAATTCAAAATTTAAACCGTGATCACTGATTGAATTATTTTTCACTGCATCATTAATATTCTGAAAATAAATCACATGAAAATGACCAAGATAAATTAGATAAGTAAGTGCTGAAAACGAACCAGAACTTAATATAAAACAAAATTTATATGGTCATCAGAATATCAATCAGGATTTATCAACACAAGATAAAATAACTCAGAGACAAAATCTTGAAGTAAAAACAACTTTCATTAATATATCAAGACAATACATTCATGAAATGGAAATTACATCAATACTTATACAAGATTTTCCCTAAGCTTCTAAACCTAACATCAACAGCTTTAGTCCTAGCTAAGAAGCCTGACAAAGCTGATGATGAAGAAAAACAGGCAGAAGATAAGATTAAATCATTTCTTCTTCTTCCTACTCTCGACAAACAGAATGGCGAGTCTGATGATTCGCTCTTGCTGGCGAAGACGATGAAGATGAAGTTCTCTTCGAACGGCCACCAGATCACGTTTGATAACCTCTGGAAATTGAATCCAGAGATTGTGAGAAATGTTGGTGATAGGGTATGGAGTTGGAATTCCATTCAAAAAGACATGCACAGTCTCATCACCATAATTGTAGAACCAGCCAAATGCAGCCATTTGTGATGATAAATGAAAAACGAGAGTGAGTTTGTGATAAAAGTGTGATGGGAAGGCTGATGTGAAGTGGTTGCTTATATAGGCAAGAGAACGCCAGAAGACGCAAAGAAATTGAATGCTGACAGGTAGAATTAATTCTACCTCGTCTCCCTAGACTTTGAAAAAGAATAACATTCATTGGAAAAAGTTAACATGGTTTAAAGCGCACAAGAAACAAGTAACATTGGACTGTTCAGGTACAAATACCATTAACCCTAACCATAGTGACTATTAATCTTCCACTTCAACATATTCTAGTTCGAACTGAGACTGTTACCAAATTTTATTCACAGATAAGCCAAGTAAAGGATTAGACTGAGAAATCAGAACTTAGACCTATACCAGAACTTAACAGTCATCAGAACATAATTTCTTAACTCGAAAAAGGAATGCCCATCTTAGTAAGTCCTCATACAAGTTCTGAGTTATACTCTTCAGAACTTAATCATCAGAATATGAAACCAGAGCTTGTCCTCAGAATTTATGCAAAGTGACACAATGACTGTTTATCTAGAATAACAGAGACCTCCACAGTAATTTTCATCATTCAGATGGAGTGATTAGTGTGTGCATTAAGCTAAATAACAGACAAAAAGTAAAGTCTGATTCACTTCAGTACATCTTAGAAATAAGGCATAACTAAAATTTTGCTAAAGAGCTGTCATTGTCCTGAAACCTACTGATGAATGAGTTCATGCTTGAGTCCACCTCAACTGTTTTGTGCTAATTTTATGCATCTTTTGAAATTCTATTTTACAGTGGCTTCTCAGTGTAAGTGAGTCACGACTGCTTATCAGAATTTATGCTATTATCAGAGTATTTCTCCAGTAATCATAGAGTGTGAAAAGTCACCAAGAAAATATTTTGCTTTTCTAATGCATATTTACTTAATACCAGCAATGCACTTGGGTCGTCCCTTCCACATTTTTACTCTAGATCTCAAAGGAGTACCTGATTTTATTCTTTGATCTTTTTGCTTTTTCTTTTGATAAGTGAGGTTTATCAGCACTTAGTACATTCAGCAGTTTTACTAGTATCAGAACTTAACAGATGAGTATCATTATTCTAATTTGTGACTTAGTAATAAGATATACAAAGTAAACTTAACTAAGCTCAATTATCAGAATTTGCTAGTGTCATAAGAGTTCCACTGAAATAATTACTTCTTACATGGAATCATTTGTTTATTGAAGACTACTAGGTTAGTATCTAGCATAGTTATCCTCATAGGATTGAATAGTTACTTGAACAGACATATCACTTATCAGAGTTTAGAAACATATATCAGACAACAGTCAGTACTTAAAAACATTTATCAATTAAGCACAGAATACACAATGAGATTAATTCTGTAAATACTGAGCATAAAGTCTGATAACACAGAACAAGACTAAGCAGATTTAGAGAAAGAACCTGAAACCATTCCAAGTTCATTTACCAATCTTGTAAAAGTAGCTTCACATAGTGGTTTTGTGAAGATATCTGCTAGTTGTTGATCTGTGGGAACAAAATGCAATTCCACTGTAACTTCATCCACATGTTCCCTGATAAAGTGGTACCTGATGCTGATGTGCTTTGTCATAGAGTGTTGAACTGGATTACCTGTCATAGCAATAGCACTTTGATTATCACAGTAAATAGGGATTTTGAAATATGTTAACCCATAATCCAGTATCTGATTCTTCATCCAAAGAATCTGTGCACAACAGCTTCCTGCAGCAATATACTCTGCTTCTGCAGTTGATGTGGAAATTGACTTTTGTTTCTTGCTGTACCAAGAAACCAATCTGCCTCCAAGAAATTGGCAGCTTCCACTTGTGCTTTTCCTGTCAATTTTGTAGCCTACAAAATCTGCATCTGAGTAACCTATTAGTTTAAAGTCTGATTCTCTAGGATACCACAATCCCAGATCAGCTGCTCCTTTAAGATACTTAAAGATTCTTTTCACAGCTGTTAAGTGAGGTTCTCTTGGATCTGCTTGAAATCTTGCACAAAGATAGGTATCATACATGATATCAGGTCTACTAGCAGTTAGATAGAGTAGAGAGCCAATCATACCTCTGTAATCAGTAATATCTACTAATTTACCAGTATCCTTATCCAGTTTTATTGCAGTGGCCATAGGAGTGGATGCACTTGAACAATCTTGCATTCCAAATTTCTTCAGCAAGTTTCTGGTGTACTTGGTTTGACAAATAAAAGTGCCTTCTTCATTCTGCTTGACTTGAAGGCCCAGAAAATAGCTAAGTTCCCCCATCATACTCATCTGATATCTTGACTGCATCAGTTTGGCAAACTTCTTGCAAAGTCTGTCATTTGTAGATCCAAAGATGATATCATCAACATAAATCTGGACCAAAATTAAGTTGTAATAACCCCCAAAATTTTCAACTTTTTGTAACCCTTGTGAATAGTGTTTTAGCTGAATGAGAAAACTTTTCACGCCACACTATGTAGGGGTTCTGTTATGAATATTCTGGGATATTATTAGTACTCTATGTAGTATATAAGTGTATGTAAAGATCGTCAGAATCCAATTCCGAACACTTTGGTTTTTCCCGGAAATCCACTAGATACGGAGAGAATTGAGTATAAGGTAACAGGATAAAAAGGATTTAAATTAAAGGATTATGATAGAGGATCATAAAAAGAAATATAATGTATTGAGAAAGGTTAAGGGAACCTAAGTAATAAGATCCCGGGTATGATCCTTCAAACGATAAACGAAAATGAAAGTTAAGCGAACCGTATAACAGATCAGCGGTCATTAGGCAAACAATTAGGAAGTTAATCAAAGGGATTAGAGAGGATGATGTCACCCAACCAATGAGAAGGGGACAAGGAGGGGAGGATGACATCATGAGGATGACACAAGCATGACATGGGAAGGAAGGAGGTGTGGTTGAATGAGAACCACACAAATTCAAGGGCAACAAGGTAATTGACTAAATCAAACACAAAAACAAATCAACCAAGCCAAGCAAAATCATTTTTCATCAAAATCAAAAAGAACCAAGGCATTGTTCATCTTTTGCTCTCGGCTTTTTAGCTTTTTAAATGGCAAGAATTTCAAAATCAAGGATCCAAGCTTCCTAAATTGGTAAGATAATTCCCTAATCATCTTCATGCTTAGTTAGGGCTATATCATGAGTTTAAGCCATTAATTCCTTCTCAATCTTCTTCATTTAATCAAAGAAGAAGACAATGAATAGTGTTTTCAAGTTTTTAACTTGAAATTTTTCTTGTTTTCTTTGAAGATCCAAGCATTCCTAAGACTTCTCAAAGCTTCTTAAGGCTTCCTAGCTCCTCCCACCACTTCAAGGAAGGTATACCATCTCCAAACCCTAGATTCCTATGTATTATAAGATGGTTTTGATTAGTAGGGTAATATTGTAGCTTGTTGTTGTGATTAGAGTTTGGGATTTGAAATGGTAGTGAAATGGAATGGTAAATGTTGTGGTTTTGATTAAAAGAACTTAAGTATGAGTAAAGTTAAGCTTAGGCATAAGTATGAATGTTAAAATTGAATTGGTTGGGGTTGTTATGATGTGATAAGGATAGATGTTGGTTGTATGTTGGATTTGAGGTTGAATTGGGATGGTTTCGAATGGTTTAAAATTTGGAAATCGCGTAAACATAGCCGTCGTAACGTCCGATTTTCTTTGGACTGTTTTTGTGCATAACATTAGGACCCGAGAACCCCCTGCTAGATTATGACCATTGCCATGTTTAGATAGTTCGTGTTACGAGCTTCATTTTGATATGTATTTCGTTCGATTCCGATGCACGGTTTAGGAGAAATGACCGTTTCAAGTAACGGCGTTTCGCGAACGAAACTTTTCCCCTCGCCTTACTTTGAAACATAGGTTAAAGACCAAAAAGGGTTAATTAATGTATGAAACATTTATGGTAAGTGTGTTAGGCAGTTGTTAAGACACTCGCGAAGGAATCGCCTTAAAACTCGTAAAGGTTAAATTATTAAACATGGTGGAGCCGAGGGTACCCGAGTGACTTAAGCAAATCAGTAAGCGCAAAACAAGCGTTAGAGTCTAAGTTAGTTAAAGTATAGATTTACAAGTGACTCTGGTTTAATTCCAACTTACTTGTTGTTTATAGGTTACCAGACTCGTCCCGAGCCTTTTATCACCCCAAGTCGCTCAGGCAAGTTTTCAACCAGTTATAACTGTTGTTGTGATGTATATAGGTATTTGCATTATCTTGCGATAGATGCATGTTGGTTAATTAGCAAATGTTGCAATATATTGAAGCATGCTGCTATGGTATATATATATATGCATGCCTGTTTCGTATTCTTTCCATATATATCTGTTGATTCAGTTGATAATATCTATGCTAGAGGATAGCGGTAATTTGCATATACCCTTAGTATAGGGACCCAAAGGTGAAAAATATTTTCTAAAACCGGGAGTCGAGGATCCCGAGTAGATTTTGTATATATGGATATATATATATATATACTTATATATATATATGGTCATAGTTTTCAAAACTATTAATCGAATAAGGTTTATTCGATAACTTTAACTTTATTTTATTATTGAATATTATTTCGAATATTATTCGAAGGCTTATGACTCCTTTATATTAAATGAATATTATTTTGAATATTCATCCGAGGGCTTATGACTCAGTTTATATTATTTAATGAATATTATTTGAATATTCATTTGAGGATCTATGACTCCGATTATTTGCTGAGATATATTCTTTATTTTATTAAAGAATAAGGTGTCAATAATCAAACTTATTTTCGATTATTCAAATAAAGATAGTACTTTCATATAAGTATATCTTTGGCTATTTAATACTCATTTCAAGTATAAGTTTTAATACTTCTACTTCAATTATTTTATAAAGAATATTCTTTATGGGAATATTATTTAAATAATAATATTCAGTCATTTTCTAAATATTCTGGGGACTGATTTACTTCATTAAATCAGCTTTACTCCAAACACTCTTTAAAGTGTTTTTGAGTCTTCAAAATGATTTTTAAAAGTTAGAGCGAATCCCAAAACTCATTTTTATATTTAAGATCTTCCTTTTTAAGGGGATTTAAATACTCGCTCAAAACCTGAGGGATCCGGCTCTGTGGTGTATTTTATATTCGCAACACGGTTGCAGTTTTGGTAAATGAATTGATTACTTACCCAACGTTCAGGAAGTAAGTCCATCTATTGAGTCGGCATAAGCAACATGGGCTCAGTGGGCGTCCATGATAGTGTAAGTGGCTTAGTGGGAGTCCATCAAATGCATAAGTGGCTGAGTGGCAGTCCAGCATAAGGTCCTATTACGACCAGGGTGATGACCAGTGGGGAATTCGTCCATCTACTAGTAGAAAAGGTTACTTATGGGTATCTTCGCCTGATCAGCAAGATATCTGGTTTATGCCAAATTCTTTTCCTTTCCAAATTTATTGGATATTGCAATTCTGTTCATACTTTACATGATAGAGGTTTTCAGGAAATTGTATAAAGAAGATGTATATGTGGATATATATATATATATATATATATATATATATATATATCAGAACTTAATGAAGTATATCATGACTTCATTTCCTTTAATAAAATTTCAAAGATTTAATCTATTCAAATCTTGTCTTGTAGTCTCATCTATGTGATGAACTGTTGAAAACTCTTTATACTTTGAACAGTGGTAGTTCAAGTAGCTTTATAAATGATATAAGTGTAGTGAAGTATTTGGTAACTTCATCCCTTGTTTTTACTTGTATCTAGTAAGTAATTATCTTACACTTGATAAAAGATTCTAGTAAGTATCCATTTAGATACTTATATTATTGTTATCACTATATATTATCTTGCGAGCTGTAAGGCTCACTCTTGCTTTATTTTTTCATCACACAACAACAGTTAGGAAAGATGGCCAGACTCCAGCAGACCCAGCGCAAGCACGTGGGAAGCGTCCCGCATCTTCCCGATGATGTTGTAGCTGCTATAGCTGCAGAGGTAGATCTATTGTAGATCAGACCATCTACTTTTGAGAATCAATTATGTATAATTATAACTTGTGGCAGATAATGGCAATTAACTGTAAATTTATCAAGTAATCGTTTTGGGTTGTAATAACTTTTAAATTATGGATTCAAAGACTTGTACTTATTTCAATTTCATCTCTAAGACTATAACGGGTTGTGGTGTGTGTGTTAGTGTGGGGTCACAGCATAAGGTTATTTATTATTAATTAAGTGAAGTGATATTGTGAAAAGAAAGACCGTGACGACCCGGATCCCCGACCCCGGATCTGGGGGTGTTACAGAAATGGTATCAGAGCTAAGCGTTATAAACCTCAGAGATGATGTGACGATATAATAACAAACTCACAAAGATAATAAGAACTCTTGCCAAGTTCATGGTCGGACTACTTAAAGTAGTGCTGACAATTAAAACCCTTACGGGAACCCTTATAAGTATCATGATAGTAACTTAGCTCGTTTAATGTGTAGGCGCCTGAGATAGAGGACCCTGAGATGTTCGAGCGTGAGCATGATGAGGCATTGCTAGATGTTGAGGATCAGGAGGAGCCTGAGATGGAGGAGGATGAGGAGGACCCCTCAGAGGAGTCAGAGACGGAGGTCATTGCTATTTCAGATGAGGATGACCCCTCAGAGGAGTCAGAGACAGAGGTTATTGCTATTCCAGATGAGGAGGACCTGGATGAGGTCCCAGTAGCTGAGGAGCGTGTTGGACCTATGGTAGTGTATGCTGGTACCCCATTACCCACACTTCCGGTGGTCAGAGCCCCTACCCCTCCACCACTATCCT
Organism: Apium graveolens; assembly: GCF_009905375.1. NCBI lineage: Eukaryota > Viridiplantae > Streptophyta > Magnoliopsida > Apiales > Apiaceae > Apium > Apium graveolens. The sequence goes on along the minus strand of NC_133653.1, from coordinate 185,759,388 downwards.
GGATTCCCGATGATGACAGCTCAGAGACCCATACTTCCGAGCCTAGGTAGACCGAGGAGGCACCCTCAGCGGCTCCGGATTCACCACCTCTTGACCCTGCCCACAGGCAGTCTTCGTTAGCACATGGATATGTTCAGGATGTTCTGAGGACCCGAGTGGCTGTTGCCGAGGGCCGACTGGATGAGGCCAGGAGGGAGTTGGATGCAGAGAGGGCGGGTAGGCGTACCCGAGCTTATGAGACTAGGACTTCTATACCCCGATCCTTGAGGAGGGAGCTTACGGGGATATAGCTCACATCCCGAGCGAGGCTCAGATCGCTCCAGGGGGACAGGCATGGTAGGATCTCCAGGCGGCAGGCCGACTATATCTTCCGTCGTGCGATGGAAAGGGTATGGGAGCTGACCCGCTCCGGTGTGTGATTCAGGATTGATGATGGAATAGTCTAGTTGTCTAGTTAGCCGAGGCCTTAGTAAGAGCCAATTTTCCGGGATAGTTGACTTGTATATAGCATCCCTTTTTCTGACTAGACAGATAGACTCTTGTGTATCACTTTTGGGACAGATGACTGTAGCACTGTTGTACTTTTGACCAGATCAAACTATGTATTTCTCGCATTATGTATATATTTGTTTCCTTTGGTTCAGTTCATTAGTGACGGGATCACTGTTTTTATCATTATTATTACTGCACTTCGTATTAGAACTGTCATAAAATAATAGAATTGCGATATACGTTCTCCCCATTATAAGAGCTGTGCAGGGCACAATGTTGTATATGATTGTGACCTAACGTTGAATTTTCCCAATAATTTTTTTTATTATTATCAGAATCATGCCACCAAGAAAGATTGGAACTAGGGCGAACCCTGGATCTGAGGACCAGGGAAGCCATAACCAGGATGATAGGAACCAGGAACACAGTGAAGAGGAAGATGAGGATTATGTGGAACAGGATGACTCCCTGTATGAAGAGGAAGAGGAAACATATGATGTTGAGGGATTTGAGATAGAGGCTGAAGAAGGAGAAACCGAGGTTGAGCAACCAGTACCAAACCCAGGCATGGATCCCATGGGCCAGTTCATGCAACTCCTAAGGCAGAATTTGGAACATCAACCCAACCCACCCCCTCAAGGAAATAACAATACTGTGGCAAACTCTTTCAGGGCTTTTAAATCCCTTAAGCCCCCTGAATTCCACGGATCAGCCGACCCAGTTGAGGCAAGGGCATGGTTAAAGGAAATAGAGAAATTCTTTGAGATTTTGAGTACCGATGAGGCACAGAAGACTGTATTTGCTACCTACCTTCTGAAAGGAGAAGCTAACTACTGGTGGGAGGCCAAGAAAAACATGGAGACAGATGCTATTATAACCTGGGAGAGATTTAGTCAGTTGTTTCTGGGAAAGTATTTCCCGAGATTTATGGAAAACCAGATGGAGCTCAAGTTCTTGGAGCTAAAGCAGAATAACTTGTCTGTAGCAGAGTACGAAGCGAAATTTACTGAGTTATCAAGGTTTGTGCCGGAGTTTGTGAGCACCGAGGAAAAGAAAGCTAGGAGGTTTCAGCAGGGATTGAAACCGTGGATTCAGAATAGGGTGGCAATCCTTGAGCTTACGGACTATGCCACTCTGGTGCAAAAGGCAACGATTGTAGAAGTCGGAAGTGAACAGATGCAGAAGAAAAGAGAGAAGAAAGGAATAAAGAGGAAAAGTATGAGCATGGGTGGAGGTTCCACAGGAAGAAGCTTCCCAACTAGATTTAATCGAGGAGCAGTGTCCCTACCAGGAAGGAACACTGGGTTTAAGCGGCCAATGAGTGTGAGCGTGAGCCAGGGCGGCTAGAAGTCAAGAATGTCCTATTCCAACCAGTCTCGACCCCCATTGCCAGCCTGTAACATATATGGAAGGAATCACACTGGGGAGTGTAAAGGAAAGCCAGTAACCTGCTTTAAGTGCGGTCGGGAAGGCCACTATTCAACTAAGTGCCCATCATCAACCCCTGCCGTCATTCTAACCACCACTTGTCATCAGTGTGGACGCCCGGGTCATTGGAAGAGGGAATGCCCAATGAACAAACCAGCAGCTTCGGGAGCAAGCAGGGCTGCTTCTAATAAGCCACCTACTGCGAGGACTTTCAACATGACAGTCCAAGATGCTATGAAAGATTCAGATGTGATAGCAGGTACCCTTTCTCTAAATTTAGTCAGTGCAAATGTTTTATTTGATTCGGGAGCAACTAAATCTTTTATATCAAAGGACTTTGCGCGTAAGTTAAGACTTAAGGCTGAACCCTTGATAGAACCCTTGCAAGTAGAAATAACCAATCATGAAATTATTCCTGTTAACCAGATTCACCCCGCCTGTGAGATAGGCATAGGGGAGCAATCCTTTAGTGTTGATCTGATTCCTTTTAAATTAGGGGAGTTTGATGTAATTTTGGGAATGGACTGGCTATCTAGCAATGATGCTCAGATAGACTGTAAAGGGAAGAAAGTTAAGCTAAATATCCCAGGGAAGAAAGAAGTTATATTTAGAGGAAAGAGGCAGACGCAGAGATTTTTGACCATGGCCCAGGCCAGAAGGATGCTACGAAAAGGAAATGAGGCCTACCTAGCCTATGTGGTGGACACGCAGAAGGAGGTGCCCAACTTACAAGATATTCGAGTAGTCAACGAATTTGAAGATGTATTCCCACAAGACCTTCCGGGATTACCACCCGATAGAGTGATTGAATTTGCTATTGAGTTGGCCCCAGGGACGGCGCCAGTTTCAAAAGCACCTTACCGGTTATCCCCGTTAGAAATGAAGGAATTAGCTATCCAATTGCAGGAACTCTTGGATAAGGGTATGATAAGACCCAGTGTGTCTCCATGGGGAGCACCAGTTTTATTTGTTAAGAAGAAAGATGGGAGCATGAGGCTATGCATAGACTATCGAGAGTTGAACAAGCTAACCATAAAGAACAAGTACCCATTACCTAGAATAGACGATCTATTCGACCAGCTAAAGGATGCTGTTTATTTTTCCAAGATCGACCTGAGAACTGGATATCACCAACTGAAGATTAAACCCGAAGATATTCCCAAGACAGCGTTCCGTACCAGGTATGGGCATTATGAGTTCTTGGTAATGTCCTTTGGATTAACCAACGCTCCAGCGACTTTCATGGATTTAATGAATAGAGTATTTAAGAAGTACTTGGACAAATGTGTGATAGTTTTTATCGATGATATTTTGATCTACTCAAGGACTGAGACAGAACATGCAGAGCATTTGAGGATAGCTCTAGGAATACTCAGAGAGGAACAGTTATATGCCAAATTCTCGAAGTGTGAATTCTGGCGGAATGAAGTACAGTTTTTAGGACATGTGATCAATAAAGAAGGAGTATTGGTCGACCCCTCCAAGATAGAGGCGGTCTCAAATTGGGAAAGGCCAACCACACCCACAGAGGTAAGGAGTTTTATAGGATTGGCCGGCTACTATCGTAGATTTGTACAGGACTTTGCGAAGATCGCAGCCCCTTTGACACGACTTACTCGTAAGATAGAGAAGTTTGAATGGATGGAGAAATACGAGAACATTTTTCTGGAATTAAAGAAAAGGTTGATAACGGCTCCGGTATTGGCATTGCCGGACGGAAAAGGAGATTTTGTAATATATAGTGACGCGTCGCACAAAGGATTAGGATGTGTGCTTATGCAGCACGGTAAAGTGATTGCGTATGCGTCGAGACAACTGAAGGAATACGAGGTTAGATATCCTACTCATGACCTTGAGCTCGCGGCAATAGTATTTGCCTTAAAAATTTGGAGGCACTACTTGTATGGAGAGAAGTGTGAGATTTTCACAGACCATAAGAGCCTCAAGTACATATTTACGTAGAAAGAGCTCAAAATGCGCCAGAGGAGATGGTTAGAACTAATCAAGGACTATGATTGTGAGATTCTCTATCATCCAGGGAAAGCTAATGTGGTGGCTGATGCCCTTAGTAGAAAGGAAAGACTCAGAATGATAACGACTTCGGAAGAATTGATAAGGGATTTTGAGAGAATGGAAATAGAAGTAAAGGTAACCGGAACCGGAACTGAAAAGCTTTTTGAGATCTCAATGCAGCCAGAGTTATTGGAAAAGATCAGATTGTGCCAGGAGAAAATAATGAATGAAGGCAGAGAGTCAATGACTGGAGAAGAGATCCATACTGAGAAAGATGATAAAGGGATAATGAGGTACTCCTACCGGATTTGGGTTCCGAATGTTCAAGAGCTTAAAGATGAGATATTGGATGAAAGCCATAGTTCAAGGTATTCCATTCACCCGGGAAGTACCAAGATGTATAGGGATTTGAAGGAATATTACTTGTGGCCCAACATGAAGAGGGACGTAGCAGAATGGGTAAACAAATGTTTGACTTGCCAAAGGGTAAAAGCAGAGCACCAGAGACCCAGTGGACTCTTACGACCCCTGGAGATTCCCGAATGGAAATGGGAACATATAGCGATGGATTTTGTTGTAGGCTTGCCAAGGACGAAAGGCAATCACGATGCCATTTGGGTAATTATAGACCGACTGACAAAGTCAGCTCATTTCATTCCTATCAATGAGAGATACACAGTCGATAGACTGGTGGACATTTACCTTAAGGAAATAGTGACGCGACATGGAGTCCCAGCGTCCATTGTCTCAGACCGAGACCCCAGGTTCAACTCCAGATTTTGGAGGAGCTTTCAGGAATGTGCGGGGACCAAGTTAAATATGAGTACCGCGTACCATCCCCAGACGGATGGGCAGAGTGAAAGGACCATCCAGACACTAGAGGATATGTTGAGAGTCTGTGCAATAGACTTTAAAGGGAGTTGGGATGATCACTTGCCGTTGATCGAGTTTTCTTATAACAATAGCTTTCATGCTAGCATCGGAATGCCGCCTTATGAGGCCCTGTACGGAAAAAGGTGTCGATCTCCCTTATACTGGGATGATGTAGGAGAGCGGAAGATGCTCGAACCCGAAGTGGTCCAAAGGACCAAAGATATAGTGGATCTTATCAGAGGGCGACTTGTAGCAGCCCAAGACAGACAGAAGAAATATGCAGACCTAGCCCGAAAGGACAAGGAATATGAAGTCGGGGACTTAGTACTGCTAAAGGTATCCCCTTGGAAGGGATTAATGAGGTTCGGAAGGAAAGGAAAACTAAGCCCAAGATACATTGGACCTTTTGAGATATTAAGACGGATTAGAAAGTTAGCTTACAAGATAGCCTTACCCCCTAACTTGCAACAAGTTCATAATGTGTTCCATGTGTCAATGCTAAGGAAGTATCATCGGGATGCCAGACACATAGTGGAGTACGAGCAGGTGGATATGCAGCCAGATCTAACTTACGTGGAGAAACCAGTAAGGATTATAGATAAGAAGGAGCAGGTGCTTCGGAACAAAGTGATCAAGCTAGTCAGAGTACTATGGCAGAATCATAATGTGGAAGAATCAAATTGGGAACTAGAGAGCACAATGCTAGAAAAGTACCCCCATTTGTTTTCTGTTTGATTCCGGGACGGAATCCTTTTAAGGAGGGGAGACTGTAATAACCCCCAAAATTTTCAACTTTTTGTAACCCTTGTGAATAGTATTTTAGCTGAATGAGAAAACTTTTCACACCACATTATGTAGGGGTTCTGTTATGGATATTCTGGGATATTATTAGTACTCTATGTAGTATATAAGTGTATGTAAAGATCTTCAGAATCCAATTCCGAACACTTTGGTTTTTCCCGGAAATACACTAGATACGGAGAGAATTGAGTATAAGGTAATAGGATAAAAAGGATTTAAATTAAAGGATTATGATAGAGGATCATAAAAAGAAATATAATGTATTGAGAAAGGTTAAGGGAACCTAAGTAATAAGATCCCGGGTATGATCCTTCAAACGATAAACGAAAACGAAAGTTAAGCGAACCGTATAACAGATCAGCGGTCATTAGGCAAACAATTAGGAAGTTAATCAAAGGGATTAGAGAGGATGATGTCACCCAACCAATGAGAAGGGGACAAGGAGGGGAGGATGACATCATGAGGATGACACAAGCATGACATGAGAAGGAAGGAGGTGTGGTTGAATGAGAACCACACAAATTCAAGGGCAACAAGGTAATTGACTAAATCAAACACAAAAACAAATCAACCAAGCCAAGCAAAATCATTTTTCATCAAAATCAAAAAGAACCAAGGCATTGTTCATCTTTTGCTCTCGGCTTTTTAGCTTTTTAAAGGGCAAGAATTTCAAAATCAAGGATCCAAGCTTCCTAAATTGGTAAGATAATTCCCTAATCATCTTCATGCTTAGTTAGGGCTATATCATGAGTTTAAGCCATTAATTCCTTCTCAATCTTCTTCATTTAATCAAAGAAGAAGACAATGAATAGTGTTTTCAAGTTTTTAACTTGAAATTTTTCTTGTTTTCCTTGAAGATCCAAGCATTCCTAAGACTTCTCAAAGCTTCTTAAGGCTTCCTAGCTCCTCCCACCACTTCAAGGAAGGTATACCATCTCCAAACCCTAGATTCCTATGTATTATAAGATGATTTTGATTAGTAGGGTGATATTGTAGCTTGTTGTTGTGATTAGAGTTTGGGATTTGAAATGGTAGTGAAATGGAATGGTAAATGTTGTGGTTTTGATTAAAAGAACTTAAGTATGATTAAAGTTAAGCTTAGGCATAAGTATGAATGTTAAAATTGAATTGGTTGGGGTTGTTATGATGTGATAAGGATGGATGTTGGTTGTATGTTGGATTTGAGGTTGAATTGGGATGGTTTCGAATGGTTTAAAATTTGGAAATCGCGTAAACATAGCCGTCGTAACGTCTGATTTTCTTTGGACTGTTTTTGTGCATAACATTAGGACCCGAGAACCCCCTGCTAGATTATGACCATTGCCATGTTTAGATAGTTCGTGTTACGAGTTTCGTTTTGATATGTAGTTCGTTCGATTCCGATGCACGGTTTAGGAGAAACGACCGTTTCAAGTAACGGCGTTTCGCGAACGAAACTTTTCCCCTCGCCTTACTTTGAAACATAGGTTAAAGACCAAAAAGGGTTAATTAATGTATGAAACATTTATGGTAAGTGTGTTAGGCAGTTGGTAAGACACTCGCGAAGGAATCGCCTTAAAACTCGTAAAGTTAAATTATTAAAAATGGTGGAGCCGAGGGTACCCGAGTGACTTAAGCAAACCAGTAAGCGCAAAACAAGCGTTAGAGTCTAAGTTAGTTAAAGTATAGATTTACAAGTGACTTTGGTTTAATTCCAACTTACTTGTTGTTTATAGGTTACCAGACTCGTCCTGAGCCTTTTATCACCCCAAGTCGCTCAGGCAAGTTTTCAACCAGTTATAACTGTTGTTGTGATGTATATAGGTATTTGCATTATCTTGCGATAGATGCATGTTGGTTAATTAGCAAATGTTGCAATATATTGAAGCATGCTGCTATGGTATATATATATGCATGCCTGTTTCGTATTCTTTCCATATATATCTGTTGATTCAGTTGATAATACCTATGCTAGAGGATAGCGGTAATTTGCATATACCCTTAGTATAGGGACCCAAAGGTGAAAAATATTTTCTAAAACCGGGAGTCGAGGATCCCGATTAGATTTTGTATATATGGATATATATATATATATACTTATATATATATATGGTCATAGTTTTCAAAACTATTAATCGAATAAGGTTTATTCGATAACTTTAACTTTATTTTATTATTGAATATTATTTCGAATATTATTCGAAGGCTTATGACTCCTTTATATTAAATGAATATTATTTTGAATATTCATTCGAGGGCTTATGACTCAGTTTATATTATTTAATGAATATTATTTGAATATTCATTTGAGGATCTATGACTCCGATTATTTGCTGAGATATATTCTTTATTTTATTAAAGAATAAGGTGTCAATAATCAAACTTATTTTCGATTATTCAAATAAAGATAGTACTTTCATATAAGTATATCTTTGGCTATTTAATACTCATTTCAAGTATAAGTTTTAATACTTCTACTTCAATTATTTTATAAAGATTATTCTTTATGGGAATATTATTTAAATAATAATATTCAGTCATTTTCTAAATATTCTAGGGACTGATTTACTTCATTAAATCAGCTTTACTCCAAACACTCTTTAAAGTGTTTTCGAGTCTTCAAAATGATTTTTAAAAGTTAGAGCGGATCCCAAAACTCATTTTTATATTTAAGATCTTCCTTTTTAAGGGGATTTAAATACTCGCTCAAAACCTGAGGGATCCGGCTCTGTGGTGTATTTTATATTCGCAACACGGTTGCAGTTTTGGTAAATGAATTGATTACTTACCCAACGTTCGGGAAGTAAGTTCATCTATTGAGTCGGCATAAGCAACATGGGCTCAGTGGGCGTCCATGATAGTGTAAGTGGCTCAGTGGGAGTCCATCAAATGTATAAGTGGCTGAGTGGCAGTCCAGCATAAGGTCCTATTACGACCAGGGTGATGACCAGTGGGGAATTCGTCCATCTACTAGTAGAAAAGGTTACTTATGGGTATCTTCGCCTGATCAGCAAGATATCTGGTTTATGCCAAATTCTTTTCCTTTCCAAATTTATTGGATATTGCAATTCTGTTCATACTTTACATGACAGAGGTTTTCAGGAAATTGTATAAAGAAGATGTATATGTGGATATATATATATATATATATATATCAGAACTTAATGAAGTATATCATGACTTCATTTGCTTTAATAAAATTTCAAAGATTTAATCTATTCAAATCTTGTCTTGTAGTCT